>NW_022170510.1:2837585-3165175 GCF_008802855.1 Photinus pyralis
CAAAAACTAATTTGTCATATCCTGATAGCGCTCGCCGTTGAACGTTACATTTGCCGCATTGAAATTTATCTACAATATGTGATTTTGCATAATTACATTACATTTTCGAAATGCGGCAACTAAGCACTCCGTTCATGCGCAGTAAACCTTCGTAGTAAAAAAAGAAGTCTACGAATAGCCACTTCCTCTTTTAGGTTGCGCTTTGACAACTTGTATTTACCTGGATTGTTAGAAGAATATACTTTCCGTTAAAATGGGTCGTATGCACACTCCTGGGTTAGTACTAACGTTGTGAAAAAAAACCTAGAGCTTAATATAAGATACTTGACTTCATAGTAAGAAAAAGAGTTACCAAATCTTATAGGTTATACCTCATGGCGTGACCATGCCTTTAACATATTTGAAACTTGCAGAAGAGACTAATTTTTATTTTATGTTGCAGAAAGGGTATTGCACAGTCTGCATTACCATATAGAAGAAGCGTTCCAACATGGCTCAAATTGACCGCGGAGGATGTGAAAGATCACATCTTTAAGTTGGGCAAGAAGGGATTGACTCCTTCCCAAATAGGTATGTAGTGTATGTAGATGCATTTATATAATTATTCATACTCGTAATTTTTATAGGTATCATTTTGAGGGATTCGCTCGGTGTCGCTCAAGTACGATTTGTGACTGGTAATAAAATTTTACGCATCATGAAGGCAATGGGTTTAGCTCCTGATCTACCCGAGGATTTGTATTACTTAATCAAAAAGGCAGTTGCAATTCGTAAACATTTAGAACGCAACAGGAAAGATAAAGACAGCAAGTTCCGTTTAATTTTGGTCGAATCTCGTATTCATAGACTTGCGAGATACTACAAGACCAAAAGTGTATTAGCACCAAATTGGAAGTACGAGTCGAGCACAGCGTCAGCGTTAGTTGCTTAACTTTTGTAATGTATGACATACTTTAATTCTTTAATAAAATCCATAAATTTATTATCTTCTCTTATTTATAAACATATATTCCCGAGATGCATTTTTGGAGGAGAAGTTTGCCTACTAGTGATAAAACCATCTATAGATTTCAGATGCAGATCGTAGTTGGAAGGTAGAAATTAATACCTTTACTCAAGCCCATTTGTTTGAATACCATGGATCAGATCAGGTTTTAGAATGCTAAGACAATTCTTTTAAAATGAGTTGAAAACCATATAGTAGGGGAGCTACCTCGAAATCCACTGAACGAAAGTGATCAAAATTTTAACCAATGGAATTGACCGTCTCAGGTCATATGACTTGAGGAGCTGGGGTACTTCTTGTAGTACCAATTCTTAATGGTTGTTTTTGAAGAAAATAATTAAGTTATATATCAAATGAAAACGTTGATAATACCTCTTTGAAGGCTCCTTAAAAAATTTGAAATATCGGTTTTAGTTTTTTAGGAAGTCGTTTTTCGTAAATAACAGCCATTGTAATGAGGGTAGAAAAACGTACCTACAGCACCAATTTGGAAATGCGACAGTATTTCTTAAATTGGTACTTAAAGGTAGGTAGGTATTATTTCCATGTATTACTCGTAGTATTATAATAATGCAGTATACATTGTGCAGATAAAGCGCAATTTTTTTAGCCGAAATAGCTTTTGTAAATAGCTTTTGTTTTGACATCACCAATGGATATATTGGTTGGTAGAAATTAATTCCTTTCGTTGAAACCTTTCATTAGAGTACCATGAAGGATAAAACTAGTTCCACCCCCTCCCCCTCCACCCCGTACTTTGATAAGAGTACAGAAAGAAGGGTAGTAGTTGGTAGAAAACGGTTCCTTTCGTTGAAACCTTTCTTTAGAATACAATGAAAGCAATTGGTTCGTATGTAAAAGTTATATGCACGTTTTACTTTCAAAAACAGCATCTCAGGAAATAATTTGGGGAGGGGGGGCTTTTTACACAGCGAAATTTGATGGCCGTCTGGCACACCTTCAAGGTATAGGCTACCTAACTGCAAAAAATTCCAGGACGCTAGGACCATTCCCCTAGAAGTAGTTCAATAAACGGTAGAAATGGGTCCGGACGGACGGACGGACAAAACGCAAACAATAGCACATTTTTTTAATTCTTAAAAAATGCGCTAAAAATAGCGACCCCTCATAGAAAATGTAAAAGGGGAAGGAGAGTTAAATTTACAAACCACCCCTCAAACTCGCGCCTAACATTAAACAAAATACGAAGAGTCGCATACGATTTTTAGTAGGGGAATTTTTGACACTCAGCTCGCATTCGGAAACCAGACTTTTAATCGCGCTCATATTCAATAGCACATCTTTGAACGAGCGTAGAAATCGATTGGCGAAGGTTTGACATCGACACATCGTTGTCGAGTTATACGCAGGTCCCGGGTTATAATTAAACGAGCTAAGTGGGCCATATCCCAGGGCATCACTTTCGGGGGATGTGCTAAATTATACAGTGATATTCATTTAAAAGTAGACATAGTGATTTCGTATGTCTATACTTCTAAAAGACGCCTAATTTTATGCAACCGAAATAACATGCGCACACATTTTGTTGTAATCTATAAAAAAATAGATTTTAACAATTTTAATAAAAACGACAGTAGCTAGTATGCTTGTAGGTTATATGATGAAGACATATTAAATTCAACCATTTCCCTTAAGTTTCTTATGGGATTCTCTTCCACAAAAGTTAAAACATTCAGTTTCATTCTTCAGAAGAGATTTTGTAATTTAAAACTAGACATAGGAAATCCCTGTCATGTCCACTTTTAAATTAATATCACTGTATATTTTTTTCCTTATTTGAAATTTATATCTGGGCTTGTGGATAATTTTTGTCAAAATAAATGTGCAAAAATAAATGTACATATCATTCGACGCTTGTACCTACTCGTAGTAAAAAGCTGTTAATTTTTGCTAGTGGGACATTTCTCCCTCTGTGGTTCTTGGTGTATTTTGTTTCAAAATCAATACAGATAAATAACCCTATAATGTTCGGTCACTATAAAGGACACATTACCGTTGAGTGAAGGATCTAGGTAGAGAGGCAATGCTTATGTTAAAAGTATAGTGAACGTGGGGTTTGAGATATAGGCGGCCAAGAGTGATCTCAGATCCCGACGGCAACAACCAAGTCGGCGATCCAGATCCGGATTGCATTATTTTATTTTCATATTTTCGCTACCACAATATTAACCTTACAATTACATTATCGCATTATTAAATTTGCGAGGGCAACAGGCGAAATATACGGTTACGGTAGGTCCGTATCAGAGGCTGCATGTGGCCCTTGTAAAATTAATTTGTGATCGATGATCGAAACAGTATGTTTACGGTGACCGAAACATATTATTTAAAAGTATTATAATGCACATGTTATATCTAGGTATATTCTATATAAAACAAGCGGCCGCATCAAAAGCAAGCCTTTAATCATGATAGCAGAATAGCTAGATAAAGTTACCAGCAGATTCGCCAATTAAACAAGTTGTCTTTGACCTTCCCGGTTATGATAAAGAGAAACACATAAAATAAATGATAATATACATAGTCACAGGTACTTATCATTATAAAATTCAGTAGGTACCGTCTTTTTTTCAAATTGTCACGTTAATTGCGAGAGAGTACCTATACCTAGCGTTATCGGTTTAAAATAAGTCGGTAGTGTGCTAAAATTGTAGGATGAGTGTTGCAAATCATATTTGCATTTATGCAAATTGCTACATCAGCAATAAACATAGTGATGGGATAAGTTTCTTTAAATTTCTAAATAATACCTACTTTACTCGCACAATCGCAAAATACATAAACATAAATGATATGAGATACTTTTCTTTGTGATTAGGTAGGTATACTTTTTTGAATTTCGTCCGTACGTACCTGCTGCTTTTAGAACTGCTCTTAATTAGGTATCTGATCCAATAATTATGATAAGGGACTGATATTTTGCAGGTATACAATTGCATGAAAATAGAATGACTCATTTTGTTTACGTGTGTTACAACGGTTTTCGATAGTTGCAATTGGAGTTACGCTAAAGACTGATTTCGTTGGAGAGGGCGGCTGGGCGAAAATACTGAATACTTGTAAATTGTAAAGAAGGAAAGCGCCGTCGAAATTGTCGGTGGCGTTAGCTGTCGGTGTTGCAAAACGTGGACTCGGAGGGGCAGAGACGCGATGTGCAATAGAGAAGGGACTACCTTAGTAAAAGATCGGAAAGGATGACCGCTTTTCATATAGGCATTACCACTCTACCTAGATCCTTCACTCAACGGCTGGATGTTGTCACTTCACTCAACGACACCAAGCGAATTCTATGTAAAAAAATTCGCTGAATCCGAAAATCATAGTCCCCCTGGCCGGAAACGCCCGGAACATATTGTTATAAACAAAAAACGAAGAAAAAATGGGAAAATGTCGTGTTTTTTCACATTTGACTGCCAATATCTCGTTAACTATTGCTCTGAGGGAAAAAATGAGTAGACATGAATTGGTTTAGAATAAAATTTTCTATAAGATACAGTCCGGAACGCTCATCTTCAACTGTTATTGTTATTGAAAAATGTAAAAAAGTAATATCGAAAATTAACACTTTGTTATTACTAAGTAAAATTCATCCGATCTTTTTGAAAATCCGTATTTAGTAACTTCTTTTGATAACAAAACAATATGACAAACCAGATCACCGTAAGTTTCATACTCATTGATTAATTAAATAAACAAGTAGAAAAAGTGATGCTTTGTCTTTCAAACTGGGGGATTACAAGAACGTTCCCAATTGTTTTATACATAGTGGAACCGTAAAACAATCTTTGTCCCAATCATTTTTGCAAATCAACGGACTGAGGAATTTTTTTAGTTAACTAACAAATCGAATAGCTTCCGAGATTTAACAACAAAAGTAACTCTATAATCGGCCCTTGGCGTTCGGATTAATAAAAATCATTCATTTTGCTGAAATAGAAGCATGAAAAAGTTCACGCTGTAAAGAATCGATTGGGATTTTGAACACAATTCGAAGACCTACTTTGGTGGCGGTCGGAAATTATTATGAAGATATAACCACAGATTCAAACTTCTGATGTGTTTCAGTTAATCAACACCTCCGTTTGATATTTACCCACAAAACGCGATAGTTGGCGGCAGTAGTTGACAGAAACCTTCTTTTTAGCGCATTTCCACAAAAATAAAAAAAAAATGCGCTATTGTGGCCACTTTGTCCGTCCGTCCGTCCGCTAACTTTGCGACGCTACTAGTTTTTTATCTTAAGAGCTATTGTTCTACTTTTTTCGCTATTTGGTTCGTTATGGTGTCGAGTCTTGTACCAAGGAAGGAATTTTTTCTGTACCGCTTACAAAAAAAGTTATTGTAAAAAAACAAAAAAACCGTTTTTTACATGTTCCATAATTTTACACTTTTGCCGTTTATTAACGATCCTAGAGATCGTTTATAATTTTGCATTGCTATCTGTCGCCTGCCGGTTGGTCTCTCCGTCTGTTCCTTTGTCTGTCTGTCCATCTATCTGTCCGTGTGAACGATAACTTTGTTTAGAAATGTTCGATCGCTTTTACATCTCCGTTAGTTATGAACTGAATTGCATGAAATTCAATATGGGCATAGCTTTAACCATATAATACGCAATGCCAAAAGTTGAATCGAATCGATTCAAAATTCACAGTGCCCTTTTCGCATCTCGACCATTTATAACCGAATTGCAAACTTTTTTACTTATAAAAGTATTTGAATGAAATTTGATACATAGGCACTTGGAATAAAGGAAAATCAAACGCCAATTTCAAAATTTGGTTTTGCGCATGCGCAGTGCCAACTTTTTTATTTTTGGAAGAATTTAAACGAAATTTGATACATAGGCACTTGGGATAAAGGAAAATCAAACGCCAATTTCAAAATTTGGTTTTGCGCATGCGCAGTGCCAACTTTTTATTTATGGAAGAATTTAAACGAAATTTGATACATAGGCACTTGGGATAAAGGAAAATCAAACGCCAATTTCAAAATTTGGTTTTGCGCATGCGCGGTGCCAACTTTTTTATTTATGGAAGAATTTAAATGAAATTTGATACATAGGCACTTGGAATAAAGGAAAATCTAGCGCCAGTTTCAAAATTTTATTTTGCGCATGCGCAGTGCCAACTTTTTTATCTATGGAACTATTTAAGTGAAATTTGATACTTAGGCACTTGGAACAAAGGAAAATCTAACATTAGTTTTAAAATTTAGGTTTGCGCATGCGCAGTTCCAACTTTCTTATTTAGAAAAGCATTGAAATGAAATTCTTCTCATAAACTGAAATTGAAGTAGCACGTCAACAATGGATTGCCCATGTGCAACGCTATCTTTCATATTTGTGGCCGGATTTTTACGATTTTAACAGAAGTTGCATCTTACAAATGGGAAATGAATGCAAGTGGAAATGCGCTTTATGTAAATCGTTTACGATTACTTTTTAACTTGTTAATTAGGTGAGGGTACGTTTGAATTATTTGAAGGATTAGTGTCATACTATACTCCTACACTCAGCAGGCGGAACTAACAATACACCCCTAAAGCGGATCTTAAAAAAGCGACAGACCCTACGGGGTCATTGGATTTGCCCATTTTCAATAGGCTCATTACATGTAGCATCTAGGTCAACAATTTGAAAATAATTCACAACCAATGAGTAAAACAAAAACATACCAATAATAATTATTGGTATTTTTGTTTTACAGCTGCCTCAGTAGTTCTGTTTCCCGTTACACCCAACATTATATGCAGAAATTGTAAGGAAAGCATATAAATTATAAATGAAACCACCCCTTAATCCCACATACGCATTCTAGTTAATAAGCTAATAGATACACATATTGCTGAACCTCATGCACACACTGTTGTCTTCACAGACAATTTCCTTATAATCCTTATAATTTACCGCTTATTTGAAAGTGATTGCTCCAGACGTTTTCTTAATTGTAGGTGTTACTTATGTTTAACAACTGAAACAAAGCGGGTTCGCGTCATTTCTTCTTATTCTGCACCATTTACGCTTTTCTTACGTGCGGCCACTCAGGTTATTTCCTACGACACAGTTCTGGAACGACTGTCATTTTCCATTTCTTTAGGTTTATTTTCTTTCGGTGGAATTGCCAATTCAAGCGTGCTAATCTTGTGTTTGCCCATTCAGTGTTCGCATTTTACATAAACCCGCAATCTGCCGTTTTTACATGTTTAATGTATGGAAGGATAGAAAATGATAAGAAAATTCTAAAATGTACATGCGGCTAGCAAAATATCACCCGATCAGATCGCTCGTGACACAGCGTAAATTATACCAGAGATTTTGGGTAACTTGCGAGCTTCTAATACGTAAATAAGCTTACAGCCATTCGTTAAGAGATTTGAACATCAATTAAACACATTACACAGTCTTAGTACCTAGAGTAGAGGGTTACTCGTAATTACATAGCTTCCACTTTAAAAACAAGTTCATCTATGTTAAATTGACCAGAATACAATTATCCCCAGAACTGTCACTCGAGTTCTCTATTTTTCTAAATTTATACGGCGAATCTCGCGGCCAATAGTGATATTCCCTTTTTGTTATTCGACTTTTCGTCGCCATGACCTTGCGTTATTTTTTAGTAGTATCTCTTGTCTGCGTTTTCTTTCTAGTGCCGGGTGAATTAGATTCAATCTCAAATGTTGCAAAATCTTCCAGAATTATTTATTTTTGTTACAGCGGCATTTATATTGTATTTCTGATGTAAAGGAGGTATTTCTTTTTATTTTGGGGAGAGGTTTTGTTCAAATTCTTAATCTGAAACAAATGTCAAAGAAATTGCCTTCTGTGCATTGATAAACTAATTGTACGTCAGTCTACGTACACATTCTACTTTTTGCTCAATATTGCTATGTGCACTGGTCCGTAGGCCACAAAGACCGTACACAAAACACCAAAACAAAACCCTAGCTAGCTCTTCACTTTTGTTATGTAACACGATACAAGTCTTCCCCCCAGCACAGAAGAGAGATTCTACTCTGCTCTCAGTTAACCTGTTAACTTCTAACAGATATAGTGGGTCAAACCAAAGAACTGCAAAACTTTGAATAATTAAAATGGAGCTTGGACAAGCATCCAATGAAAACAGGTAAATTAGAAATGAAGTCGTTA
The DNA here is from genome assembly GCF_008802855.1 of Photinus pyralis. NCBI lineage: Eukaryota > Metazoa > Arthropoda > Insecta > Coleoptera > Lampyridae > Photinus > Photinus pyralis. Next base: position 2,845,757 of record NW_022170510.1, read on the forward strand.
GAATGAAACACACAGAAATTAATATGCAATTTACAAAAGTGCGATTTAATTCTAACACACACAAGGAAACCGATACAAAAACAAACAAATATTACACAAATACTAAAATTAAAACTTAATTACTTACATTACATGTCCGGGAATTGTAAACCAAATAACAGATATCCGTACATAAAATACAAAATTACAAATTTCAATTACACTTTGAACCTAGCTTTGAACACACGTTGAAAAACACACTCATGGGGCGTCGACAACCTCTTTTCTTTGAAGCACCTTATTAGGTGGTCGAAACTTTACTTTGTGTTGACTGTGGCTAAAAGCGACGCTATCCCTGTTCAAATCCTATTTAAGGCGAAACCCATCCAACCAACAATACACAGTCAACAACAGAAAATATCCCCTCAATTTACGTTAAAAGACCAAAATAATAGGGGTCGAATAATTTCACTAAACATATTCTTATCAGACATTAATACTAGGAAAAATAAAAATTCATCTCTTTTAACTACACAGAAAAGGCGATAAATCACATCCACCTGTCAATTAAATTAAATGTAATGTAAACAAAAAAAACCTTGACCGCTTTCTCGTATGACAATAATAATTTCCATGTCGTTACAATAGACCAACGACAAATTAAAATTTAATTGTGAAGGTTAATTACATAAGGAGACCGCCCTTGTCCATCTTAATTATGATTTCCAAAAATTTCATCCTGCCAGACGAAATAAACACAGCAATATATTGTAGCTTTTCTACATTTACAGGATCATACAACTTATTTTGCCAAGTAAGCCAGTAACTTAATTTATTTTAAATTATGGTGAAAAAAAACGTCTAGGACCATTCCCCTAGAAGTAGTTCAAAACGGCAGAAGTGAGTCCGGACGGACGGACGGACAAAACATAAACAATAGCACATTTGTTTTAATTCTTAAAAAATGCGCTAAAAATTGGGTGATAGAGGGGATCAAGACAAGCATTCTTTCCAAACAAACCGATGGTCCAACGTGTTTCGTTTGGGAGCCACCCCCAAACAAGTGGTGAAATTTGGATTTCTTCTTTAATTTTTTTCTCAGCAACCATAAGTTACAAACATGGGTTTCACGTCTTTGAATAGATTTTCGAGTATGCCCTATCCGATTTTGAAATTTTTTTTTCAAAATTCCTACCACGAAAGAGTGCCATTCTGATTTCGACGAAATTTGGTATGTGGGGGTTTTTGAACATGGAAATGACGAATCTGGAAGTAGTTTTTGAAAATTCGAAAAAAAAAGTTCCACTGCAATTTTTGGCCGGACAACGAAAATGGAGAGAATTCCACGAAATTTCCCTCTATCACCCAATTTTTTTTACATGCGATCATGTAACACCCTGTATAGAAAATGTACATGTACCAATCAATGCGGCCGGTGTTGCAAGGATTCCGCCTATTAAACAATATGGAGGTCAATGCACCATCGAATTAGGATTGAAAAAATTAGAGGCTACGAATTATTATGTATAACGTTTTTGACGGGTATATAAAGGTTTTCTTTGTTCCTTGTGTTGTAAGTATTGTTGTCTGCCATGGCGTGCGATCATGACACCACGCACAAAACCCCTGTCCAGCTAAGACAAATGAAAATTGAAACTTTGAATCTTGTGCATTTCCGGCATCTGCTATAAAGAAAAATCACAATATTAACTTAAAATTTCTCACTTTGATGGACTCAGTGGCCTCGATCAACTTCCGAAAATTCCAAGGAAGGAGTTGGGGCACAAATTTTAATAAAATAAATCTAGGGCACCAATAGAAAAAGTTGACAGGACAACTCTATCTGAGTCGCACAATGGATTCGAATAAACACACAACTAACACACAAACGCTAACAACTTCAGAACTTCACTTTGCTTTATACACAGAATTAGATGAGAAAATCTGAGTTGTGAATTTGATCAGTAAGATGAACAAATTCTCGGTGGCTGTTCGAACGGTAGATAGTTTTAACTTTTAATAAGAACGTCTCACTGTACTACACTACTTGTTTTTTTAACTCGATGAAACTTGTTCTGTGATCGGACAGCACACTTTAAACTTCTTACACCACTTTAGTTAACTTGGTTCTGCACAAATTTATTACAAAAATTACAAACGGCGTCTTCAACCAAACAAATAGTGCTGACTGACGCTTACCGTAATTTAGCGTGAACAGATTTACACGCTTCTCAACCGTCCCGAAAAACTAGCGGCAGCACACTCATATTCTTGTTGTCTCCAGTATGTAACAAAACACCACTTCTAACACGACGGTACCCGCCAAACATCCCCACTTATAATGTGACATGCGCAACACCTTATCTCTTAGTTATCAGCACCAAAATACCTGCGTTAATTAATTTTCTCCTGATAATAAAACTCCTTACCGCAAACAACTAGCTGTAACTGTAATATACGCAAATTTGACCAGATATGTCATAATTTTAACACCATATCTAAAGTGAATAAATTACAAGCTACAAAGAGATACAAATTCAAATGAAACGAAGCCCCATGCAAGAATTGCGTAGACAATACTGAATGAAATATGGCATAATATGCTGCCATGACAGTTTCCTTTGTAATTTTAACACGCTGAAAGTTAACATGCTGGTCCCAGTTCAACACCGAATCAAGTGTTACTACCAATCATCCAAGCTCCAGGGACTTGAGCCATTCTTCTATATTACTTACAGCTGAGCACATACCAAGTTCAATGCAACAATGTAATACGTAACCCAACAGAAAAACTGAACAGTAGGTATAACTCTTTCCAGCGTAAACGGACATACAGGGTGACAATTTGAAAACTTACCACCCTCCATATCTTAGTAAATAAACGAGATATTTAAAAAAATCAAAATCCGTTTCGGTAATTCGGAGGGGGAATCACAATGACATAGTTGGCGACGCACCCCCTCCAACCCCCTGCGCCCCAGCCACCCCAACTTTTAAATCTTAAATAGTGACCCCCCATGTGTGATACGTCGTTGGAAAGCTCTGAAAAAATGCTTTCCAACCATACCAAATAGCATTACATTTAGGTTAGTAATTATCGTGCAAATCAAAAAATAAACATGGAAAATCGTATTTAACTTGAACTTCCAAAGCCGACTCGACAGCAACTCATTTTTGATCGCCAGTTATAATCTATTCTCAAACTCTTGTCGAACCTTTTCAAATGTTGGTTTTGCAATATTTCGACATTCTTGAATTATTCTCTGTCTTAGTTCGTCTATGTTCGCCGGTTGCGTTTTAAATACGACAGATTTCAAATGTATCATATTAGTTTATTTTATGATTTGCACGATAATTACTAACCTAAATGTAATGCTATTTGGTATGGTTGGAAAGTATTTTTTCAGAGCTTTCCAACGACGTATCACACATGGGGGGGTCACTATTTAAGATTTAAAAGTTGGGGGTGGCTGGGGCGCAGGGGGTTGGAGGGGGTGCGTCGCCAACTATGTCATTGTGATTCCCCCTCCGAATTACCGAAACGGATTTTGATTTTTTTTAAATATCTCGTTTATTTACTAAGATAATCTAAATATCTAATCTCTTGAGTCGAGCCTGTAAGCACTATTAATATAGGATGCTATTAACGTTCCAAACAGAAATTGTTCTAACAATTCCGTATATGATCTGAATTTTACTGGTTATGCTTTATAAAAGAAGACAACAAGAACAAAACTATTTGCAAAGTAAGCAAAAGTCCTATTTTCAGTATAAACACGGAATGTGACGCATTAGGTAATTGATTCTAGAACAGATACTGTTTGATAAACAGGAATGAAGTAATCTTTTACGCTACTCCTAATAGACTCGAATGCTCTAGTCTGTTGATAGTCTTATCATGTGACTTCATTTAAAAAATATACTATTATTTGCGACTATTTGTATATCCTTTTAATTAGGTGGCTATATTTTAGCGAATTATGGTACGGGTTAGTAGGTAGTTTCAAAAACCTTTTTTTATTATACTTGAATCAGAATCCCCGTTTGAAACACTCAAATGCGTGCGAAGAAAGGCCTCTAAAACACAGGTGCTTTAAAGTTGCTAAGTTACGATACCTCAAGTATGACTTTTGAAACTGTCATCTGGGTGAAATAAAAAATCCTCTTAGGTCGCTTTCTGTAAATGCGGAACTTTTCTTTTGCCTGTACCTATCCTTTGGTTGAAGCTTTTACAAACGCGCGTAATTTAGAGTATGCTTCCAAATCTGTTCCACTTTTTAATCACAGCATTGTTTGAAGTTTTGAATGAATGCACCAAAAGATAGCGAAGATTTAAATACCTTTGACATTTCCTTCATATACAGGGTGGTGCCTAGCGCAACGCAGCATAGGGATTTCAATGGTAATTTTTTATAGTCAATTACTAGCTCCCCAAATTATTTTAGAGCAAAAGTCTGAATACATTTTTTTAGATAAAAAAATACTGCATCTGAACGATTACCTCTAATTTTCCGTTTTTCAAAACCGTAGAAATTCACAAAATAAAAAATTACATTTTTATAAATCAGTGATGCGTTGGAATCTTTTAACAAACTACAAGCGCAGCGCATCTAAGTTATCGTTGCTTGACGTCGATCGATTTCATATTTAATTCTGTTTCAACTAACCGACGCAATAAAAGGCATCTATGGGGTAATGTTTTATTAGAGAATGTAATGCTGCATCAGATACTATTTGTTTATCATTTTCCGGAACCAGAGTACCTACATAGTCGAAGAAAAAAAAACTGATTTGAAGAAGAATTGTCCTTAAACTTATATTCGGATTTTTCACTACTGCAGCCAACACGGTGAATGTTTTGTCGTTTTCCTGATGGTTTTGACGGACATGTTGAACGTTATTGCACTTGCAACTTGCAGTTCTTTAACTCATTTATCAACAAGTACAAACTTAATATACGTCAAAGGCAAATAATGACGTAATCGCTGTTTTTTAGATAATTCCAAGGCATATCTGATTTATTGTAAAATGAACCTTTTTATTTTGTCGATTTCACGGTATTGAAAAACGGATAATTATAATTAATATAGTATGAACAGATGCAGTATTTTTTTCTCTAAAAAAAACGTATTTAGACTTTTGCTCTAAAATAATTAGGGGAGCTAGTAATTGACTATAAAGAAATTACCATTGAAATCCCTATGCTGCGTCGCGCTAGGCACCACCCGGTATACCAGCACTATCGATGCATTTAAGATTTTATTCGTAGGTAACTTCCTATTCATCCATGGAAACAACTTTTCATATTCTTTATAATAGGCTTTGCTGGATTTGGATTTTACACCTATCAACGTTTTACAACAAGCGATTTTACAACAAGCGATTTAATGGACTGTGTATTCTCTTTTTCAACGGAAATCGTTTTATTCACAAAGACGATGATTTTTATAAGCACACGTCAAGTGACCTTGTAAAATAAGGGAAACTTCGCGGATTTTCAAAATCTGGGTGTAGTGTGAATGCGAATCTCAGGCGCGTGCTTGCATTATCAGTTTAGGATTTTCTCGTTTATTAAAAAATTTGAAGCAAATCACTATTATAGAAATGTTGGGGCATCCTGTATGTGTTTAGTTTCATTTATTTTTGACGTTAGCAGTTGGTCGATGAATTAGAATAAGCGCAATTTCGATCACGTTTCTCGAATATGAAGTCATTGTTGATTTTATTTAGAATTATTTATTTAATGATGTGTAATTTCGTTTAAATAATCACCTTCTAATTGGATTAGTTTATTATTCAGGTAGATTTGCGTGTATTGTTTGTCTCATATCTCTGGTCATTGTGATAAGAACGTTATCGCTGCGTAAGCTAATCAGTTTCAAGATAAGCACGTGTTATCGCAGCTGTTTTTTCGCCGTAATGAACACAGGTGTTTAGTTTATACGAAGACGCAATTGGAAGTGGAAAACAAAGAAAAGATAAGTTATTCTCAAAAATTTCGCATTTGAAGCTTTTGAATAATACTCGAAAGAGAAATTTCTGAAGCAACTTTAATGGAAATTGACCAAAGGCTTAGGTACGTAGTGAATGAATTAAGAAAACGTTGTCGGTAAAATATGACTAATCAAGTTGGCACCTTCACACGAAGGTAATTTTAAAGGTACTATTTTGAAAAATAAGAGAATGTTGCAAAACCTCATTTTCAACGTCAAATTACAAAAAAAAACTGGAGGTTAGAGGAATAAGATTGCTATATACCCCCTAATACATGAATTACATCCAATCTTTTCTCAGGTAATGAACCGCTTCACGTATCAGAAACCAATTATTGCAATCCTAAATTGCAATTTTATTGATTGATATCGAGACCGCATAACTACGTAACGGTATATCGTGGAATTCGATATTGGTCAGTATCCACATTAAAGCTTGGTTATTATTATTTTTTGCGTTGACATTTTGAAAAGATGTTTTAGGTAGTAACTCTTCGAAACTAATTTCAAATATAGTGGCGTCTTCAATGATGAATTGCCGAACTTTCACGTCGGCAGCTTGAAAGTGCGGTTACACCAAAATGTGTAACTGCGGAAATTAAAACATCGGAAGTTATACTATGCAAACAAAATTTTTCTAGACAATGATCGGAATTTAGTTATTTATTAATAACCACATTTTTTTTTCATTATTGTAATTTGCGTATTGCTAAATGCAGTTTTCGCAACCAGAGTTTCTAGTTAGGTAGATACCTATACCTACCTTCGAATGATGACTAAGTATTCATATTTATAGAGGTCATGACAAACTCACTGAGCACATATGCAAAGTTTTACAATCACGTGCTACCGCAATTTAAAATAAATAATAATTTCCAGAGAATGCTAACAAATTCTATTGGAACAGTATGCACGGCCGCTAGGGCGTAGGTTCTTAGCATAGATAAAAATGAGATAAGGGCGCCAGGGTCTTTAATCACTGTCACCAATTCAGTACTGCTTACCTGACCCAGGATAAGTCCATTAAAATCTCTAGTAATAAATAGATAAATAAATTACGCGGTGCTAAGATAGTAGTATTCTATTAAATTAACTTCGATACGATTCGAATACAGAATTAAATTAAAAACAATAAGTACGTGAAATTGAGTTGAATATTTGATTTAACAAATTGACGCAAATGAAAATCTACGAATTCTGGAATAACTATAATAATTGTGGGTACTTATATTAATTATGGTACCTGTGATAAAACCAAAAAAAAACTGCAATAATTGTGCCGACGGAAGGGCTGTAGGTGTGAGTCGGGAGCGCTCGCAACCCGGTTCCCCAAACCAAGTTTTAAAATTAATAACTAAAATACTGTAATGCTAACTTGGTTTGACGATACCGCCTAAGGGAACACCCTAAATATACACGCAACCTTATAACGCGTTCAAGTAACTTTTGGAGCGACCTCGTAGATTCCCTGACAGAATTTTACTTCAAAATTTGACTCTAATTAGTGATAATAACTTAATAAAAAAAATGTATTCGTTCGATATAAGAAAGTTAAAGTTGATATTCGATGTTCGATAGTAAACGGAAATTCGGCGACTCCAATAGTTGGTGATAATAAATATAAAAGAGAGCTGACCTTAACTGAAGTTTAGCTTATCTTTGGGACGACAGCGGCCATTTTGATAAATTGGTAAAGGTGATAATCTCCTTGGCGTGCGGCATTTCCTGGGCAATTATCTTCAAGTAGAAACGGTGATAGGGTACGTCTAATTTCCGGACGAACTCCTTTATATACGATTCCAAATCAAAAGTAGGCGAAATCCCAAAATGGGAAAGAAAACGGAAAAATAAACAGGCCTAAAATAGTTATTGACGATAAAACCGCGTAATACAATAGAAATAATACCTGAGATAACGGGCGGCCTGCAGATATAAGTTGCTGTTTAAATCAATTAATTCTTGAGTTATCAAGTCTTCTAAGACAATGCTAATTAGATACTTCTAACTACCTTTACTAAGGATAACTCAATTACTTTTATATTCGCACTCGATTAATATCAAAATGGATGCAACAACGACCAAGTGCGAAGCAACAATACCCAATTATTCCAATAATAGCGATCGGCGTTATCATTTATCGCCTTAAATTTTACTTTAAAACCTTAAACGACATCTAACAAATTTTGTATAAAGCCAGGTACTAAAATGCTATAGGAAATTGAAATTTGAACTGTAACACACGTACAAGACGTTACCTTACTTTACCAATTTATTACATCTCATTTTATGCTAATGTATGCGCCAATCCCCCAATGTTGTGCGCTTCTCGTTTACGAGACAATCAAAATTTTACGTTGCGGGAATCCGATTTAATACTGGAATACCACAATTCTCGCATCCACATGAGACAAATAATAGTTTTGTGCCTATTTTGTGTGCCAATCTCCAAGTTTTGTGCGCCTTCGTTTCGGTTAAAAATTTTCCGTTGGTGGTGATGCTAAACAACTTCCTCGTATCGACGCGACACCTTAGTGTAAAGAATCTTTACACTATGGCGACACTAATATAGCTTTGTGCGTGTTTTGTTCATACAGGGTGGTGCCTAGCGCAACGCAGCATAGGGATTTCAATGGTAATTTCTTTATAGTCAATTACTAGCTCCCCAAATTATTTTAGAGCAAAAGTCTAAATACGTCTTTTTTAGAGAAAAAAATACTGCATCTGTTCATATTATTACTTATTATTTTCCATTTTTCAAAACCGTAGAAATCGAGAAAATAAAAAATTACATTTTTATAAATCAGTGATGCTTTGGAATCTTTCAACAAAATAGAAACGCATCGCATCTAAATTATCGTTGTTTGACGTCGAATGATTTTCATATTTAATTCTGTTTCAACTAACTGACGCAATAAAAGGCATCTTGGGGTAATGTTTTTTTAGAGAATGTATACTGCATGTGCATCAGATACTATTTGTTTATCATTTTCCGAACCAGAGTACCTACATAAACGAAGAAAAAAACTGATTTGAAGAAGATTTGTTCTTATATTCGTATTTTCCGCTACTGCAGCCAAAACGTTGAATGTATTGTCGTTTTCCTGATGGTTTTGACGGATATTTTGAACGTTATTGCTCTTGCAGTTCTTTAACTAATTTATAAACAAGAATAAATTTAATATACGTCAAAGGTAAATAAAGAAGCGTGATCGCTGTTTTTTTAGGAAATTCCAAGGCATATTTGATTTATTGTAAAATTAACCTTTTTAATTTGTCGATTTCTACGGTTTTGAAAAACGTAAAATTATAAGTAATAGTATGAACAGATGCAGTATTTTTTTCTCTAAAAAATCGTATTTACACTTTTGCTCTAAAATAACTATAATAGGGGACCTAGTAATTGACTATAAAGAAATTACTACTGAAATCTCTATGCTGCGTCGCGCTAGGCACCACCCGGTATATGTGGACCGATACGACAATTTTGAGCGCCTTTGTTTTGAAGAAACTTAAAATTGTTGTAGGAGACTGCAACTTAACCCATCACCCCTTATTCTCAGAATGACTTAAAAGAGTTTTGTGAAGATTTGTGCGCCTACTCTCAGCGTTTATGCGCCTTTCCTTAAAAAAATTTGTTTTGTTTGATTGGCTATGTTGAACCTTTACAGTTTGAGATTCAAAACCTCACACTGAAATCCTACAAATGCCAAACAACTTGTCAAAAACAGTACTACCCTATTAACAATGATTATTATACCACCCACCCTCTTCAGAATCAAACCTCTTAGATGATAATAGTGTTAGGACCTAGATTAGGACCCTATATTTTACGATGTGTCTTAGTACTTTACGTTACAATTTTAGATGTCATCGTCGACGTTTTAACACAGTTGCTAGTTTAAGTTGCATCTTTTTACATCTTTCCCCGGTCAATGGCTATGCTTGACCACCTCCAGAACGCTTTCTTTACATGTTAAATATCCATTTCGTTCATTTATTACTTCCTAGAACTATAATGGATCGGATCATCCATTGTGTTGTTTATACAAGTGGGCCATTCAAGTTTCGTTAATGTGATATGTTACGAACATTTATAGCATCGAAACTGCGTCAAATAAAGATCGTCCGTTTACGAGGTGATCCATATTAATATTTAGGAAAGGTTTTTCAACGCTCGTTTAGAAATACTAATTTAGATAAAACTCTCGCCAGGAAAAATTGCCGGTCACAGAACACCTGATCCCGGTCTACAATCGATATTTTTCTAAAGATGCGAGGAATTTCCGAGATAGTATCGTGTCGATGATTGTAGATCGACACAAGGTGTGCTGTGACCGGCATCGTTTCCTGGCGCTACATCATGTTAAAATTTACATAGCATCTTTATACCGATTTTAATTTATTAAAGACGGTTCGTAATAGACCGAAAATTCATGTCAGTCGACGAAAAATAAATGAGTTGAAATTCCTTCATCACATCCGACTTTACACATATAACATAACATAAGATGGCATATAAAACTTTTGGGCCACCTGTTATAGGCTTTATATGCCGATGTCGCGGGCGGTTTTGGCCATCGGATTTAGTTGTAGAGGTGATGCAAATAATGAAGGCATTCACCTAAATAAGTGTCCGGAAACTCAGAATCCTAGGGCTAACCTAAGGTATTTCACACTTTTGGCTAGTTTAACCTATCTTTGCTAATTGTAACGTAGGTGTGTGTGTCTGGCACCTTTGAGCCAATATTTAACGTATTCGTTCTATGCCTTTTCGTAAAATCGAGAATCGATTAATAAATAATCAAATAAATAAATTAATAGATAAGATGTTCTATAAAAAAACCTATTATAGCAAATTATATGAATTTTCTCGTTTTCGGGCTGCATACTCGATTATACAATTTGTTGACTAAAAATTCAAAGAAAAAGATGCACATGTTGATCTCACTTGCTGAAAGCTATAATCTTAATAGGACCGATTTGTATTTAAGAATACATATAAAAATTTCGCTATTGAGGTGGATTTCAGCCGCGCCGGTTTCAACATGCGATGTAAGTACACCTATCTAGTGAAAAGGATAATGAAAAAGCGTTTTACGATAATTGAAGCACTTGGTTGCATGCGACACGCAAATGTGCGCTACTACACTTACCCATGATAAGCATTAGAAGTGGAAGGGTTGACAGGCAGATCAAAACGATTGTAACCACAACTGAAAAATTATGTGTATATTAGTGATGCACCCTATACATAAGATAACTGAACCAAGAACATTTCATTAAATGAACCTCATTCCTATTTCATTATTTAGCAATCACATGCTACCTCAAACAAGTTGTAAATCAGCATATGCATGATGAAAGCGCATTTTTGGTAATGCAGATCAGTGTTTCATTAGCAAAGTTTAAAATTACACTGGTAACTCTATCCAACGGTAAAATTATAGCGTCTCCGAAAACCATATCGAAATTATTTTCTTAAATTATCGATCTCACAAGTAATCTAACTCAAAATAGACTAGGAGTCTCTTAGCTATAGTAATTGCAGAGATCTCAGCCGGACAGCCAGCCAGCCATATTGAATATAATAGCGTATTATGTTCCAAAAATGCGCTAAAAATGCCACCTTTCAGTTTCTATAACGTGTTGGTTCGTGAAACGTTCATACCACGCTTCTGGAAGACGACGGGATGTAGATCTTCAAAAAATCGTGTTTTCTACCTGTATGTAATTTACTAGTTTCAGGGGTGGTTCATAACCAAAATTTTTAGATAAACGGGGAGCTGGAAACCATAGCGGAGAACTGTGGGTAATAAACACTGATTCTGCACTTTTGGTTGAACACTTTGGACGTCCGGAACCCAATGCTCTCCTCCTTTGATGGGTTGCCCTTGAATAGATTACTAATGAGTATGAGACTATTTAATTGATACATTATTTACGTATTAATTAAGGGAGCGAGATGTTGTACTCTTTTGGTCCCCTGGATCACTCAAGCTTTTTACATAATTAGTATATAGCAAGTTCCCCGAAGCACAACTCAGTCAGCATTTCTCCTACATCGCGATCACCGTCCGGCTACTCTTGAGAAAATCCAAATACTAGAAGCACTTCGTGAACCAATAGAGTTTACAAGTGGTTTTCCTCTATTTCGATTGAATCCGATTTTGCCTGTTGCCAAGTTGGAAAATATTCAAGATGGCGTCCAATATGGCGATTTTCAGAGCACCCTGGCGTATTCTCTGTCTAAAATGCCATATTTTTACTGTTAAAAGGCCTGGACTCTCGTTTTTTGGTGTGACGGAACATGATGTAACGGTCAAAAATAAGTCCGGAAGTGAAAAACTGCGATCTCTGATATTTGGGGTAAAATGGTGCAAAAATTCCGATTTTCCTACCCTTTTTCAGAATGATGTGAATTTTAATATTCTGGTATGCGGACATGGGTTTTTGGGGTCAATGCACGCAATAATGAAAAACAAGATACGAAGAATAACCGCATTCGGAAACCAGACTTTACTCTGGTTTATATTCAGTAGCACTGGTCCTTCAACTCGTAGAAATCGATTGACGAAGGTTTGACATCGCTGTTCCGTTTTGTTCTCGAGTTAGACGAGGAACAGGCGGACAAAACCATCACATAAGGGTAATTTTTTTTCACTTATAATTGCACAAGAGCAGAGCTGGGTACTGCTCGGTATCGGTACTCGATACTCGAGCGTTTACTTAAAGTGCTCGGCGCTCGAGCGCTGTTTTCTGCTCGCGAGCGGTTTTTCTGCTCACAAGCGTTTATTTTTCGCTCGTAAGCTCTTTTTCCGCTTGCGAGTGCTTTTTTTCGCTTGTGAGCGTTTTTAACCGCACTCAAGCGCTGAAGGGTTAAGCAAAACAACTCTATGCTCGCGAGCACTTTTGAGAAAATAAGAGCGCTCGCCGCTCGAGCGATTTTTTTACAACGCTCGACCCAGCTCTGCACAAGAGGTTTGTATTTTACCGAGTAAATTTGGGTTTTTAAGGTAATGAAAATATGTGTTGCCTAGCAATTAGACGAGAAAAACTGTCAACTAATAAAAATGCGACACCCTTCATACAGGGTACAACGAAAAAATGAGCATTACATTTGTACCCAAGGAGAACCAAGTTGATTAAACTCATTTTCAAATGTTACATTTCCTTATACGTCAATCAGTTGTCAGTCCCCTTAAAAAATGTCAATGCCACAAGGAGCCGTAGAGAGCGTATTCAATTATCCAACACTTCTTTGGTCTATTCAGATAAAGTGATTACTGCTTAAGAAATTAAAATTTCAGTCACTCACAATCACACTCTCCAATCGTGTTAAAAAATTTCATTTTCGCTTTGGGGTCAATGAGCTTCGACTATTCGACACAGTTTGATTTTCCATTCTTGGTTAGCGAAGGTATTTTCCGCAGCATTTGATATTTGTATCATTTTCAATTAAACAGTAATCCGCTTTGCTATGGAAATCGAAACCTTAGTGAGGCCATGGCCTAATAATAGTACATTAGGCCATGAGTGAGGTCTTGTTAGAGAAATGAATAAGCTTTCAAATGACATATCATACGGCTGCCATTGATATTCTTGCAAGGGTCACGACGAGATCGATCGAAACTAACAATTGAACATGAGGTTAAATTTTCGATACAAATGTGTCGTTTTCAAGCAATCTTTTTGTTAACTTTCTATGAAAACTGATTCATTGGTATAGTTAAATGAAAAAAAGTTCAATCGGAGACCGTGTTTGAGGAGCTTTTATGCGTGATTTGTGTTTTGTTCGAGGTTTTGTTTGTGATATAAAGACAAAAAGGGAAATGTCAACGCTTATGGAACAATAAGCAATTTTTTAAAATAGCTATCGTGTGCACTGTGCATCTTCTGATGGGGTTCACATGTATCATGAGTCATAACCTCATTTATAATACACAAAAGGTGGCTAAATTTTGACAAGCGCGGTAAACCCTCAACTACTATTGGTATAGCCACTTTTTTCATATTTCCTGGAATTCCCACATTTCGAAAGTGCAGTAGAATACGATCATGAGGACGAACATTAAAACGGGTTGAAAGTCGCCATTGTCAATGAAAGTTGTAAATAAACATTTGTATCTCTCTCCCTCAAATCGGAGCGTTGTCAAACAATAAGGTTTAAATAGGTACCTTAATTTGTATTCGTCTTCTTAGAGAAAGTGATAATCGTAATCTAGATCTCCTGCTTCCTCCAAATGTGTAGTGACAAACCCCGCCAAATCAGCAAACAGATTTCAAGAAGGCACCCAAGTGGTCAAAAACAAGGTAATTTTATGGCGAAATTCTATAATTCTGTTCAATACGTGTGTTCGCGCCTAGGTTCGCGCCCTGCTTGCACTTAGCATTTACCAGATCTTCATTCCAAATGAACATACATGGCGCACCATTTCTGTTATTTTTCCGTTACCATACGCGAGGCCCATAATTTCGTAGTACCAGCGCCCCAAAAAAGTTTTATGGCAAAAAACTCCGCATTTTCCCTCGAATAAAAGCCCTAAATACTGCTTCGCATTCCGACAGTATTGGGCCGAAGATTAACAGTAATTTTAAAGACCATACTGGTCCGTATTATCTACAAATCTTTGGCAACTCTCAATGTGTTTAACTCTGGGCCTTGATCTAGTGGTGAACGCTTTTGTCACCAAATGATGTGAACGAGATCTTTTCCGTTCTTGAGTAGTGGGAAGTCTGATAAAACCATCCTCTCCTTCGATTTGCACGGAATTACTCGAAACGTGATGAATAAGATGATTTTACTCCCGCTGTATGTTTACCAAGCGATAAGAAATAATCAAATCAAAAAATAAGTTGGTGATATGCAGTGTGTCTCAAATCGGGTGGGATTGCATGGGTAACTTTCTTATTATTAAAGATAGAGAATTTGTTAAATGGACAATGTTTTGCAGTTTTAGATGCTTATTGAAAATTTCCTTGTGGAAATGCAAAATGTCGAATAGGTTCGACGTAAATTCAAAAAAACTAAAATAGGTCATTTCCTTGAATGTCTTATATCATCTAAAGAATAAGAGATATAAAAAAAAGTTTTATATAAAAGTTACTGTCTTTGATACGCTTCATTTAGAATCGATGTCTAAAAAAATTCAAGATGGCTACTTTTGAGGAACATTTACCAACTTTCTAAAGTTAAATAGGCGCCATATTGGATTTTTAAATTATTTGATAGATTTTTTAATTCTCTTTTCAATGAGCTATCACAGCATAAGATTGAAAATAAGATACCAGTTATATCAACGGTTTTTATATTTTAATCAAGTAGGCTGTGGTGAATTTAAAAAAATCAAAACAAAATCTATTCGAGGCAACAAAAGACTGAAAATAATTACTTCAGATGTTTAAAATATCAGGGGCGCACTCATGGAAGGGGGCTTTGGGCGTTACAACTCCCTCCAAAATTTTATATAAGTAGGCCTAGAAAAGTGTTGACTTTTATGACGTCACTTATTGACTATCCTATTATCCATACTTAGATACCTACAAAATGGTGGTATAACTACAAACTATCCCCTCGAAAAAATGTCATGCGATTATCCAGTTAAACACATTTAAAGACACTTCGCTTTACTTTACACAATGTGTTACCATTGATGCATTGTCCCAGGTCACATTTTGTAGGTGGTTTATCCGAAAATAACTGCAGTTTTACCAGTCCGAGTATATCTCGGAGTATATGGACAGATGAGTCTTATTTTTCTAACTGCGGAGTGTTCTGACATAATGGGAAGTCATGTAATTGGACCGGTAATCTTCGATAGACTTTTAACTGCTCACCATTATTTACAAATTCTCCAATAAACTTCCTTCAAGGATTTTCTAGACAACGTATGTTTTGCAGAAAGGGTTGGTTTATGGTACCTACCAACAATCAAGGTGGCTGCCAAGGTCACAATTCACGAATTGTGTACATTGTACATTAAAGAATAAAGAATATGAACGTAACTATAATAATAATAATAACGTACACAACTGCGCGAAACCTTTCTAAAGGCGTGTTATATCATCAATGGCAACACGTTGCTTAAAATAAACTGTCTGGAAGTGTGTTTCACTAATGACGGCCAGTATTTTAAGCATCTGAAGTAATTATTTTCTGTCTTTTGTTGCCTCGAATAGATTTTGTTTTGTTTTTTTGTTAATTAACCACAGCCTACTTGATTAAAATATAAAAACCGTTGATATAACTGGTATCTTATTTACAATCTTATGCTATGATAGCTCGTTGAAAAGAAAATTAAAAAATGTATCAAATAATTTAAAAATCCAATATGGCGCCTATTTAACTTTAGAAAGTTGGTAAATGTTCCTCAAAATTTCGATAATATAAGACATTCAAGGAAATGACCAATTTTAGTTTTTTTGTATTTACGTCGAACCTATTCGACATTTTGCATTTCCACAAGGAAATTTTCAATAAGCATCTAAAACTGCAAAACATTGTCCATTTAACCAATTCTCTATCTTTAATAATAAGAAAGTTACCCATGCAATCCCACCCGATCTGGGACACACTGTATACTTGTCATTTTCCTGTGTCCGTCTATCCGATTTTATCCCGTCAAAAACTTGTTTTTATATTTTTTTTATGAAAATGTCTTTTTTCTCCAACCACCTGAATAAGACGCTATTTTGTGACAGTGATCGCTACGTAAAATTATAATCGCTTCTATACATACAAATCAAATATTTTTGCATATTCAATGCAAATAATGCTGTTACACGAGCCGTACTTCGCAGTTAAGAGAACCACAGAAGTGTGGTCACATCGACTGTACCGAGCGGTGGCCCCACAACATGGTTCCAGTTGTTGTACTGTGTGTTGCGGTAATATGAACCGCACTTGTAGTTAAGTCCGATAAATGTATCCATGTCAAACGTACCTATCGTCCATTGCTACGTCCTTTCGCTGCGATAGTAGAGATAGAAATGAAATTGTTGAGTACAACCGTAAGCTTACGGCTGGTATATAATTTGTCTTTTCCGAACCCAAGTGTGCCACGATAAAACAAAAGATGTTCAATTCTCACAATTAACAGTACAGTGTCGGCAGTGTATGATTGTTTTTTAACCATCGTCTCGAAAATGTTCCAAACACAAGCAGAATTGGTTGATATGGTGTTTCTTCTTGGAGACTGTACTTGGACACTGTACTGTTAATTGTGAGAATTGAACATCTTTTGTTTCATCATGGTCACCTTTGAATATAATATATTCAAAGTTCATGGCACACTTGGGTTCTGAAAAGAACGTTTTTTTTACAAATTGGCGTTTCGACTTGGTTTTTCTCTCAAATTTTATTATGGAGTGTGTGGCTTTGTTTATATCAGAGGACAATTTAGTTTTGGTTACCCAGAGGTACAATTTGTTTAGGGGGGTGCCATTTAAAGTACTTAAAAAAAATTATGTGACAGTGGAAGGGGTCTTAACCTGTGCCTCAATTCAAAAATTAGCCGCCTGCGCGATTTAGCTTCTCTCAAAAAAAATTTCGAAAAACTGTCAAATTTTGACGAAAAAAGGTTATACCAGCGACATCGTTAAAGTTAGTTAGGGGTATATCACTTTTCAAGTACTCTTCAAATGAGTAATAAAATATGGGGTGTTCCATTTAAAAAAATGCAAGTTTGATACGTCACTAGAATACAGTATGCCCCTGGTGATCAAAAATATTTTAGAAACATGCAGGCGGTAATGGTGTACAATTTTGCTCTAAGACTTTTTTCGGTATCTTTAATGGTAAATGAGTTATGGTCCGAGGGATCTTAGGGACTACATTGTACAGGGTGATACAACATTGAGTGCAAAGATTTCAAGGGTGTATTTACCTGCCAAAAATAAGACATTTTTTTCATGTAATCGTAGTCCTAACTTGCTTCGTTTTTAAGATACAGAGTATAAATTTGTTTTTAAAATCAATTATTCAAAAACCTTCACTTGGTGGGAATAAAATAAATAAAAACCGACTTTTTTAAAAACTTTTACACCCTGTATTTAGAAAACGAATCAAGTTAAGGCATACGATTATATAAAAAAATTCTTATTTTTGGCTGGTAAATACGCCCTTAAAATCTTTGCACTCAATTTTGAATCACTCTGTATATAGTAACAGATTTATTAACAGTTATATCTTTCTTACAACCATTTTTGCTGTAAATAAAAGAGGGCTAGTCAAGTTATTTGCGTTGTACTTGATTGGTAGTACTTGCCTGTGAGAGGTCCCTTAGAAAAGTTGCCGCCTGATCTTTCTAACATCTACGAGGGTGGTAGCGCCAATTATTCTGTTTACGTATTTTTTCTGCTTCGGCTATTATCCAGTTGTGCGTTTCCAGTTTGCAACGTTTTTTGAAATTGGGTTAGACACACTTTTTGTTAGGAGGAGCCCTGCGAGGAGCTGATTGATTTTTGATTGATTTCGTACAAGGAGCAAACAAAACTACTTAGACCACTACGTTGCATGCTGCTGTCGGAAAAGTAGCAAGTGGAAAGTGTACAATGAATCAATGACTTGTACGAGAAAAAAGAAATATGCAACTCGAATGCAGAAATTACCTACATCACAACTGTTAATTTACACAGTTTAAATGTATAATGATTAACGACTTATCGTAATTAATAGAAGTACCTTTACGTTATTATTATTTGATATGGCTGCCTATTATAGGTACACTGTATCCAAGATAAGGTTGTCTATCATAGGGATCTTGGAAAGCATAGAATATACGATGATAGTCAAATTAGAGAAAAGTTCAAAACAATGACATAGGTCTCAAGTCGATCCGATTATAAAAGAAAAGTTGAAATTCTCCGAACTCAAAAAACCTGAGTATTGGCGCAAAAAAGTCGGCACAAAACTACAGTAGAGAGAATGATGGTGTTCCAGTAATAAGTTGGACCCGCAAAGGAAAAAGCGCACATAATTTGGGAATTGGCGCACAAATTAGCACAAAATGCAGAGCACAATACTTTCGCAATGGAACAAATTGGGGTTCCGCTTAAGAGTGTTAACTTAATCCACTTGTTGTTTGTTTGGTGGTTAATGAATAAAATAATACAAATAAAGAAAATTGATAAGCTTTTTGTCTAGGACATGCGATGACTATTATTGTGTTAGTTAAATGACCTAAATATTGGGGTGAAAGCTCTGACAAATTGACGTAGTGGGTTTCTATTGATGGTTTGTCAACGTCGAAAATAGACAACCGAATAACAATGGGGACAAAGGGGTAGTTGTATTAAAGATTTCTTTGTGGCTTGCTTTAGATTGCGTTATTTCAACATTCCGGTGGGTCTCCACCTACAGTATCAACCAGATTGAGACTCCCTAAAAGAAAGATTTCTCTAGAATTAACTCATCAGTGAGAGAAAATTAAATTACTGCCAACGAAAGTAAACCAAGGGTCTTGTGTTTTTTCGGAGCAAACTTGTACATTGGTACCCGTTATTTTCAAGACTAAGGACTGCGTACCTGAAAAACAATAGCGTCCTCTCTTATATCCTTAAGAACATGAGCAGCAATTTTCAAAGCGATCGGACGTTTCTAAACAAAGTGCACATGGACAGACATACGAATAGACAAACAGACAGAAATACAAATTTACATATAAACGATCTCGAGGATCGTTAATAAAATGAGGTTCTTTTTAATGAATTATAGTATTAGCAAAAATAAATACAGAAATTAACCTACCTGTTCTATTTACAATTGTCAACGCTTTACAGACAAAATCACATGTGCTCGTAGCCTCCAAATTCGCGTCCTTTAGTTGATAGGCAACGGAGCCGTATGTTGTTAATGATAGGCCAATACCGATCCCTTGTTCAGCAGCTCCATACTTTTGTTCTGAACATAATCGTCGTTGTTCATCCCCGGACACCTGCGGCAGTCCCACCTGTCAGTCACGGTTCAAATCACATCGCTGCCGCTTTCTAACTAATTCTAACTAATGCACGATTTGCAAAATTGTTTTAACATAGGATTTAATTAAATTGCCAAAAACATTAATTTAATAACTGCCACTTTAGACAGTTTTATTACTTAATTTATCGAAAAGCAAGTCGGTCGGAAAATGAATTACCTCTAAAATGCACGTCTATGATGGACAGACGCATATGTTACTCGGACATTGTGCCTATTTATATTATAATGATGCGAAGAGCTATAAGTTTTTTCATAATGCAGAAAAATATGTACCTATATCACAAGGTTTTGTAGTAAATTAATTATTACAACTGCCGGAATTTATATGAATGGATCACGAGTAGACGGTGTTTTTATCTACAACCCTCGAGATACTAACTATATTACTCTTAAAAATTATATCTATCAATATTTTTTCGTACCTTCGTTTTTTCTTGTTAACCACCTAAAGGGTTTCTGCAATTTGTCAAATAAAGCTCAAAGTTTATACGTTGTGGATTACCACCTCTGTTAACATTGCAAAATACGACATAAGAATTCAATTCGCGAGGATATAGGACAGGGTAATATATTTTAGTTAAATTGCGTATAAATTGGAGGTCACACTCATTTAACGTAAGAAAAAAGCGAATGAAATTTATAGCTCCGCTTAATATCCTTGTTAGGCGCTTTCGCATACTTAGAACGTCACACCTACAGTTGGCGCAAAAAGCATGTAACGGCGCTGAACTTTGAGGCCAACAAGAAAATGTCCGTTCAACGGATATGAATGAGTTAGGTAACAAATGAACCCTCGTTTAATTCAAACAAAATTTTGGGATAGATAGTTGGATAATAATTGCGAACGCGAATGATAAACTGTGCGGATTTTTAGCGTATTTTCCTCAAAGTGAACTGCACTTTGTCACACGTACTCCTTCTACACCACTGAACCGATTTGGCCGATATAGGGCTCATTTGAAAGGACTTGGCCCAAGGATTCCGTGCATTCCGATATTTTTGGTTTTGTGCATGCCCAATGGCAACTTTCTTATTTATGAAAGTAGGTAAACGAAATATTATATGTAAGCACCTTGAATGAAACTAAAACTAATACCGGTTTCAAAATTACTGTTAACGCATGCTGTATGCTTTACTTATGAAGGTATTCAATGAAATTTCTAACGTAGACAATGTGTAATGCTATTTACGAAAGCATTTATAAAAAGGTCCATATGTAGACACTTTGAATAAAATTAAAACTAACGCCCATTTCAAAATATGTTGTATTTGTATACACTCCACTATTTATCATTAAACTGCATAGACTTTGACGATAGCCGGCTCATTTGAAAGAGAATGGGGCCTACCCATATTTCTTCCCGGTCCTAGCATTATTAGATATTATTAGGAGGAAAATAACAAATAATAATAAATCGGGGGATTATCACGATGATATGAACCATACCAACTTTATGCAGTGGTTATGAGAAGCAGCTTATACCAAATTTATCAGCAAACTCAATTGTGGTTATGGATAACGCACCCTACCACAGTGTTCAAATAAATAAGCCAGAAGCCACCAACAATGAATAATCGTAAGGAAGTGATGCGTTCTTGGTTAGAAGCAAATAACATTCCTACGACAAATGAATTTATTGACAATGTGCAATTTGATATGTGTTAATTTCTTAGACCGTATAGTACATGAACTGCTAGTAGCCCTATGCTTTCAATAACAAAATGGGGTGGTCACGGATAGAGAGCACTGTAAAGTCGTGGGTTGTGAAAATCTCAGGGTAAACTAAAGTCGTAATGAACCGCAAAATCGGATCGCGGAAAGAGTAGCTTTTATGGTAAGCGCCGTAGTCACGAGAAGCTTTAAATACTCTTCATTATCTTCTAATAGGTCCACAAATACGGAATAGGTTTGATATTGCTCCCCTGCTGATGCTCCTTTTTGAGATAATTTGGTTATTGGTAATTTTGAAGTTTGTCTACTTTGTGGCTACCCGTTGATCGAACTGTGCATATACCCATCTGAAATTTTGTCCCGCACCAAAATAAAATTTCAACTTATTTTATTCTTTCATTGCTTATTTTTATACTCACTGAGTGCATAAACAGATCTTTAAACTCGATCGCACGACAAATATACGATTTCCTTTATACCAGAATCTCAAATCTCGATTCTGATGTTGTAAGCCCCTTACCAGCTTTGTATTGTAGTCTACTGTATTAAAAGTTCTTAACGATTGTAATGTTTCTTATTTATTCAAGATACAGTGTTAACAAAATCATTCACCACACATTGAATTTCTTTTCAATTTTTGTTGCAATGAGAAACCATATTATTCTCAAGCCGAACCTGCTTTAAGGGTCATTTAATTTGAAGCTGGTTCTGTTGTCGATTACTGCGCACACTCACCAACGGCCTGCGCAAGGTTCAATTGGAGTCAATTTTTCGCTACAAGACTGTCTCTCTATTTACTTATATACAACTCTGTGGCTACATGCTCCGGACACCCATCTTGGCGGCCAATCTTTGATTCCGGACTTTCGGTCAACTGTGGACGTGGAAAAACAGGCATTTTAGATCAGCACACGTTTAATTAGTCTAAATAAGTTTGGTTTTTCTCTTAATTGTTATATGAATTGTTTCTGAAACCATTCTTATTTTAAAACTTATTAAAAATCTATCGTAGTCTATTTCTCAGTTATCCTCTTTAAGAAGAATAAAAATCCAAATATAAAACTATTTTTTTACAGCTGCTTTACTATGAATATAAACCAGCTATGGTTTCTTAAACATATTAATATCTAGTGATTTCATGTCTATTTTGTTTATTCCTGACTAATCAATTTTCCTTCTTAAGGTCCTATGAAGCAGCGAGAGTAATATTTTAAGGCTTAACCATTTAAGATTTGCCACATTTTTAAAATATTTCAAGATCTACACTGAGTTTATATTTAGCAAATGAGTAACAAGTTCGCCCTATCATTAACATACGCATGCAATCAACAGTTGAAGTCACCTATACGATTAAATCAGTGTGAAGAGCGACTCATGAGTTACTGCAAAAGATTAATTGAAAAGAAAAACAGTGAAAATCTACGTATAACAACGGCGGCGCTCTGTGAAAAATTTAGAGTTAATTGCCCAACTTTTTGTTTAAAAAGCTCTCGAGCCAATAGGTTCTCGAGCTTTTAACTATTATTATTTGGGCAAACAAATGACCTCTGCGAATTAAAATTCCAGGTCGAACCCATTACTAACGTTTACTGCAGCAGTTGAAGGGAGGTTCTATCTTACCGTGTTTGGTTGAAGACTTGGTGCTTACAAAGGTAAGGTTTAGTGGTAAGGTTAAGCTTAGTGACAAGGAATTCTTGTAAAGTTTAAGCACAAGGGGTGGGGGTCGACAACCAGATGATCCTCCATGACATGCAAACAAAATGGAACTACCTTTTGCAGGAAATAGTTCATTTTCAGTTTCTATTTCCCGGACTATAGGTAAATAGCCAATAGCAAAGTTAGTAATACTGTCGACTTCAGTTAGAGCTTTGAATATTTTATATTCAAAGGTTAGAGCACGTCGTATACAGATCAATCATTTAGCAATTAGAAATATAATCATAATTGGCACCTTTCAGAAAGGAAATCACTCTTTCATTGACAGGATACGTACCTACATATTTGGAAAAGCGAAATAAAGAGAACAAATCAATGAAACACACTGCCGACGTCTTTTGCGGGATATAACACATTATCAACAGCACGTAGCATGAATTTTAATTCTACTTCCTACCCTATAGCTATAAATAAGTTATTAAACAAATAAAAATTCAACTTCATACAAGTAAGCCATTCTGTATTAAACTTCCACGTATTCGCCTTTTTTCCATCTGCACTGGGAAACAGTGCAACTGCCAGGCAAATAATTGTATGTAAAAACCAGAGAATAATAAAACGTGTGGTGGAAAAGTTTAGGCTTACAAGATTTTATTCGAAGTTGAAAAGGTCATCACGCCGACCTTATTTTTTTAAGGGAGAAAACGAGAGTGAAAATTACTTCGCAATTTTGTATAAAACAAACATGCGTAGGTATGTGTATGTGTATGTGTACTTTACTATCTGCAGAAACGATTTGGCAATTTGAATTAAAGTCCATTCTTCAAATACATGCTTAAAACAATAGGATTATGAATATAGTTTCCCAAGAGCTTTAACCTACTTTTTCATGAAAAACGAAACATAAAGTTTAATATTTCATGGCACTTAAATCGTAATCCTGGAGAAAGAATTTCAGCTCTCATTCACAATTATGGTTCAGAGTCGCACAATACTTATGCATTTTTAATCAACGCGCATTCAGTTTCATTCCAGTTCCTACCGTTATGATTGGCATGACTTTTAATTTGCAGTTTTTCGAAGTTTTGAGACAATTTAAAATGCAACATCACATCGTCGCTTATTAATGCTCCATGCAAATTATAGTCTTTTCCATGAACACTATTCTTGGTCATTTAACGAAACAAATAACAGAACAACAAAATGAGCATTTTTTATCAGTTTTTCGCCGCTTTCTACGGAGGGGATGTCTGATCCATACAGGTTGACTTCTTTTATGAATAGTATGGGGATTTCAGAAAGTATAAGAGATATGAATTAGGTTAAATGGGAAAATATTTGCAGTTTTATGTGCCTTTGTCAGCCTTAGCTTTACGAAACAAAGTGTAAATACAAAAGTTACCTAATAATAATTTAATTTTCAATAATATGGCCTAGTTTAATTTAAGGTTATATTTATAATCTGTCAATTATGAAATAAACTTACGTTTTTAAATAAAGTAAGAGCTACGCACGTCATCATTTCTGTTTTTAGGGAATATTGTAATGTCAAAGTATTATAGCAAAATAAAAAAATCATTTTAAACAATACTTAATAAAAGTTGGAATTACATACGTGTTTATGTTAGACGGATCAATGTATTTCGCAAAATATAGGTTCTCGAGGTAAAGTTGCGCATTATTTAAAAAATAAAACCAAAAACCTTTAGTGAAAAGGTTTCTTTTTGTTTTCATTCTCATTGCGATAATCTACGCCAAAAGCTGTATCATACCCATAGGGTTTACCAACAAAAAGTAAGATACTTATTTCTAACCTTATTCGTTATTTTGAGCGAGAAAGAGATGACGGTGGGCCACTTTTACCTGTCGCAGTAGTGATAGGGGAGTAGTTACTGTAGGAATATAAGCGAATTCGTGTACGTAACAAGTTGCATTTCACAGAGAGTTGCGGACACATTAACTGCGAACAGTGACCTCTAGGTACATATTTCACAAATTTCTAATTCGGGCAAATCTCTCGAGAATCTTAAAAAAGCAAAGCAATGTAGGAAACCCGTTAGCAATGTTGACGGTTTCACACAAGCAGCGAATCAGAACTCCATCTACGACATGATTCAAAACACTAAGTTAAAACACACGTTAATTGTAAATAGGTGTTTATGTCAACTGTGCTATTATATTAAATTAATACGTATGTAGAACAGTAAACAGTAAACAGTTTACGTTTTTATTTTAGAACATCTTACGCTTCAGTCCCTTATGCAAGTTATAAAAGAGAAAGACGTATTCAATAACTGCAAAAGTTCTTTAAGAGAAGTTGTTGCGGATTTTGGTTTCCGCTATTAAAAAGATAATCCAAGAAATTAGGTGCGTATGAAAAAATATGCGATCCGAGACTGGACGCCAATATATCGTGTTGAATGAAACGTAGGTATCTGAAAATGGAACAATATGTAGGTAAGTCATGGCAAGACCACAGTGCAAAAAGCGTAAGAAAAATTAAACCCGAGGAACGCTATTAACATACTGGTATTGATGAGAACAACATCATCTCATAACTATTTAAGATATGTGGTTTTTTCCATGCCGGAAACAAATGGTTGTATTACTGACGCATCTTTAATTTTTGCGTCAAAAACAAATGATCCAGATTACCATGGGGAAAAGAACAAGGAAATATATCCTTTAAAGACTCGATCTAATTATTTGGGTACCTCTGTGGCTTTTTGTAAAAGAAAATTCCTATTGTGGCCTACAGCACGAACTGGGCTAAAAGGTAAAAAGGAGGCCATCCGGAGGACTGGTAGACTCAATTATACACATTTCCTAGGAATTGTAAGAATACCTTAATTATACAGATTTTCGGACACAGTTCGAAACACTATACAGGCCAATCTACGTCTGAACCTTTCTCAATACACAATTAAAAACTCGGGTGGATTTTATTATAGTCAGGCGAGTGTCACTTTCAATTACAAACAAGAATTCACTATATGATGCCCAACAAAATACACCAAAAGCACTTTAGTTTTATTTAAAGATTATTATGAAGTCAACCTGTTTCGCCGTTTCCTTGACAAAACTGGTGATAATTGGAAATTATGCCAATGTGATTAGGAGCAAAAGCTATTGCTTGTTGCACTAATGGGGGCCCCTATCTATCCCACGAGACGACTTTATAGTGCAGAGATCTCGTCACTAACACAGACGTATGTACGGTAAAACGTCAGTAATGGAGCATTTTCTTGTTTCTTGTTTTTAATTCGCATAAAAACAGTAGCAAATCCTCTGAAATAGAAACATATGATCACACATGCGCCTGAACGGTTGCAAGCTGGTTGGTAACCTAGACTTTTTTTTGAGGGGATAGAGTGATGTAAAATGTATTACATTGATTGACTTTGCTTTGTACATTATATGCTTCGTATAAAAAGTTGTCATGAAAATTATTTAGGTGGTACGATAATAACACGATAGTTAAGAAAAGTTTGATTTTATTGTAAAATAAACTAAACAACTTATTACTTTCGCGCTAGACTTTGGGACACGTAACGATCAAGAGGGCATTCTGTTGATTTTCGTTTACTACGTAAACAATTCACGTTTCTAGTTATATTGGATACAACGGCGCTCTTATGCCATACTACAAAATTACGTGTAAAACTACGCGTATAGAATCGGGAAAAAGTTATTCAAGAATGAAATAATAAATTATCAAGCAAGTACATCTTACTACCCAAATAAAATGAAATCCTCTTCCACGTAGTAGAAGAATGTTATGTTTCTAAAGAAAATAGGATCGTAAACTCTTGTTAGGTATAGATTATTAAGGATCCTCAGATCCTTTATAGTTTTGTATTGTCGTCCGTCCGTCCGTGTGCGCTCTAACTCTTTTTAAAAGTGGCCGATTGAGTTGAAATTTGGTGTACGGGTTCTTTGGACATTAAGGACGGACGCTATTGATTTTCAGGAAGCTGGTTCAATAGGAACAAAAGTTATAGGACTTCGAGTGAATCGGGAACAGGAAAAACTACGGGCTCAATATAATAGAAATCAACATATTTCATTCCCCAGGTCATGTATCGGGTTGGGACTTCCGCTAGATTATTCCCTATGACTCTTAGATGTGTAATACTTTAATATAACTCTTCTCTGTGGTATAGGTCGAAAGTTTTAGAGCAAAATGTAGCAAAAATTACACTTTATACATGAATTTAGAGTTTTAAAAGGTTTCAAACGCATTATCTTGATGCAGCAAGAGTACATCACGTGCACATTTGATAACCGCATGTGTGTGATTCAAAAATGTTAAATTATTGCCATATGGGTTTTGATCAAAATAATCAAAATCGTTATTTATGCACCAAGATCGTCGAGAAAAAGACTAGGGGCATTATCTCAATGCTCAAGACATAAATTTGATGCATTTCTGGCGACCACATGGATTTTGATCAAAACATGTCAAAATCGTTATTTATGCACCAAGATCGTTGGGAAAAAGACTAAGAGCATCATCTCAATGACCAAAACATGAATTTGATCTATTTTTGGCGACCACATGAATTTTGATCAAAACATGTCAAAATCGTTATTTATGCACCAAGAACGTTGGGAAAAAGACCAAGAGCATTATCTCAATGATCAAAACATGAATTTGATCTATTTTTGGCGACCACATGGATTTTGATCAAAACAAGATTAAGAGCATTATCTCAATGGCCAAGACATGAATTTGATGTATTTTGTAACATTAAAATAAATTATCGTTAAAAGTTATTGTAATACTGAGGATCCATCTATATTTCGTTGTATCGGTTTATTTATAATGCAATACAATAAATATTTTGGAACTCTGTGTAAACAGGCCGTAATTGGCGTAATTATGCAGGGGAGTGTTGCTTTACTTGTAATCCTTTTACTGTCAGATTGTTAACGGGGCTTTCACATTACGAAGGAGGAACGACCTAAATGTTGCTGCAACGTATAAAGTAAGCGGGGCTATACTGTACGCAAGATTTATGAGCAGCAATAAAGACAACTTCTTTGTCATTTTTCTCATTTTCCGCAGTAAAAGAATATTTCATCATAGTTCTTGCTATAGTCATAAAATTTTGAATGTCATCTGAAACATCCGAGCTAACATTATTAGGTAACTGTTCGAAACGGATGGCATTATTGCTCCAACGATTTAAAGGGAATCACTTATTAGTTTTGGGTGTTCTAAACGTATTTTAAAGAGAAACGTTTGTTCGCCTATTCCTCTGTCCGTTTGTCTGTGGGGGACCCATTATCTTGAATTTCATTTTGACATCATTTTGAGTTGGTCTTGTCGAGTGAGAAACCGTCATTTTCAACTGGAATTCACGATGAATTTATTTCAGTCATTTAGTAAATAACGAAATATTGAATTGCGTGATTGTCCTAGGCATTTTGTAAAATCCATCTTTTTATAAAATGCCTAGGCAGTTTATAAAACGGGGACAAACTCCTAAACAATGTTGTTTGTCATTGTCTATGGGCAAACTGTAGCACAGTGTACTTTCTAGGACTAAGCGATTTAGTTCCCTTCCTTTCCCCTTCGTTCATCAATAAATGGTATCCCTTTATCTATCTAGAAGGGGAAAAGGAACTGCCCCACCGTCAAATTGTTAGCGTTTTACGAAATGATTAGGCAGTTAATAAAGTGTTTTCAATAAATTAAATAATTATATTAGTTACCAGTATAAAAGATCCAAGCTTTTGTAGAAGTTTTCTTTCATTTTCCTTTTTCACGCTGTCGCGCAAACGAGGCACAAATACACAAATAAACAAATTGTCCATAACCCCAAACGCGTAGGAAAAGTAAGTGCGCACGCGTTCAGATTCGTTCCCGAAGAATTCAATGCCCGAAGTATTTAGATTTTAGATGACTAAAATGAATTCAGTTACTTACTAAATGCCTGAAAATCAGCCGGCAGATTTTAAAATAAAAGCACTAACGCATTTATTTTACTATCGCGTTTTATAAAATGCCTAGGTTTGGTTTTATAAAACGCCTATACATTTTATAAAATAACGATTTTTACAAAATGCCTACGACATATACATCTTTCTTTTATTACTTTTACTTAATGGTTTGTTTATTAACGTTATTATTATCTCGTTGTTCGTAACACCCTCTATATTATTAACAAGCTCATAATTTTGTGGTGTATGTCGGTTAGCACGATATTTCGAAAACGAATGGACCAATTATGATGAAATTTTGCAGGGAGTTTCTTTATCAAATTTGTAGATCTGAGTTGGTGAAAAATACATACTACGTCATCTCAAGCTCTATAGCAAGGAGCTCATTTGCTCTATTTGCTTACACATTTATTTACATATTTTATTCGAATTACGGACTCATCCAAAAGGATCAGAGATCAGACACATTATACCTATTAAAAGATAAATTTGTGTCATTGCATAACAAGGATACTCCTCTAAAGAACAATTCATGGAAAATTGGCAACACTTTGGATTTAATTTATGGCGGGTATAAAATCGTCTTCATGGTTATGTGAATGTAGAGATAAAACTCGGAATTTTACAGTCGTGTAATGACGTCATTTTCGTGGGAAAAAACGTATGTCCTATTAAATTTATTTGTTGCTAAGTAACTGACTACTGGTGTCTAATTACCTGTATGACTTTTACTATACAGTGGTGTACATAATATTTTAGCATTTTTTGATAATAATTAAGTCAATTTCCACAAGAAATCTATAGGTCTTAATAAAAGAAGAAGTCCTAATTAACTGACTGACTGACTGAGATATCAACGCACAGCCTAAACGACTGAAGATATCGAAAATAAATTTTAACATGTTAAAAAATGCGAATAGTTCATAATTTTTGCGAGCGAAACCGCGATGGATAAAATGTTAGTATTTCAAAAAAGGTCATTTGCTCACTAATTATTTTAATAACTTGCTCAACTAACATATAAGTAATATTAACATATTTTTGTTTTTAAATAAATAAAGATTAACAAAACGAAAATCACAGAATATTATTTAGGAATCAATACTCCCGAAAAGACCCAAAAAATAATTAGCAGAGGAGTACATAAAAATTCAAAGAACCACTATCGAAACCACATCTACACAAGAAAAAATTGCACTACCTTGATGAATAGTTGGAAAATCAAAATCGTAAAACAAAAATATACCAATGCCAATTTATTGCGATTGTAATGGTCACAGTATTAGAAGAAAATTAGTCGCCCTCGTCCGTATCGTCAGAGTCAAAATCAAAGTATTCGTCGTCAGTAAGGTCGTCATCTGCGTCTGTAGTGATAACAAGAGGTGGGATGTCAGAAGCATCACAAACTTGTACTGCTCCCCAAGCCTCTTGTATTACTTTGTCCGTATGGTTTACGTATTTCTCCCAATTATCCCTAGAAATCTCCCCGATAACCCTTTCCCATGTTGCCAAAACCTCTTGTGGTGATCCCTTAAAATTTGCAATGTACTGATCGTATTTTCGTTTACACTGAGACCACACCATTTCAATCGCATTAAATTGGCAGTGGTATGGCGGTAACCGTAAAATTTTATGTCCTAAAGGCTTAACATATTCATCAAGGTAGTACTTTTTCTCTTTGGGGCAGTTTGCGCTGACAATGCTCCATATTTGATCCTTCATTGCCTTTTCTGGATAGCCGATATTTTTTTCCCCTAACCATTCTATCATTCTTTGTTTTGTCCATGATTTGGTGGGAATTTTCTCTAAAAGGCCAGAATGGTAGCTTGCGTTGTCCATAATAATTAAAGATTTTTCAGGAAGATTTGGCACCAGTTGAGTCTTGAACCAATTTTCAAAATTACCCCTGTTCATATTATCATGATAGTCCCCTGTTTTTTTTCCACTTTTAAAAATCAAACTTGCCCCACCAATAAAGCCATCGTTCGTCCCAGCGTGGACAATAATGTATCGATGACCTAAAGAATATCTCTTTTAATAATATTGAAAAGGTATTATAATATCTTATTTTACCTTCATTGGGTTTAATTGATTCCGTGTGCTTAGTATCATCTTGCCAGCTGTTTCGAAATGATCCCTTACTAAATATCCAGGTTTCATCCATAAAAACCGGAGTATAACCCTCATGTCCCAAATTTTTGTTTTCAATGTACTCCCTTAAGAATTTTATTCGTTTGTGGACAATATCCGGTAAATCCATAAGATATTTTCTGTTATTGGACTTCTTCCATTTAAAACCCATACTTTTGATCCACTTTCTCAATGAATCAATGGAAAATTGAAAATATTCGTTTTGCTCCAGAAATTTTTGTCTAATAGTTGCCAGTGTAACATATTCCTTTTGGGAGTACAATATAATAGATTGTATCCCGAATTTTATTCTTCAAATATTCTGTGATTTTCGTCTTGTTAATCTTTTGATTGGTAGAGACATTAGATGCGTAATCTTTGTCGGATTTTACACCATTTTTTCTCAAATTTGAAATGGTTGTTGGGCTGACTTTCGTTGCTTGTGCAGTTCGCTGTAAAACATTGTTGATGTCTAGTGGTATGCCATTCCGAACTTGTTCCTGTTCAATTTGAAAGAAAGCCAACACATTTATAATTATTAACCGTGTTTGTTCGTTAAATCGATGAGGGTTTTTTGGCGGCATGTTTTGACGCTTTGGCGTTTTCAAAACTTCAAAACTGACAATCACTTGACAAGCATTTCAGGTAAAATTTAGCCACGACAACAACATTTCGGCAAAATTTTTTGTCATTGTCATTTTACATTAGTTAAAAGACAAAAATGACGTCATTACAAGACTGTAAAATTCCGAGAATGCAGCACGGTATTATACTAGCACAATACTAGTTTCAAGCCCAACTCCCAATAAGTGGAAATACTTTGTCAAAAGTATACGTGACGTGTAATGTATTATAATTAAGGGATTACATAAAATTTGTTAGATAATATATTAAGTATCTTTGTCTAAATTGCCGTAGAACACATTTACTTCGTTGTGACCTACAACAACAACCTAAAGAGAATAATGGGATTAAGCCGTATATCTTGAAAGTTTTATGAGCCGCGGTAATTCAGATACTTCGTTGTACTCCGAGGCCTTTCAAATCACATGGAACCACGCCAGTGAAATTTATTACAGGAGTTCCCGCAACATTAAATATGAACACAATTTAAACACTGGTAATTTTTTGTGACCACCAGTGATTTCATTATTTACATGTTGTCCATATTCCCCATAGAGTTTACTCGCCACAGATTAACTTACGACACTTAAAGGAACTCGCCAAGTTTCAATAGTGCCTCTCAATGGATCGAACAGTTATAACTCTTAATTGATGGTCAATCCGCCTCTAATATCTCCTGGCAACGATTCTTATAACTGCTAAGAGTTATTAATTTCAAAACGTTAAACATCATCCAAACAGATTGACGACATAAAACTTTCAGAACTTTCCCCACGTCGACGTTCTCGTACTTGGTTTTAATTGTGTACTGTAAACTAAGTCGAATACTTGCAGCACATCCCTGATTCATGTAACAAAATACCTTCCGATTTCGCTATTAAACCATATTTTACGAAATGGAGAAGGAATATACCGCTGGGAATAGACGAGATTTATAATTCTAGATAAGCCTGATCTCATCGCTGGCAAGGAGCTTCTTTAAGAAGATAAATGTCATAAGGGATGTAGTTTGACTTTCGGTTAAAATTAAAGATTTCAAAGCACTTCTCTCCTTCAACCTTTTCTCGTATCGAAAAAGGTAAGCGGGTCGGTTTGGTTAGATCATTAGTGAGATGGTTTTTTACATCACCAGCTTAACTTACTCGGTTGATTTTAACAGATGAAAATGAGAAGTATTACAGTTCTCGATAGTAATGTGATCCTGAATGTGATAGATTACAACTGTTTACATATAATGTTGATGAAAGTGGAGAGCCGAAATTCTTTCCTTCATATCTGAATTAAAGACATTAGTATCTTGCAATTGCAACTAAATAAATGCTTTGTATGTAGTTAAAATAAAAAATGATAGAGGGTGGAGTTCAGTTGCCTTTTCCTGCCATCTCTTTTTATACAAATTTATTCTTGACGTATCTAAATAGTGACTTGAGTATAGATGAAGTATTGCTGTGTAAACAATGTCAGTTGGGACGTTGTAGTTTGTGTTAAGATATTTGGAATAAAGTGTCTAATTGTTTAATTAAGTTAATTAATAGTAATTAAATGCATCCAACGACATCCGTGTAACTGTCCAGATTTATTAATTTCATTTTGGATGAAATCTGCCACGATTTCAATGGCAGTATAATTTTTCTTTCGATATAAGTTAAGCTTAGAAAGATTTAACTTTAATGCTAATCGTCATAACATGTAGCACATTTAAATAAACCAATATCTCAGTGTGGGATAAACCGAGAGAAAAATATTTCTCTATAAGATCTTCCAATTTTTTTCTATCTGATGAAATCAGTAATTATAAAAATAGGTTTACTAAAATTAAGCAATAGAATCGGTCTAAATGTTTGAATGTTTTTTGAAAATTGCTTTTCCATGCATACGAATACATATCCAAAAAAGTGTTTCGATCAATCAGAGAAAAGTGTTCCGAGTATACGTACTAAAAATACTGTTCTCCCATTAGTGAAACCTAGTTATATATAAAATACATATATCCAACACATAGAGGTTGTGTAGGCATAATATCCCATATGGACAAACATGTATTTGATAAGAATATTTCCCGAAAATTTGGTTGCAATACCAGGCATGTTTTTCAAGTGCCCAACTATTGCCCATCGTATCGTTTTAACAGGTTGTACGATAGATACTGGTTTACTACTGGTGCAAAATATATAGAAAAGTAGATAAAATGAGCACTGGTTAGTAATTTGCTCAGCCAATCAGCAATGCTTTTAAGTAATTTTTTGCACTGAATACAATTTGAATAATTGTTTTGTTTTGTTTTCTATACATTTTGTACAAAAAAACTTGTTTTGTTAAAAATCAAAAGAATCCTACTATAGTAGTGTACATGAAAGATAAAAGATAACAAATATTGCTTTGCTATAGAAAGTTATATTAGATACATACATTTATACTGGACCATTTTTGAAAGATATGTCATATAATAATAATAATAATAATAATAATAGTAGCAACTTAACTAAAACACATGCAGAAAAACACCGCAAATACACCGATATAGCTATCGAGCTTAAGACGCAATGGAGAATGAAATCTACTGTTATAGTTCCCATTATTCTTAGTGCTACCGGAGTTATACCAAAGACAATACACCACAATTTACAACTATTAGGTTTAGACAAAAACACATACAAAAATTTACAAAAAGCAGTCATTATCAACACATGCCATATTGTTCGTAAATTTCTAAACATAACACAAGATACGACATACACAAATGATCCACAACGTATACATGTAAACAACAGCACTCGCTCACAACACGGTACACAACATACTGTAATATCTCCACGTCTAACCCAAACAAACACACAAATACAACTTACCGAACAAACAAGTACAACAAATGATACAACATATACTACAATCAGAGATTCACCTCTGAAGCAAACCACATTATCACAACCCATTAGTATTCAACCCAAACGCAAAAGCCTAAACAGCACTTTAGACTCACAACATGACACACAACATACTGTAATATCTCCACCCTTAACTCAACCAACCACACAAACACAACTTCCTGAACAAACAAACGCAATAAATACAAGTAACGCAACACGCACTACAAAGACGCCCTCACCCAATAAAGTTACACGGCCTAGCACAGCTAAAAAACACAATACTCTTTCTTCTCAGAAACACACCACGTTATCACAACCCACTCGTACTCAACCCAAACGCAGCAACCTTAACAGCACTAGAGGCTCACAAAATACCGTAATGTCTCCACCAATAATCCAAGCAACAACACAAATACAACCTCAAGAACAAAGAAACACCATAAATACAAGTAACGCAACTTGCACTACAAAGACAAGTCCACCCAATAAAGTTACACGTCCTAACACAGTTAAAAAACACAAAACTCCTTCTTCACAGAAACACACCACGTTATCACAACCCACTCGTATTCAACCGAAACGCGAAAACCTTAACAGAATTACAGGCTCACAACATACTGTAATATCTCCACCAAAAACCCAAGCAACCTCACAAATACAACCTCAAGAACAAAGAAACACCATAAATACAATTAACGCAACATGCACTACAAAGCAGTACCGTCCCGTCGAGGTCATGAAAGGACAGTGGTTGACCGGGCCGGGACAATGCAGGGCCGGCAAACACATACGAAAAAATAATAAACGAGGCACTTTATAGTCTGTTTATTCAGTCTGACTGAGGTAAAATGTTTTTTGGAGTCACCGACAAATCTACCATTGTTCTCACTGCACAACGCAAGTGCAAGGCTGCAAGCCATCCTATCTTTAGCTTTACCCACTTTACCTGCTTTCTAAACGCTAATTAATGCTAACTCAACCTCAGTTTTCTAGATCTACGGGCCCGGGTCGGTGGCCGTGACGGCGTATTTTCAATTTTTTGGGCCGGGTATTATGATTGCATGACCAGGCCGGGACGTTCTACGGAACGGCACTGCTACAAAGACAGGTCCACCCAATAAAGTTACACGTCCTAGCACAGTTAAAAAACACAAAACTTCTTCTTCTCAGAAACAACCCACTCTTATACAACCGAAGCGCAAAAACCTTAACAGCACCACAGGCTCACAAAATACTGCAATATCTCCACCAAAAACCCAAGCAACCACACAAATACAACCTCAAGAACAAAGAAACACCATAAATACAATTAACGCAACATGCACTACAAAGACAGGTCCACCCAATAAAGTTACACCTCCTAGCACAGTTAAAAAACACAAAACTCCTTCTTCACAGAAACACACCACGTTATCACAACCCACTCGTATTCAACCCAAACGCAAAGCCAAAGAAACACTTACACAATAAACTCCATTTAATAAAATTACAGGAATTATTATAATGATTTTTTTTGTTTTGTTTTGTTTTCCTCTTTCCTCAATAGCTATGTTGGTAAGTATGAATTACATACTATCTCTAGCTTTCCAATGTGAATGTGTGAATTTTTAATTAATTAATTTTTTTTTTTTTTCGACCCTACATAACTACACCAGACACAGACACAGACACTAATCGTTACTTGATTTTAATCGGTGCGATTAGTTAACCAGGCTAGACCTGAGTTCTCACAAGATACACCGACCATAATAATAATAATAATAATAATAATAATGGATTTTATTGATTAGGAAAAAAAATGGTTCCTACACCATAACCAATAGGTTCAGGGTCAGATAAACCAGTAGGTTACCTGTTCTTCCCCCTGTACCCCTAGACACATAAAGAATATATTTATACACATAGATTCTACGAAATAAAACAATTAGCAGTTCAATTTTGATTGAAAACAAGCACAAATCTACTAAGTAACTACCTACCAACAAAGGAAATAAAAACAAAAACAAAACAATAATAAAATTATGTTAAATTATGCTAAATGTCGCTCTCTTATTAATAATTTTTTAATTTTCCGTTTAAAGGCATCTTCGGACAGGGGCAATAACTGTCTGTACACCGAATTATTACAGAATTTGCAGATGTTAAATGAAAAAGAGCGTTGAAACATTGCTAAATTGTGTATAGGGATGGAAGCTAAATCCCTGTGCCTCAGATTTAAATGATGCACATCGGTCCGGAAGGTAATTTTATCGTACAGGTACGGTGGTATCTTATGAGTTAAAACTTTTCTAAAAAGTGACGAAGCATGCAGTCGCCTTCTTTCCAACATATTCAACCAACCAAGTCGAGCTAAGGTGTGCGAAATTCTGTCATATTTCCTGATACCGAACACGAAACGTAAGCACGAGATCTGCACTCGCTGAATTCTGTCACGGTCTTTAGCTAACAAACATGGACCATACAAAACATCGCAATAGTTAAATCGCGACAGAACCACAAAGAACAGTCTTGTGTTTGGTACCATGAATATGACGACTTGAGTAAAGACTCCTCAATTGACCGTAAGCCGAAGCAATAAGGTTGTCGATGTGTTGGGTAAATCTCAATTTATTTACAATCAATAAGCACACCAAGATTTTTTACACACTTCAGCGATGGAATTGAGTCATTGCCAATTTTTAATGCAATTTTATTGTGTATGCCAATGTTGTCATCACCGAACACTATAAAACACGATTTTGCAGGGTTAATTATTTACGAATGATCTTCCGATGCCTTGTGTACATTTTCTAGATCTTCATTGATACATGCCAAAGAGGATTCAAGTTCAGTTCTTGTAAAAGAGTAATACAACTGGGTATCGTCCGCATAGAGATGGTATTTACAGTGATTTAGTCCTGTCAACAAATTAAATGTATAAACTGTGTATAACAAGGGTCCTAATATGAAACATTGCGGAACACCTCTAGACACAGTCGTAAGCTCTGAGTTCACTCCATTTACAGTTACTCTTTGGCATCTATCACTCAGGTAATTACGTATAAGCTTTAAAGCATTATAATCCAGTCACATGTCAAATGCCTTAGAATAATCAAGTAGAACCAGAATAGTGATTTTTCCACAATCAATTTCGGTAATGATATCATCAACTATACTACATAGTGCGGTTGCACAACTATATCCCGCTCGAAAACCTGACTGAGTCAATGGCAAAATGCTATGTTTACTTAAAAACAGCCGTAACTGGTATTCTAGTACCTTCTCTAATGGCCGTTTGCACCGACAAATTTAAGCGGAGCTTAGCTTAAGCGTAGCTTAAAATCCATGGCAATCATTGTCTCAATAATCGTTGTCATGGATTTTAAGCTACGCTTAAGCTAATCTCCGCTTAAATTTGTCGGTGCAAAC
This sequence comes from Photinus pyralis, assembly GCF_008802855.1. Taxonomy (NCBI): domain Eukaryota; kingdom Metazoa; phylum Arthropoda; class Insecta; order Coleoptera; family Lampyridae; genus Photinus; species Photinus pyralis. The sequence goes on from NW_022170510.1 coordinate 2,884,007, forward strand.
GGCCATAAGACTTTATTATATGCTCTGTATTATACGCTATCCTTTTTGTCTATTCCCAAATGACTAGGTACTTAATTATAACCGTGTAAATCCTAAATATAATGTACTTAATCATCATTTTATAGCTTTATAACACGTACCTATGTTATTACTTATTACGTTACGTTCAAGCCGATGTCTGCACTTACGTTAGGTGTTTTCTGAATTCTCTTTTATTACGGAAATTTCTACTTTGTTGTCGCCGTTTTCATTTTTTTTTGTCGAAATTTCCACTTTTTTGTTGAAATTTCCATTTTTCTGTCGAAATTTCCACTTTTTGTTACCATTTTCAGCTTTCTTTGGACATTTTCACTTTTTTCTAGCAACTTCCACTTTTTTATAGAAACTTACACGTTTTTGTCGAAGCTAACGGGTAACAGCTAACAGGTATCAGCTAACAGCTACGGGGTAACAGATAACAGCTAACAGGTGAAGCGTTGTGTTTATGAGCTACCTGTTTATGGTAACAGCTAACGGGTAAAGCTAACAGATATCAGCTGAAAGGTAAAGAGCTGTTCATTTGAAAGTTGTTTGTGGGGAAGCTTTTTTCACATTCAGCGAGAATATAGACGGAACGCAGCGCTACCAAAAACGGTTTTCATCTTGGATAACAATACTTATAAAGAGCAGGATAACATGAGGGAGCGTACTTTGTCAATGGAGAAGCAAGCTGTTATTTAAGGGGAAACAGTGTAAATAATTAGTACTTGTATTTAAGAGGCACCATAAGATGGTAATGCTGAATTGGTCGTTTAAGAGCTCTGATATAATTAGGGATGCGCGATTTCAAGTTCAGGTATTCCTATTTCCTTACATAGCTCAGTCTAACACACCTATTTAACACTTCGCTAAATGTATTCAGGTAAATAGACCTACCTATTTGGTAAATTGACAGAGCGTACCCGCAGGTGGGAGGCCTTTAATAATATTAGGTATATCTGAGACACCCCCAAGTTGAGTTCAAATGACTTTTTGTAATTGGCGGATGCGCAGAACTCAAGATCGTCAATATTAATAGCATGCTGCTTTGTAATGTACACATGTTAATGTGACATGCCATTTTTAAACGTCCCGGTGTTTGTAATTTGGTGGGTGTGAAACGGGTCTCCTCTTACATTGCGCAAAATTTAAAGGGTGATGATTAACTGCATGTGTTAGCCTATAATTCCTCAAACTGTACTCTCAAAAACCTGCATGGCGGTAGTGAAAATTTTCCACCGCATTATTCAAGGTTGCACTAGTTTTGACAACAAATGCCGCTGGGTCTGATGAGTTTAGATCTTGGAGTCCGAAAGATAATTGCTTTATTAGAGTATCGACAACCACGCGAGCTAGCGCCAAATGCTGATATATTTAGGCAAAGTGGCTAGGTTATTAATTTATAGAAGGATAATTTGAGTGAAATATCTCCAAAAGCATTGCGTGAACAACAATTTATCGCTTGCAACATTTCTAATCCAGCTTGTATGGAATGTTTATAGTGCCTTAGGGTAGGTACACATGATTTTATAGAGCTTTGCAGCTTTTAGATACGAATCTGGAATTCCGAGAAATTATTGAAAGTATCTTTTCCAGCGATAAGACAAATTTAATTTAACCATTTGTTTACGTTTCTCGAGAATGTTTCCAACGTAACGATTAAAAAAGTTTAAACGAGCTTTTTATGTGTGTTTGAAATGTTTCTTTTTTATCGTCGTCAGTTCGTGAAATAAAATTTCTGTTGACATTTTTGCCCCCTGATGTTGATAGTTGCATAATCTGTTTATTCTCTAATGGGGTTTAACGGAGGTATCTTTCACATTAAATCTATGCCCTCCGACTTTGGAGGATTTTCGGAAGTATTATTTCTAATAAAAGTAAAAACGTCTTAACGAATGTTTCTATTTCATTTTTCATTGGTGTTACTTGGTTCCCCCTTTGATAATTACGGACATTAAATTAAATTATTTATTCATTTTAAAACCAACCACATTATTAAATTGGTAATCTTTCTTTATAAGAAAACGGTACAGATTGTTGGTGCTCCAATATCATTAAGCAAAATATGTTGCTCGTGGAACAATTTTCATCGAGATACCTTTGGACACTTCGTTCTCGGGATATTCGCATGTAAAGCGTTGAGAAAACGGAATAGTAAAATTCGCTTAATTTTGATAGCATTTTTTAATTATTTTAGAACACAGTATAAAAATTCGATTATATATTATTTTTGTAAAGAAAATTGTAAGACATAAAAAGGTAAATGAGACTAACATGCCGGTGCATGAGTAATAAGTGCTCTCGCTGTCTAAATCCCTGGTTTTTGTAAATTTTTTTATCAACGTTTCAAATAAAGTAGGTAATTCGTTTTGAAATGAAATCCCCATATATTTACAAGTTTATATTGATACTCCGAAAGAAAAATGCGTAGGTGAACAAGAACCCTCGATGAAAATGTGTTTCGTATGGTTATGTCGCAACGAAAATATATTTACTTTGGAGATATAAGCGGGTTTTTAATTTACTTCCCTATAGAAATTTCTTGGAAATTGTAAGATTCAATAAAATGAAAACGGTTTGTGCTTCAAGAACCCGTAATTGGTTGAGTTATACTGCATACGTATACCTGCAGTCAAAAGATTTCCTTCAGAATTTCCACTAACATTTTAACGAAATGCAAGAATACTTTTGAATCTAACAAATCAAATTAGCATTGGTGCCCGATTGCAAAGCTAAACATGATACTGGTTGAAAAAATGAACGCGTTGTGGTCACTTTGTTTCAGATACGAATGCAATAACCCGAAATTGGATGTGCTCTATGTAGACAATGGTTCATTTTTCGGCCGTGTTCAATGGGATGGGATATATAATGAAGTAAACAGTTATGTTCGGAGTTGGCACTACTTATTAAATTCTTTTATTCAAAAGGGTTTAATCGTAAAAAAAAGGCAGGCGGTTACAACTTACAATGATTGCTTTGAAAATAACTCTACGATCGCAGTGCACTTTTATCTGCAGGTTAAGCGTTTTTCAGTGACTAAGAAAGAATTTTATGGAGGAAGTGCTATAAAATCAATAACGACCCTAATGTTACTAACGTGCTGCAAATGTACTGTACGCTGAGATGCTATAAATTCATTTTTAGGAGATAACTCATTTTTCAAATATGTATAAGTGAAGACTTGCTTTTCGTATGGTAATACATGATTGTGCTTAATAAAATATTTTCGTGCAATAGCAATTTAAGCCTGCAGTAATAAAAAAAGCGGCGACGCGGTGCTTATAAGCGTAAAACTTTTTCAAGAGAGTATGTAGCTGAAAAGCTTTTCGAGGCACTCTTACCTGACTTACAGAGCTGCTTGCACGTCGTGACCCTCCATCTGAGAGACCACCGGCGTGGTTATAGCCCTGGTTGATTACGCCTCTAGATGCAGATCGATAGGGTGATGTGATCCGTCCTCGTGATCCTATAAGAAATTAAATTGAGGTCGTTAATGATTGAAATAGATATAATTGAAATTGTTCCAGTTAGTTTGGAGTTTCGGGAGTTTATACGTTGTTCATAATATACTCTTTTAACTAATATTCCCATTTATAATTGGATTAATGTGTGTCTGATGAAATATTTCATAGGTAAAAGTTTTAGTTCTGCATATTGCTTTCAAAATTTAATTATGAAGTGACAAGAACTAAACTTGTGCTTCAAATGAGATAGCTTTTAAAAATTAACGAATTTTGCTTTTGTGATTTATAAAATGTACGGTTCTATATAATACATGTAAGTAATTTCCATCCTGCAACAAAGCACTAAAACGTCACAGTTATAATAATCAGATTACTTAATTGAAAGCAAAATTAATTAAAATAATGCTGGTTGATTTCAATATATGTATACATAAACATAAACATAACTTTCTATTGTAATGCTGCATTCCTCTAAACTCTAAAGTATCTTATTTAGCCATACAAGTTTATTTCGGTTTCAATGACGCGGCTTGAAAAATAGTACCTAAAAAAAATCATATGTTCCCGTATATTGCCTGTGTCGGTCGTATCAAAATAACGCAATGGACTTAAGTTGTAGATGTAGGCCCTCCATTTAATGATAACTAATGATATTGCTCTGGTGAGAACACGGCCGACTACTAATTAGCACGCATGCCCTTTTGTATTAATGTCAATTCTGTTTAGATTAGATCCGTTAGCGATCTCGTAAGACCGATGTAGGCTAAAGCAATGTCTAATCGAAGAATCATAAACGACCCGTAGTATTTGTCTGTTATTGACTAAGATAAGATTCAGAATATACAATTGGCGCAATTGCAATAGCAATTATGTATATAGTTTGGTGATTATTTAACATAATGAATCTCAACAACAACCCCTATGGAGTTCTTTTAAAGGAGCAAGCATTATCATAAATGAATAGAGACAACAAAGCATGCAATAATGTTAACTAAGACTGCGAAACAATGGGGTATCGGGGTGGGGGGAGCTGAACATCAAAAGAAACGCTCAGGTGTATTTTTTCTGAAGCGATGGTGTGGCGTAGAACCAAGTTGATTGAGTTTAAGTAGATGTGTGCAGCCGATTATAAATGGCACAGTTGAGATATGCTCGCCAGGAGAGAATACCGTTTACAGAACACTTGATGCCGGTCTACAATCATATGGTTTAATATGAAAAACATATGATTTTAGACCGGCATCAGGTGTTCTGTGACCGACATTCTCCCCTGGCGATCATAATATGTGAAGTTCAAGTACCGCAATTGCAATATTTCAGTTTGACCTTATTGTGCCTTTTTTACAGTAATACAAATTTTGAGCTCATGATATTTGAGTGGTTCAAGAGAGGGTTCAAGTGTTTACACCCTTTTCTCGGAAATATTCCTATGGAGGATTCAGATTATTCTGGTGGGTTAATTAAATACTCGGCTAAGGCCGAGGGAGAGATATCCGGATTCAAGCACGAAAGGTTCTAAGTGTCAAGTGAGTCGCCTCCACTTTAAAATAAAAGAATAAGAAAAATTCCCAAATCACCTTTGGAGTAATTCGCGATAGACGTAAAGGTGTTTTTTTTCTCCAACCACCTCAATAAGACGCTATTTTGTGACAGTGTTCGGTTAATTAATTAGTGGTTAAGAATCCAAGTTTTCAACCTCCCACCCCTTGTACTTTCCCCGTGTCACCTTTAAAACCAAAGAAATTTGGTAGGTTTTTTAGTTTTTCAATCATATCTTTCTATAGGTTCACTTTACAAAAAAAATATAAGAAATTGTAGACTATAATAGTTATTTATGTATTAAGGGCATAAAGCTGATGTTTATATCCTCGAGGGCGATGAGTTAAAAAGCTCGAGGGCCGATAGGCCCGAGAGCTTTTTAGTCGCCCGAGAGTATAATCATCAGTTTATGCCCGTGGTACATACAAAATTTTATGTCTTACAAAATAGTTTCTTTCGTCAAAGTAAATATTCGTTTACAAAACAATTCATTATGTTTGATCAAGTATGAGTGGTTCGAATTTGTTAATGTGATTGAAACTATAGTTACTATTGAAACCATCCAAACGTCAAACGTTTACTCAATTCATCATGGATGAAGTTCCAGAAAGTATTCAAAATAAGGCCAATCTTGCAGCGGACCAATTAATTCCACATAAGTCTAAAAGTTTATATAATCTGGAATACTCAAAGTTTGTTAAATGGTTAGCCAACAACGGTACAGGAATTATTAATGAAGTAGTACTCTTAGCGCACTTTCAGGAATTGGTGAGTTTAGTATTTTCATTTCTTTTGATTTGTTTAATGGCTGTGTGTTATAGTCTGAAGTGTTTCAACCAACGTCTTTATGGACTAAATTTTCTATGATTAAAAAAACGCTGCTTTTGAACAAAAATGTTAATATTGGAAATTATGCAAAATTGACGCAATTTTTAAAAAACGTCTCCAAAGGTCACGTGTCCAAGAAATCAAGCGTATTAACGCGCGAGGATATTTTAAAGTTTTTGCGGCAAGCACCTAACCACGAATATTTATTAGTGAAAGTGGCACTAATATTTGGGATCTACGGCGGATGCAGAAGGCAAGAACTATGCGACATGCTTATTAGTGATGTAGAAGATAGAGGTGAAGTTATTGTGGTTACAATTCCTCAAACAAAAACTGATAAGTAGCGAATATTTTCCATTATTAATGAGACGGAAATGGAAGCCATCCAAACCGTAAAAAAGTATTTAGCACTGCGTCCGCAGCACTGCAACTTGAAGCGGTTGTTTTTAGGCTACAGGAAAGGGCTTTGCATTGCTCAACCTGTTGGGAAGAACACGTTTGGGAAAATCCCCTCTACAATTGCAAGTTACTTAGGCTTAAAGAATCCTGAAAGTTATACGGGTCATTGCATGCGTAGAACTTCTGCTACGTTACTCGCGGATGCCGGTGCTAGCATGACTACACTAAAGAGACATGGGGGATGGAAGAGTACAACTGTAGTAGAAGGGTATATTGAAGACAGTTTAACAAGCAAGAACAAGGCAGCTAAGCTAATTGCGGGAGAATCGCTAAATATTAGTACAGCGTCAAATCATCTGGCAAATACTAATTCACCAGTAAGTTTAAACGGTGGCAATGCTATCTTTTCGGGATCTTTCAGTAATTGCACCTTTAATATTAATGAAAAAAAATAAATACTGCTATTTTTCAGGACGTATTTATGAAATGTTAATAAAGTTTGTTCCATTGTTGCGTTTTTCTTTAAGAAGTGACATGTATTTTATCTGTAAGGAATCTTTCGCACGGAGAGCCCTACGGCTCGCACTTGTGACAGTTAATAGGTATTGACATTTAATAATTGACGTTTCTGTTTTGTCATTAAGTATAAATGAGTTACTATGGTGATACTTAATGCCCTAGGGCATAAAGTGGTACTTTATGCCCGCGTATCACAGATATAAAATGTGCTATTATATGTTAGTAAGACATAAAATTCTACACAACTTTGATAAACACTACTTTTTTGTGAAATGTTTATTAAAAACGATATAGAGTCAGAGTTGCTTATATTTTTAAGAATTCTAAAATTTGTATGTAGATTTTATACTTTATCTCTATAATTAAGAATTGTATGAGAAAACATCTTGAACTTATCGTGGTATAAATCCCCCTACCCTGCACCCTTACCAAGGGGGATGCATAATAATTCAACTTCAACCCTTGCTAGTGGGGATATTTGAATCACTGTGAGATTGTAGCGCTTTCTAATATACGTTTGTAACACAAAAATTATCTCACTCAGGGCTATCGTTGGTAGAAATTAGTTCCTTTCGTAGAGACCTTTCATGAGAGTACCATGAAGGATAAAACTAGTTCCACTCCCCCCCCCCCTCGCCCACTAGCCCGTACTTTGATAAGAGGGCAGAAAGAAGGGATGTAATTGGTAAAAAACGGTTCCTTTCGTGGAGACCTTTCATTAGAGTACCATGAAGGATAAAACTAGTTCCACTTTTTTAGCATATTTTTGCAAATTTATTTGTAAAAAGTAGCTTTTAATCTCACTTTGGCTAGCTGGCTGGCTGGCTGGCTGCAAATGTGGGCGCGTAGAAGAACTCTTGTAGAAAGGCAACGGGTGTACGTGTATCTACAAGGCCGTGAAATTTGTCAACCTTAGGGACATGGCTACATAATGTGCGGTTGGCGACATCTAGGCGTCATTCTCGAGCGTAGTATACTAACGTGAAAGTTTTTCAGTTTTTTCCTATCTTCTACTACAGTTTTGGTGCGATTCTTTTCAAATTGGTGTCGTGGGAAAGATGTTGTAAACGCGCACAACTCCTGCGTGGCGGAATTTTGTTTTTTGTCCTAGGGGCGAAATTAACGACCTTTTGCGAGGCGCGCGCGCGCGTCTTCGAGAAGTAGTCAACTTCGGGCGCCTTTTACCTTCCGTTGCGAATTTTGTCACGCGGTTTAACGTTTCGTAAATCTCGAATCGCTGTCTCTCTTTCTCGTGTCGCCAATAGAAGCGAATTGCGGGTGGGTGGACGGGACGTCGGAAGTGGCTACCGTCAAAGGGAATGTGGTAGCCCCCGACACGATTTTAACTTTAAAAGCGAATGGCGGGTGCACGCGGAAAGTGGGAAACGGTTAGTGAATGTAGTAGCCTGCGACAAGATCTGTTATTGATGGTTGAGTCGAAAGTGGCTAATAGAATACTGATCTGCCACACAAAAATGCGCTGAGGTCCCTTCGATCTCACACGAGGACTTTGATAATTTTTTTTAATTCTTAAAAATGCGCCAAAAATGATATAAAAGGACTTTTGATATATCATCTCAACACAAACTAACTACAATATATTTTTTAGAGAATCTCTATCCCACGCTCATTATGTCCTCGCGCCCTTATGTCCCGCGCCCTTATGTTCAGCGCCCTGTTGTCCTCGCACCTTTATGTCTCGCACCCTGATGGCCGCGCCCAAGGCCGCGCCCTTTCGGCGGCGCCCTAATGTCCGGCTGCGACAAAATACATAGTTCGCCGGTATTATAAAGCTTTTTTTTTTAATTATCTACATATAATAATAAATAATAATAGTCATTTATTGGATAACGTACAAAAGAAACAATACATAATTCTAGTGAATATTAAACTAAATTTATTACGTTATTCCAAAAGGGCGAAGTTCAGATGTGTAGTGCAAACTACAATCTGTTCTGCCACTTAACCCTATTAATAATTTATTGTGATAAGTCAGATTATGGCAAATAATTATTCAAGATGGAACCCAGCGAATGTACTTATCCGAATATAGAAAAAAAAATGACAGTGATAGTATTTTTTAAAACAGAATAAAACTCATAATACCGAAATTGAACATAAAAATAAAATAAAACATATTATCTCAAATGCGTTTGTTGCTGCTCTAGAAGTATTAGTTTAAGGTTTTCTCTGAAGCGTTTTTGGGAACATGAGTGTAAATGACAGCAAAGGGAGTTGTAGATTTTTGGTGCATTGTAGCTAAAAGACCTTTGATAAAGGACAGTTTGTTGCTTAGGAATTGATATAAGGTACTTTGATCTAGTATTAAGATTATGTAAATTATGTCTAAATTGAATTTTTTCGTACAGATACGGTGGGAATTTATTGGAAATAATTTTATGAATAAACTTATAAAGCATACTTAACTATGTTGTGAGGCTAACAATGTTTGTTAAGGCATATGATTGGATGGTTTTGAAAATAATGACATCATTATTTTCAAAATTATCCAATCACATTCCTTAACAATATTGTTAGCCTGACAACATAGCTTTATAGTGCCGAGTGTGTAGGGGTCTCGGTAGGGGTTGTATTAAATGTATAAGTGAAGGTTCATTTGAACACCTGTCCTAACACGCAACTTTTTGGAAATGTTAAGTGAAAGAGGCACTTCTCCATGGATTCCTAGTGATGAGTTCCACTGTTAATAAAAATTGTGTTATACGTGCGGAGGCGTTTACAGGATCTCATATTACAAAGACCTTGATGATACTTGTATACGCAAGGTAATAAATAAAAACGATATAATTAGTTATATTACGTATCACTCGTCGCACGAATAAAAGTAAACGTAGCTGGGGACGCTGGGGTGAAAATGTTGCTACTAAACGTAATGCAATACTTTAATTTCCCCAGCTGTAAGGAAACCCTCGTCAGTTTTTTAATTTACTTTCCATCCGCATTTTAAACAGTACAGCGTTCGCATTCTCCACAAAATAACGAATTCTCCACGAATAAAATTATTTTTCGGTGTAAATAAAAGTTTGCGAAGATTTCTATTATAGTTTGGAAGGGACTTTTAATTAATACGCGCTTCAACATATTTCATAAACTAATTAGCACAATGAACGTGGAACGCTTTCGCAATTTCAAGCACTTTTCAAAGTGTTTACTTTCGAAACGTAATTCTGTGATAAATTTGAACGGAATGATACTTACCAGCATTATCTGCACTGGCTCGCCTTTCTGTTACTAAAGGCTCTTGAAAGGTTAACGTTAAGCTGCCTCGAGGACTTCGTCCCGCATCATTGGAATCTGCCGTTAAATTTCGTGCGATGCTCCCACGCGGACTTCGATTGTGATTAGTCTCTCCACCTATGCTCCCCCGTGGACTTCGATCACCTTGGTACTCACTACATATACTTCCCCTAGGGCTATTCTTCAAAAATATACTTTCGGGTGCTATACTTCCTCGAGGGCTACGATTTCCATCAGGTATAATGCTGTGACGAGGACTTCGCAGTTCTTCACTTGGACTAACTTTCGCGTTCCAAATTTGAGAGTCTGAAGGCGTTAAACTTGGTCGAGGACTTCTATTCGTATCGGGAATTAAACTATTTCTTGGACTTCTATTGAAATCAGGCGCCAAACTTAATCTAGAGCTGCCTATATTATTGTCAGGAACGAGACTATGTCTAGGACTTCGACTTACTTCTGGCACTAAACTGTTTCTTTTATTATTTACACTTTCAGGCACTAAACTATTTCTAGGACTTCTATTAAAGGTATCGGGCACAAGGCTGTTCCGCGGACTAAACGCTGCTTCCGGAATGAGACTATTACGGGGACTTCTGGAATAATTTTCACCCGGTACTAAACTGTGCCTTTGCATCCTTAATACTGCGGCATCCGGAACTAGACTATTCCTCGGACTTAAGGCCGAATCTGGAACTAAACTATGCCTCGGGCTCCTTCCAATGGGCCCGTCTTCTCCACAATCATGGTTATCCAGTGATATGTCAGGAACAATACTTGGTCGAGGACTACGATTTAGATCTGCTCCTAATATACTTCGCGAAGCACTTTCACTATCCACAGGTGAAACGGCTATGCTTGCGCGTCGCCCGGGACTCGTCCCCGCAGATCGGGAACCTCTGTTTTGCGACGATGGTGCCGCGCTACGCGAAGTCCGACGACGGCGTGATGATGAGCTTCTGTGAAGCATCCTGATCTACATGTCAAATCTTCATTGAAGGATTATAATACCCTGGCATCTGAAAATAAAACGAGAAATGCATTAATTGGGAGAATTATTTCTTGGTTACGGAAGCGTATGGTGTAATTAACCTTGTACATGGGTTATAGGGTAAAAAATAAACCTTTATTCACGATCATATTGTAATCAGTCTCATAATTGTCATTTTGAAGGTTAAGGAAGTTGTATTTTACAACACTTATTTTTCCAGGAGGGAGGAAAGTAGATTCTCGAGGTTAGTAATATTCGATTCGAGGTTAGTAATGTAATATTCATTGCCTACCTCGATTTAGTTGCTAATATCCTAATGAATGGCGCTCTCATCGTAACTGTCTGACACTGATGACAGCCGATTTAGATGCAAATTATTCAAAACCGCATTTTAAAAACAATTCTTAATCTTACTATGAGTAATATGGATTATTTGAAGTTTGGTGCTTTTTTTGTAAATTGCAAATGAACGATCAAACGCGAAAAAGTGAAATAAGTAAATGCAGACCGAAGCAAACACAAGTAGGAGTTGTGATTAACTTTAGCCAGACTGCGGGAGTTTTGTTTCAAGTAACCTAAAACTAAACGAGCGCGGTGCTAAATGGTTAAGAACAAAAGCAAAAAGAAACCGTTAATTATTAAAGGATCGGTAAGTATATAAAACTCGAACTTGAGTTTAATGAAATTGATTGTTACCTTAGAGAGCCCATTACTGTTTAAATTTCTGGGTGGAAAAGATCAATTCTTGTCTATAAGAGATGGAAACATTGGGTTGCGCTTGCGGCCCATGAGAAGAGCAGGGGATGGCAATTTATCGCATCATAATGTTGCATAACGGAGACGTCGTAGCACTACCTGAAGAGGATACTGCCATACTTTGTTATTTTCGGGTGCCAGTAAAGCGAATGGGCCACTGAATTGGCGACGAAACCTACTGCTAGTGCAGCCAATCTACAGCCACCGAACTGTTTTAAGTTGAAGAACTCCACTGGCACTTACTAATATTGTAGCGATCATATGCCAAAAACAATGTCCGGTAATTAAATGTAATTTGTCACGTTTTAGAAATAGATAATGCTATTTTTTAGGGCTATCGTATTGGAACAGGTGTTTAGTGACTACCTGATTGGATCTGGAGAATAAATCTTTCGTTATTGACATCTGCACACATTATAATACTAATATTGTAACCCAGTCTAAATCTGTATTCACAAAAGATCGCTGTAGGTACATTTTAGAATAATAAAACTGACATGATCATTAGGCATTACCGCATTAGGTTTGAATGTGGATCACAACATTATTTGATCGTTCATAATGTGGATGATTTCTTTACCTTTACCTCATTAAAATAAGCAAGTACAACATGAAGTTTTACCTATACCCTTTCCTGCCCACCATTGTTCATTCGCTTCAAAAATTCATTCGGGGAGTAAATTTTTTACTACACTCAATTTCCCTTATTTGAGGGGATGTACATTGAGATTCTTTAGTATGGGCCATTTTTTAACATACATGTTAAATTAATATGAATATTAATGGGGTAAATTTCCAAATCTGTATTACCGACAACATTTTATGTAGGGCAATAATATTGCAGATGGCGTATAAGATGAATATAAAACGTATAAATTTAGTGAATTATTTTATTTTTGATAATGGAATGATTATATGATGATCGTGAATAATAGTATATTACGCACCGAGTGCGAAAGTAGGTTATTTTTCGAAGAATTTTAATCACCCGAGGCGCGCAGCGCCGAGGGTGATTATATTCTAAGAAAAATAACCTTTCGTCGAGGTTCGTATACGATTTTATTCACGATCATCATTATAATCATTCCATTATCAAAAATAAAATAATTCACTAATTTTATACGTTTTATATTCATCTTATGCGCCATCTGCAATATTATTGCCCTACATAAAATGTTGTCGGTAATACAGATTTGGAAATTTATCTAATTAATATTCATATTAATTTAACATGTATGTTAAAAAATGGCCTATACTAAAGAATTTCAATGTACATCCCCTCAAATAAGGGAAATTGAGTGTAGTAAAAAATTTACTCCCCGAATGAATTTTTGAAGTGAATGAACAATGGTGGGCAGGAAAGGGTATAGGTAAAACTTCATGTTTTACATGCTTATTTTAATGAGGTAAAGGTAAAGAAATCATCCACATTATGAACGATCAAATAATGTTGTGATCCATATTTAAACCTAATGCGGTAATGCCTAATGATCATGTCAGTTTTATTATTCTAAAATGTACCTACAGCGAACTTTTGTGATTACAGATTTAGACTGGGTTACAATATTAGTATTATAATCTGTGCAGATGTCAATAACGAAAGATTTATTCTCCAGATCCAATCAGGTAGTCACTAAACACCTGTTCCAATACGATAGCCCTAAAAAATAGCATTATCTATTTCTAAAACGTGACAAATTACATTTAATTACCGGACATTGTTTTTGGCATATGATCGCTACAATATTAGTAAGTGCCAGTGGAGTTCTTCAACTTAAAACAGTTCGGTGGCTGTAGATTGGCTGCACTAGCAGGAGGTTTCGTCGCCAATTCAGTGGTCCATTCGCTTTACGGGCACACGAAAATAACAAAGTATGGCAGTATCCTCTTCAGGTAGTGCTACGACGACTCCGATATGCAACATTATGATGCCATAAATTGCCATCCCTTGGGTCATGGGTCGCAAGCACAACCCAATGTTTCCATGTCTTATAGACAAGAATTGAACTTTTCCACCCAGAAATTTAAACAGTAATGGGCTCTCTAAAGTAACAGTCAATTTTATTAAACTCAAGTTCGAGTTTTATATACTTACCGATCCTTTAATAATTAACGGTTTCTTTTTGCTTTTGTATTTACTTAGCATTTAGCACCGCGCTCGTTTAGTTTTAGGTTACGTGAAACTATCATTTCCCGTAATCTGGCTAAAGTTAATCACAACTCCTACTTGTGTTTACTTCTGTCCGCATTTACTTATTTCATTTTTCGCGTTTGGTCGTTCATTTGCAATTTACAAAAAAAGCACAGCACTTAAAATAATCCATATTACTCATAATAAGAATAAGAATTGTTTTTAAAATGCGGTTTTGAACAATTTGCATCTAAATCAGCTGTCATCGGTGTCAGACAGTTACGATGAGAGCGCCATCCATTAGGATATTAGCAACTAAATCGAGGTAGGTAATGAATTATTACTAACCTCGAATCGAACATTACTAACCTCGGGAATCTACTTTCCTCCCTCATGGAAAAATAAGTGTTGTAAAACACAACTTCCTTATCCTTCAAAATGACAATTATGAGACTGATTACAATATGATCGTGAATAAAATCGTATACGAACCTCGACGAAAGGTTATTTTTCTTAGAATATAATCACCCTCGGCGCTGCGCGCCTCGGGTGATTAAAATTCTTCGAAAAATAACCTACTTTCGCACTCGGTGCGTAATATACTAATTAGAACGTGCCGATGGAGACCCTGAGTAGGAAATGAACATATGCGTTTTTGAATTCTATTCCAGAGCATATAAAGGTAATTATCAATTAACGGCGTAGATGATAAGGTAGGTATGCTTATTTAGTCAAAATCCTTCGAACTTCGAATTTAAAACCAAGCCTACACAATGTACTCATATAGGTAAAACTAGGTATGAATGTTGGCACTCCTTTATTTTTTTGACAAGTGCATTTTCTTCTAAGTTGATATATGATCAAAAAATAAGTAATACAAAACTTTCCGCTATATTTTGGAAATCAAAAATTCGTCATTCGCTTATTTTTCAAAAATCGATGTCTCGCTAAATAGATGCCAACTTTAACAGATCCTATCAATCGTAAAATAAACTTTTGTGTAAATAACGCAATGAGGGCGATTTATTCGGCATCGACACCTGCAGAAATTATGGGTCACCTCACCCTGTCTGTCACCATTTCAATTTCATGTTAACGTTAAATGCGGATTTAGTTTTGGAGACTAAGCGCAATGACGATCATGCCATTCGATTTCGGATTCGAGATTGCTTATATTACAATTATCGGTTGCTAAGGTTGTTTCAATAATTACCTTGTATTTTGTTTAAGATTAAGTTTATTCTTTTGGTAGCAATTTCTCTCGGTCGTTGCGATAAGAGTTGTTATCGCTGCGGACGTTATTAAATTTTTAGATAAGAACGTGTTATAACCGGAAAGCAGATGTGCTGTTTGATGTTTCTAAGTCGCACAGTATTTCAATAATGAAGGAGAGGCGGAAGTTGATGAAAGGGAAGAGTTGTTAAATACAGGAGACGAGGCTTCTTGCGTTTCTTTAATCGTCGCTCTGTTTGGTGGAAGACGTGAATCGAATTTTTTTGGACGTGAAAAGTCAATAGTAGTACTTACGCATATTTTGTGTCAAACATTCAGTAGTTATCGTGTTTTAGAGGAAAGTTAGTTGAGTGCTATGAGTATTAAGAGGTTGAACTCGTGGTTGTTAGAAAGTTAACGTTAAGTCGAGTGAGCGGAAGCGTATTTTACGTTTACCAAGAAATTTATCAGTACCTGTTAATGGAAGTGTTTTTCACCATCAAAGGGCTAATAGTATAATAAAGTTTCATCATTTTGTGCTTGTGGGTCTGTTTGGTTGAAAATCGGAATTGACCGAAGATTTTGGATTATTGACACTGGGCCCTGAGTGGCTGTTTTTCTTTCAGCCTGATTGTTTTATGTCAAATAAGTTTATTCCATATGCAAGTGGTTGGTTTCGTGATTAATCGAGCCCGAATTACGACCCAGATAAATGTTTTTATGTTTTCTTGATGTTGTACCCAGAATTACATCAGGTGTCGACTAAAAATGTCTTAATTAATTCTTTGGAATTTTGGAGGCGGTTAAGGCTGCCTAATGTCTCAATTTAATACAATTTACGCCAATATGGAGATTTCCGTCATAGCGGAGGCTGGGCATAATTATAATTATTTCTTTTAAAAGTTTTCTTGGTACCTGTACTTAATTTATTGAGCAAGCTGAGGAGGTGCTTGTGGGTGGTTTTAGTAACGGTTGTCCATTGAACATACCAATAAATAGTACCTAAATTTGCCAAAAGTGCAAGATTTTTATACATCCCCATCTAATAAGCGGAAAAACCTTTAAATTTAACAGGTAGCACTACTTGCTTTTTTAATACGTAGGTATATAATTGTATATTCTATATTGAGTTGTCTACGCCAACCACAGGCGTAGCGAGGACTCAAAAGTTGGTTTCAACAGGATGGTGCACAGGCACAACGCCTTAATCTTGCGAGAATATCTATTGAAGATCTTTTTCATTTTATAGGAAGTTTGTCCGATAGATATTCTTGCACGATTAGGCCGTTGTGCGCGGATGCACCGTCCTCTTGAAACCAACAATTTCCAACTTTTGTATTTTCTTGTGTGCCGTACATCGTTGTATTAGGCTCCGTTAACTTAGCACCACCATTTCAAATTTTTGACTAAAGACAGATTGCGCTAGAATCTCTATGGCTAGCGCCAGCTAGCGCCACTTTGAGTTCAGCTAGCGCCATTATAGATTTTGCAGAAAAGCCCTTGATTTTCGGGGGGTGCTATGTTAACGCTAGCACCACCATTGCGTCCGATCATTTCCAAAAGCAAGCGCTGTGTTCGTCAGACCTAGCGCCAGCTAGCGCCACAAATTTTAGAGCTAGCGCCACCCCCCAATAGTGAGGGGAGCAATTTTTCCTAGCACCACCATTTTGTCTTTTCATGTAAAATTTTGACGTTTTGTGTTCTGCTGACCTAGCGCCAGCTAGCGCCACTTTGAGTTCAGCTAGCGCCATTATAGATTTTACAAAAAAGCCTTTGACTTTCGGGGGGTGCTATGTTAACGCTAGCACCACCATTGCGCCCGATCATTTCCAAAAGCAAGCGCTGTGTTCGTCAGAGCTAGCGCCAGCTAGCGCCACAAATTTTAGAGCTAGCGCCACCCCCCAATAGTGCGGGGGGCATTTTTTCCTAGTACCACCATTTTGTTTTTTCGGGTAAAATTTTGACGTTTTGTGTTCTGCTGACCTAGCGCCAGCTAGCGCCACAAATTTTAGAGCTGCCATCACCTTCCAATAGTGTGGAGGGAGGGGGCACCACCATTTTGTCTTTTCGGGTAAAAATTTTATGTTTTCTGTTCTGTAGACCTAGCGCTCAAGTTAACCTAGCGCAATTATAAATCCTAGCGAGTTTATAATTTTGCGGTGTCTGTCCGTCTGTCCGTTAGCACGATATCTTGATAACGATAGCGAATTGACCGTTTACGATGAAATTCTGTAGATGGATTCTTTATCAAATTTGTAGATCGGAGTTCGTGAATTGGCAATGTAGACCAAAAAATAAAGTAGGCACTTTTGACATCTCTGTGAGTTATGAACCGAATTGTATGAAATTCAATATGTGTATAGCTTTAGCCATATAAAACGCAATTCCAAAAGTTGAGCCTAATCGATCAACATTCACAGTGCTCTTTTCGCATCTCGACCATTTACAAACCGGATTGAAAACTTTCTTATTTATGGAAGCATTTAAAAGAAATTTGATACATAGCCACTTGGAATAAAAGCAAATTTAACGCCAGTTTCAAAATTTGGTTGATGTTAAAGTTCAAAATTTGGTTTTGCACATGCTGTAGCCATACCCAGGAGCTTCGTTTTCTATATTTATTTACACGTCGATGCGAAAAGGGCACTGTGAATGTTGATAGATTAGGCTCAATTTTTGGAATTGCGTGTAGCTATACGAATATTGAATTTTATGCAATTCGGTTCAAAACTCATGCAGATGTCAAAAGGGCCTTACTTATTTTTTGGGATACATTACCAATTCACGAACTTCGATCTACAAATTTGATAAAGAATCCAACTACAACATTTCATCGTAATCGGTCCATTCGTTATGGAGCTATTGTGCTAACGGACAGACGGACAAACACCGCATCTGGGATGGTCAAACTCTTTAGCATTTTTAAACCAGAATGTGCACATCTGTCCCTCTTAGGGTCGGAAATAATAAGCAAATTATTTCAATTTGAAATCCTTTACTTTTTGGATTGATCGTTCTGTTTAAAGTAAAAAGTTCCAATAAAAATACTAAAATTTGTATATAAAGTAGCAATATTGTAACCCTTCATTTCGAAGTAAACTGAGGGTGAGGTATGCAGGTACAAACTTACTTAAATCCTTTATGAATGCGCAAAAGTTGTAAGTTATTTGTCACGTCAAGGGATTACAGGCGCGTCAATTGTGTGAATGTTGGTAAATCTGTATTGTTAAAAAACACCTTTAGATAGTAGTCGACGTGACGTACATAGGTATATAATTTATCGGGAGTAAATACACAAGAGCTTGATTTTTAATCGGATAATTTTATTTTTACACGAAAGTTTTGTTGCAACGGAAAAAACTCGAGACCAAAAATGTGATAAAATCGTGACAGTTTCAGCTGGAGAGATTTTATTAATATTATGCTTTTGATCGAGAGCTTTTTCCAGGAGGCAACAAAATTTGAGTGAATTAAAAATAAAATTATCCTGACTAAGGTCGAGTGTATTTTAGGGAGATTAATAAAAGACAGTAAATTTTACGAACACTACATATTTTACGCATTCCTACACGCATTTTTATCGCTGTAAAAGCTACCTAGCGTTTAATCAGATAAAAAATCATCTGATTGGTTAGAATTTGAAACAATCACCTAGCTGATTGGTCGTATATTAATGGAGTGTCTTAATCATAGTAAATACATATGCCTTATGGTTATTATTTGCACCATAAACATTAGTTAGCTACGGAAATTACACATATGTATATAAGAACTGCTTCTTTGTTTTTTAGCAGAATTAACAAATATGCTGATTGATTTAACGACTTTATATAGGTTATGAGTAGGTACGTTCGTTGAAATTTTCAAATTTTGCAGTGCGCTGTGTTCTAAACGATTTAGCTCGCAATATTGTGGTAGTGAAATTAATACTGTGACTTACAAAAAGAATTGTTTAGTGAGTAGAGCACAAAACAGAAAAATTTCATAAGAAACAGTACCTAATATGGAAATTTTAAAATTAAAAATTCATAATATAGTATGGTGCAATTAGTCGACAAAACGGCTTAACCTAAACATCAAAAGTAAAAGTTTCCCATTAGCTGCAAATTGTTCTATACAGTCCATATATTGTTTGGTAAAAATTTACACCAGTTGGTAAATTAGTAGTTTTTGGTGTTTTTCTTAAATATCTAGAAAACTATGGGGTTTGGCGAGAAAAGTACCACATCCAAAATAATCTACATTAAATTGTGAACAAAAATGGTCTTGTGTATAATCTTGCTCAAGTCAACGATTCCAGAGTTACGGAGGGTGTAAAAGTAGGCATTTTTCGCATTTTTTCGATTTTCTGGGAAAATGAAATCATGTTTGAAGTAAAGAACACTGAAGATCTGGTTTGTTTTCGTTACCAGTGTTACTTGCAAGCTATTTCAAAGCATCCTATACATTCACTGTTCAAGTTGGCTGCGCTTCTCCCCACTTCAGCAGCTACCAGGTAAAACATTCATTTAGAACTTACCATCAGGTGCAGCAGTGGCTGCATGAGAAGAAGAACCCGATGAAGTGGGAATGCAAGATTGTCGAACACCTGAGAGCAATAACAACACATCCTGCAACTCCCCAGGAATTACTGTCCCTCATAGTGGAAGTCTCTTGAAACAATGGCCTCCCTTGAGAAGGTGGTAAGGTTATCGTTCCTTCAAGGACTTATCAGTAACATACCACCGGTCACTAAAGCGTAATTTGTTTTAACCGGTTTTAACAAAAAAAATAGTTTCGTTAGTGATAATCTCATATTTTTTCCAAAAGAATCTAAAAAAAAAAGATGAAAAATTTCTACTGTTACACCCTCCGTAACTCTGAAATGGTTCAATTTAGCAAGATTATATACGAGGCCATTTTTGTTCGCAATTTACTGAAGATTATTTTTTTATACAGCACTTTTCGCGTAAAATAGTATAGTTTTTAAAATATTTAAGAAAAACTTATCACAACTACTAATTTTCCAACTTTCCTCCCCCCTCCCATCCAAACCCGACGCTTGAAATGGTGTAACTTTTTACTAAAGAATCTGTGGACTGTATAGAACAATTTGCAGTTGGAGGGAAACTTTTACTTTGGATGTTGAGGTTTGGGTCTAATTGCACTGTACTAATAAACTAAATAAATATAGAAAACGAGCTCTTGGGTATGGCTATAGCATGTGCAAAACCAAATGTTAAATCTGATGTTAGTTTTGCTTTTATTTAAAGTGTATATGTATGAAATTTCATTTAATTGCTTCCATAAATAAGAAAGTTGGCACTGCACATCAGCTGACACAAAACCAAATATGGAAAATGGCGCTACATTTGCTTTTAGTCCAAGTGGTTATGTTTCAAATTTCATTTGAATGCCGCCATAAATAAGAAAGTTGGCACTGCGCATGCGCAAACCCAAATTTTGAAACTGGTGTTATATTTGCTTTTATTCCAAGTGACTATGTATCAAATTTCATTTAAATACCTTCATAAATAAAAAAGTTTGCAATTCGGTTTATAAATGGTCGAAATGCGAAAAGGGCATTGTGAATGTTGATCGATTAGGCTCAATTTTTGGAATTGCGTTATATATGGCTAAAACTATACGCATATTGAATTTCATGCAATTCGATTCATAACTCACGGAGATGTCAAAAAGGGCTTCCTTATTTTTTGGGTTACATTGCCAGTTCACGAACTCCGATCTACAAATTTGATAAAGAATCTCGCAAAGAATCCACCTACAAAATTGTATCGTAATCGCTCCATTCGTTATCGAGATATCGTGCTAACGGTTGGACAGACGGACAGACACCGCAAAATTATAAACTCGCTAGGAGCTCGTTAATAAATGATAATTTTCTTCCATGGGGATCGTGGTCCCCATTACACTGATTGGTCGCGTTACCTGCACGTTGTATGGCAATACTTAAATTTGTCGTAAGTAAGTGGTAGCTCGGGGTTCCCCAGTAATATTGGTAATGCGTTTTCCCAGGTATTCCACAAAATTTTCGAGCTTCTCTACACCAAGGTCCCAATGTCTCTACCGCGAAAGATATAAAAATATGGTTCGCTGTTCGATAATTGAACTGTATTTCCTTATTTTAATACTTGCCGCAGATTCAGCTACCGCACCACTCGTTTTACTAGAAAATTAATCCAAAATAGTTCAGTGGCGCCAAGTCATAAAGCTAGGAAAACTGTCCCAGACTACTTGGGTGTGGCGACTACTCTTAAGATTTTGACTCTATCTGGGAGATGTCAGCAAAACACAAAATAGCAAAATTGTGCACGAAAAAACAAACCGGTGGTATTATAAAAAAAAGGACGTCCACAATGCTGGGGATTGGGCGCCAGCTCTGCGCTACGTTTAAAGAACACAGCGCAGCGCTTGCTTTTGGTAGTCATCGAACACAATGGTGGTGTTAGAGGCTAATAAACCACCCCCAAAAGTTAAAGGCTTTTTGCAAAATTTATAATTGCGTTAGGTTAACTTGAGCGCTAGGTCTACAGAACAGAAAACATCAAATTTTTACCCAAAAAGACAAAATGGTGGTGCCCCCTCCCCCCACACTATTGGAGGGTGATGACAGCTCTAAAATTTGTGGCGCTAGCTGGCGCTAGGTCAGCAAAACACAAAACGTCAAAATTTTACCCGAAAAAACAAAGTAGTGGTGCTAGGAAAAATTGCCCCCTGCACTATTGGGGGGTGGCGCTAGCTCTAAAATTTGTGGCGCTAGCTGGCGCTAGGTCTGACGAACACACTACACAGCGCTTGCTTTTGGAAATGATCGGACGCAATGGTGGTGCTAGCGTTAACATAGCACCCCCCGAAAGTCAAGGGCTTTTCTGCAAAATCTATAATGGCGCTAGCTGAACTCAAAGTGGCGCTAGCCATAGAGATTCTAGCGCAATCTGTCTTTAGTCAAAAATTTGAAATGGTGGTGCTAAGTTAACGGACCAATTGAAACAGTGGTGAGGAAGTAACAAAATGTATACGTCTCAAGAGCAAACAAAAACGTATTATTTGCTAGTTGTTATATAAAATAATAGGAACTTGGTTTCATGAAAACGAAGTTTTTACAATATAGGTATGAGCATAAACATTATGAAAGTTTTTACCCGTTCTAATAATGAAATTAAGCTCATTTTCCTATACGCGATCCAAACAAAAGCAAGGTTTTCTCGTTACAATGCTGAAGATAAATTAATTCGGCAGCATAAAAGAGCAGCGACGGTAGTTATTTTTTAATTTAAGTGCAAAAAAGCGCGCCAAAATATATACTTTTACATTAGTAATTAACGAATATTTTAGTGTAGTGAAGTACTGTTTTGTAGTGTTTTGCTTTGATAAAAACGAATGAAATTCTCCAACAAACAAAAAAGCAATGAAGCGCATAGAGCAAAGTCGGTATCGTCCATTTTAAATTTCGCAACGGTATCTGAGGAGGAAATATTCAGAATAATTTTGTCAATTAAATCTAAGGCATTTGGTGCTGATGGTATTGGAATTAAAATTATCAGATTGTGCGCTCTGTATCTGCTTCCAGTAATTACATATTATGTTTTTAATTATTGTATCACACATTCTGTATATCCAAATTGCTGGAAGCAGGCACGGATTGTACCATTGCGTAGATTTCCAATCCTATCTCACTTAAAGACCTATGTCCAATCAGTATACTACCAACTTTGTCTAAGGTTATGGAAAAGGTGATTGCTGTTCCATTTTCATTACATTTGCAGCTTAATAAGATAATCCCCAATCGAACAATCGGGGTTTAAACCCGGTCACAGTTGTAATACTGCTCTATTGAAAATTGTTGGAGATATAATTAATGCATCAGAAAGAAGCCAATTAACTGCCTTGGTTTTGCTGGATTACACCAAAGCTTTTGATATAATTAATCATGAATTACTTATCGCCATGTTGCAGTGCATGCTGGGCCTAACCAGCGGCGCAAGGGAGTTAATGAACAACTATCAGACTAACAGACAGCAAGCAGTATCGGCGTCTGGTAGAATGTCTCCCTTCATGCGTGTTGACTGTGGCGTATCACAAGGCTCTGTGTTAGGTCCAATCTTGTTCACTTCTTACATTTCAACATTTCCGTCCACATTTCAGTATTGTACTTCCCATTTTTACGCGGACGACATACTACTCTCCACATAACTCGGGTTATTCTATTCTTTAAATTTTGGTCTATTTTTCCATCCTCCATCATATCCCATAATATATCCCGTTCTACTCTGTGAAACGCTTACCTTAGAGTTATGTAGTTAGTGTAGAACGAATGTATATTTATTTGATCATAAAAGTGAAAATAAAACATAAGAAAAGCGCTTCTCACTTTTCCGCCTTTTTTCGAAATTCGATCGTTACCCTCCCTTTTCTAAAGGTCATTTGTGTTTCCGCCAACATTCTCTTCTCTTCCAGTTCTCTTTCCAATCTTGCATTCAGTACCATTGCGTAGAGTGTGATTTAAGTTTTGATTTTGTTTGTCAATATATCTGTAAAAAAATTACGTTGAGCTTGTTATTGTGTATTAATCAAGAAAATAGTACGTAATCATGTTCAAATTAATTAAGTTTCCAATAAACGTAAGAAAGGAATCGTAAAAGTTTCTGATTAGGAAGTTTGTCCGCAAATAACGTAATTTCAATTAATGGTAACCGGAAAGTATTCTTATTATTTTATTGACAATATTCGGATATTAAGGAGGAAGTTCAGGTAGGTAAACAGCGGCTGATGTTTTTTAGAAATAGAATACCTATTTCCGAACATCGCTGAAATGTGAAAATCTGATAAATGGTAAGATCTATTTGTTCATATCGAAAATTAGGTCTTGATTTATTCCGAATTCGGATTCATCTCTACAAGGTGAAAGTATCATATTCACATAGCACATTAGCTTTACATTTATAAAGTTTCGTGTCCGATTAGGTAATAGTTGTAAATAAGAGATTATCGTTTATAATAATAGTGGATGTCTCTACAGTTTTTTTTGTAAGGTGCTACAGTACAGTTTCATGCGAAACTCTGCAAACAATTAATTTGCGTCAGGTGGGAGTACTTGTAATAAATATTTGAAAGTGTGTAATTATTTATACATACATTGATACTAAAATTAACAATCTTACTGATTCCTTACAAGCAAAGGGGGCCAATATTAAAATTTACTATAAGTAAGAAAAGGGAGGTTTGTGCATTATAGTAAAAGCCCGTCGACTTGTCTGCATAAGATCGACGTTTAAAGGCCCTTTACGCCATTATATTCCAGAACTTCCATAATAGACAATTAAGCTGCCTATGTCTTAACCAGAAATTACATTGTTCACAATGTTCACTCCTTATCTAATTTTTTTGAAGATACTCATCTTTCGTATATATTTAGCATTCTAATTAAGATGATGAAGCTTATCAAGGAACTAGAGCGGGCTTCAATTGCCACGTTCATTTATTTTGCAAAGACAAGAGTTCGGAGAATGATGGTAATGCAATTTCTTTTCCATCGACAAATGCAGTTAGTTACGAACAATTTCGAACTGTCACGTGATGTATATACACAGAGATTTGTTCAATTGTTATGTTACCACAATCTGAAGCGTGTAAAGACCAATGCCACAGGTAGGTGTACTTCCATCCCACAGTCCTTACTGGGGTTTCTATTGTCTCAAGTTCAATGCTGTTATCGGAACCCTAAACGTAATATGTAGTTGTGTAATAGAGTAGGCACTACGCAAGGGTATATCGATATAACCCTAATTGAAGTAATATGAAACGATTCGCTTCTACATTAGATACATTCCATAGCTGCATCTTCTAGTTGCGAATTGTAGGGATTCTATAACATGATGTTTGTTAATAACACATCCCTTATTGTTCCCCATATTAAACACAGTGTATGTCAGAAAGGGCCATTTTATACATAGGAAGCGGCTATGAATATACTCGTATTTCTAAACAATACGCACCGTTTCTGATTTGAATATTTTCAATATATTACCATTTAATCACGGTTTTTCATATCTCAGTTGAACTGATAGACAAACATTTATGTACATGGAAACTTACCGTCAGATAGAGTTGAAGGTAACGTGAACAACCGACCCTTAGTCTATAATCAACGATTGATCATAGATGGAACCCTACTCGCCAAGATACTTATTGCTTAGGTATACTGCAAGAGTTTCAGATGCGTCCAATATTAGCCTGCGAACAGTGTAACGAGTGGTTTTATTTCGCGCCAAATTTCATTAAAAAATTCGAAATTCCTTGTCATGATAGTGCAGGTCACCCTGTATATTTCATTATTTGTTCCGGTTAGAAATTTTGTGTTTGGGCATTTCGGTTCGCTCAAGACTATGGTCCGATAGATTTAATTTCGCTCAGATTTAATTTCGTCGTGGGAAGAGTGCAAAGCTGATTGACGTCATCATGAGTAATGCAAGGTTTTTGTCGTTAGTTTATCAACTTTGGCGCCGTCTGGACCGAGAAAAGGAGCGGATGTAGCACCGAGCTATCAGAGATAAGGGGCCTTTTAACGTCATCAGCAGAAAACCGTGAGATCAGTTTGAGTCAGCAGTTCTTTGAGGTTGATGACGAAGTTAGAGTGGGTTAAGTCTTCTTTATCTGAACCAATGGGAGAATTTCCAGCGGGAGCCATTTTTGTTTTATGGTAATTTGGGTGTGGTTTTTTCATTTCAATTCTGAAGAAGGGGATCGTTTTTGGGAAGACTCTCGGTTAGTACGTCGAGGGGTCGACACGTACTTTGAGAGAGCGTTTAGAAAAGACTCGCGGTTAGTACTTCAAGCGGTCAACACGTACCTTGAGCGAAAGTTTTGGTACACTTGGCGGTTTGAGCCACCGGCTTATTTCGGTTGCTCCCAGTTGCGTGCTTTTTGCACCCGTTCCGAAGTGTTATTTTCTTTTCGTGTTGATTTTTTGGCGAAGAAGACCCAGGTTCCAATCAGGTGATATTTTGGCGAACCCTTGAGCTTCACCCCAGTTTACTTTGGATGCAGTGAATCGCGTTAGGATACGTTGTGATTTTCTCGAGGATATATAATTCAAAGTGCTGCCCTAGTCCTCAAGGCGCAGAATTTCGGGATCCGCCCCAGGTGGAATTTCCTACTAGTGCCGTAAGGTCATTTGTCGAAGGAGCGCTGCGCTGCGATTTTGCCCCAAGAAGAGCTGGTGAAATAATACTTTGAACCATCGCGGTTTACCGTCGGATAGTGATCATAAAAGTTTATGTTCTGCCGTACCGCTAACTAAAAAATCTGTCTCCCGCAGGCGGTCAAAGCTAATAAACTAATAAAATAAAAATTAAATACACTGTGCTGTGTAGAAACTTTGGTAACTAGCCGCCTCCCACTCGCCACGCGAAGGATTTCCGGGACCAAGTTTCAGTTCAAACACTAAACTTTGCTTCGTTCCGAGGAAGGATAGGCACCGTGGATTTTGGTTTCCGTGTGTTAAATTCAAGCCAACCCCTAGGAAGTCACAGAGACCTAAGTGTCAGGTTTCATCACATCCACCCTGTACCAGAGGAAAGAGCAGTTCACAAGATCGGCTGTACAAATGTTGTAAAGGTTAGTCTAATTAAATTTGTAACATTCTGTAAAATTCCATTTTTTGGTAATTAAGCTATAGTAAAAAAAATTTTTGAGTTGATTGTTTAATAAAGTCCAATGAACGATTACCAAAGAGTAGGATAAATTTTTGTGTTTATTTAAATAAGTCCCAGCCCATGCTGGATTAAAAAACTGATTACCTGTTGTTGCAATTTTCAAACTGTAGAGGATGGCCACCCCTTGAGTAACTTAGTCTCACCTGTTAGGATTTTTTATTTAGTTTAGTTGTCATTGTTAAGCTAGTGTTTTTACAAGGAGGAGAGAAGAACTGCTAGATCCCTGTAAATTGTTTGTATCGCTAATCTCATTTCAATATATTATCTATTTGGTTTCAATGTGCCTGTCTTTAACGAAGAACGAGGGGAAGGAAAGGGAGGAGTAGGAGTTGAGGCAGGAGACTGGTAGGCGGCAGTTTAAGGTTTGTTACGCAGTTTCAAAAGAGTTAAAAGCCCACCGATTTGAGTTAGCCGGAGCATTTATTTTTATCGTTTGAGCAGCCTAAGAAGAAGACGGTTTGCCTTGCCGGGCGGAACCGATGGTAATCTTCAAATCCAGAAGGAACCCCCGTAGCAACAGTGACTTCTATTTCACAATTTTCTAAATCGGGCAAACCTTTAGAACAAACAAGACAATGTAAGAAACCCGTTAGCGGTGTTGATGGTTTCGCACAAGCAGCAATTCGGAACTCCATCTGACACTAAGTTAAAACACACGTTGAACAGTTGAATGTAGATGGGCGTTTATGTTAATTCTGAAAAGATTAATCTAATATTTGTGTAGATATATTAACAGCAATTTACATTTGTATTTTAGAACAACAGCTTACGCTTCAATCCCTTTTGCAAGTTCTAAAAGAGAAAGACGTATTTAATGGGTCCAAAAGTTCCTGAAGAAAATTGGTTGCGAATATTAGCTTCCGCTATGAAAAAGATAATCGAAGAAAAGGTTTAATGGAGTTACTCAATATTGCACTATCAAGAGTCCATTTCTTAGATGCGTATGTAAAAAATATGCAATCTGAGACTGGACGACAATGTGTCTTTTTGGATGAAACGTGGATATTTGAAAATGGAACAATATGTAAATCATGGCAAGATGACAGTGCAAAAATCGTAGGAAAAGTTAGACCCGAGGGCGCAGGTACATACTGGTATTGATGAGAACAATATAAGCGTATAACTATTTAAGATATGTGGCCATGGGGAAATAAACAAGGACAGTTTTCTTAAGTGGTTCGGGGACCATTTACTACCAAACTACAGGCATGATTACAATACAAATTTTCCAAATGGT
Organism: Photinus pyralis; assembly: GCF_008802855.1. Lineage (NCBI taxonomy): Eukaryota > Metazoa > Arthropoda > Insecta > Coleoptera > Lampyridae > Photinus > Photinus pyralis. The sequence continues at coordinate 2,912,073 of NW_022170510.1, forward strand.
GCATTAAAATTGGAATTGTTGGAAATTGTTGCAAGGTTTGTTTTCTTAAATTCCATGCAGCATGGTTTATACGTAGTAATACTTTCAGTTTCGAGACTAAAAATTTGTTATTTCATAAACAAACCTTCAAAACGGTATGCTGCTGATCAGAAAAGAAGCATGCGGTACTGCGGTTTCCTCCCTATCATTGCGTTTTCAATCCCATCGAAAATATATGGGGAATTTGCACACAACATTATAATCGACACATTGACGAAGAAGGTTGATGCCAATCAATGAAAATGAGTGACGGTAGAAACATGTCATTTCAACATTTAGAAAATATGATATAATACAATATTTAAAAAATATAGCTTGTGATACATCAATGTAATCAGGGAAACGAACGCAGAAAAATTGACGTTAATATATACAGGGTCAGGGTGTCCCGCACCTGCCTCTTACCCGCTATGTGTGTCGTTACGCTTACATTTAAAAATACCAGCTTTGAGTCAAATCTCTGAAACGGTGGCCCAAATAGTTTTTTTTACTACACCACTGGTTTTTACGTAAAAATATCTAGAACAAACAGTTTTTACCTCTTTTCTATCTTACAAGCGTAGTAATACATGATAACAACCCAAAAAGTCAAACCTTTCTCTCCTCGTATCTCAGAAAAAAACGTGCTAGATTTATTCTGTTTGTGGTACTAAAAGTTTTACAAAAAAGTGGCACATGGTCCCTATCATTAAAAACCTGCAATCTCAACCAAAATAGGACACACGGTACTCTAAGTCCCCCCCAGTAATAAATCTATAATTTGATTTGTAAATATTTACAATAGGTTTCAATAACGCCTCATTAAAGATAAATAAAATGCTAGATTTCATAACTTTTCTAAATATTTGAATCACGAATGTCTCCGTTTGGTTTGTATATCCAACCATATGCATATTTATGTTGTCGTACAGCAAATTGAAAACTCTTTTCAGAGATCTTAAAAAAACATAGGCATTGCATTTGAAAACAGAAGTTGCATCGATTTCTGGTTAAACTGAAAGTGATACCGGAAGTTTCAATATGCGATCAGATAGATTTTAATGTCACGTATAAAATTTTATTTGACAAATTTTTCGTATACCTCCAATTAGAAGAGATATTGAGCTAACGCTCTTATCTCGGTAACTCAATATGTTTTTGTTTAGCATTTCCCATTATTATTTTGAGTTAAACTTATCTGATTCCATGGAAATTAAGTGATAGATTTAAGAGTAATATGAAAGACAAGAAGTAACACATAATTACATTTACTTTACGGTATTTTTGTTCGGTAGAGTGATAGATTTGGGTACTAGATAATTCTGCAACTCATTTTTGGAAAAAAATTTTGCTTAGCAGTGTAGTTGCTTAGTAAATCAGTTGGTGTTCGTAATACCAATAAAAAGTTCTGAATTTGACCTAATTTACTTTGTTTGTGTTTACTTCAAGATTGCATTTCAAATGTTTCACTTCCATCTTACCTCTGAATTAGAATGTTGTGCGCGAGTTATGCCATTTTCTCGACGAGAAGATGGAGGAATTTCGCTTTACGATTCCATTAAATTTACACCTATTTGCACTGAAAACTTAGATAAATCTATATACGTCTTCTACACTCGAGTGACTATTTGAGTTTTAAGCAAATATGACTCTAATAAATTTTCGACATGAAAGGTACACATTGTTTTGTTTGTTTAATGTAAATTCAGCCATTTTCCAGGAACTTTCAGGTGTTTGTATGTTTAGTTTAACTTACTACAGTTCCGGAACGCAACTTTACTTGATGCTTTGAAGTGTTAATTTGATTGGCGCACACTCATTGCAAACTACTATCTACAGTTTGATCTAATCAACACAAGCCATCTGTACCGATCACTTATTTTATAGTTTTAGGTATAAATTTGGCTACGTACCTACTATACGTGTATTTTTAAAAGCGACACTTTAACACTTTTCGTACTTTTGCATAAAACCTATCGTTCTTTTTTTTAAAGGTTCCGCGTAGCTGAGCTTCAATCTTTAGTTGGATATATTAATAAACTAAAATGTTAAATAAATCTACGCAAAGCTAAAAAGGAGTAGCGGCAGCGTCAGACCAAGTATTGGTTATTCTATAAATGTGTCATCATACATACATTTTTATGCCGGAAGCTCACGAGCAAGATTCCCAAATTTGAATTGTTAAGAGTGAAAGAGAGGGAGAAAGATACGAGTACATTTTACAGAAGGTACAACAATGAAATGAAATGAAATTCGGGTAGTGAAAGTGGAACATTTAATTTCTCAGATATCAGTAAATAGTAATAAACGATATCTTCCGATAAATTAGCTTTGAGATTCCTTATCCACATCATTTTAATTTAAGTTATTTTTGCCTGTACTAAAAATATAATTATTCTACGACATTATGAGGTTCATAAGTAACCATTTCATAAATTACCTAATCTATAATCACCGAAGGTTTTCGTATGAAAATGAATTTCTATAAAAGTAGAGAATTGGCACTACCTACATTTCTGAATTTTATTGAAATGCTTTGAATCTTCATTAAACTGCGCAGTGCTTGTTGTATCCCGCAAGAGATTGATTTCTATTGTCCCAGTCGACCGGTCCAACATGTCAACTTGGCTGTCAATTCGGTATGCTACCTAATTCACATTGCGGCTATTTAGAATGCCATTTATCACAGCTAACTTTTTTTTCATATCAAAAGAAATTAATGAAGCATTTTCGATTAATATTTATCATACTCATTTTGATGTGAACAGCAATGATAATACAAAATATTAGCATTTTGCGCTTATAAATTGATTATTATTTCAACGTTTCAATTGAATTTTGATTAAAATTAATAATGTTGCACACTACGTTGCATGAATTAGCTCAACAGGTAATGACGCGGTTATTGCGTGCTCAGAATGAGGAAATTACAGATACATATTTCTATGGATTAGGGATTTTCACATTTTTTTACATTTTCAGTTGTAGCAACACCTGGACTTCGTATCGTCTTAGAAACATAGCAAATGTAGCTTATATGCTTAGGATTAGCAACTACTAAAACGTTATGTTGTTTTCCACTTTGATCAGATATTTAAGAATCGATTTTGTTAGCGAAAATACCAAACCCGATTACTCGATAGTGTTTTTTACTATTTCTTTCACAGGAAGGATTAGATAAGATTAATCCCCTTATCAGCAAATAATTATTGAAGTGAATAGGTTAGATATCAAATTGTCTTTGGTGGTGATTGGATAAAACTCGATCAAAATTTGTGTCCTTTTAAAATGGGTAGTAAGAGTATTATATTACGTACGTATTTAACGAATATGCCAAACTATAAGGTGTATACCAATAGCAGTGATGCCACTTTTGACGGAGATTGCCCCCATGTTGGAAATGTCACTGTCAAGTGTCCATGTTTTACTTATGCAATAAGGTTTGACATTGCATCATGTAAAAACTAAACTAAAAACGCCACAACGACGCTTACAAATTGTTAGGTAATAGTATATTAAGGGACAAGTGAATAATTAAGTCTTTAAAACACGCACAACGAGTTTAATGGCACGACGCGAAGCGGAGTGCCTTTAAACGTTGCGAGTGCTTTAAAGACCAATTATACACGTGTTTCTTACAGTATCTTTTATTATACCTGCAATATAATTTAAAAATAAGGGAAATACAATGAAATCATATCGACGTTATACTCGAATACATTTCTAATTAAGTGGGCTGTATGTGTCACTTGACGTTTACTTGTAAAAATCATCGTCTTTGTCAATAAAACGATTTTGGTTGAAAAAGATAATACACCGTCCATTAAATGGCTTGTTGTAAGATCCAAAGAAAAGTTGGTAGGCGTAAAATCCAAATCCAGTAAAGCCTATTGTAAAGAATATGAAAAGTTGTTTTCGTGGATGAATACGCAAGTATTAAGTGCATCGATAATGCTGGCATATATATGAAGGAAATATCAAGGGTATTGAAAGCAAGTCTTTAAAACACGCACAACCAGTTTAATGCAACGACGCGAAGTGGAGTGCTTTTAAACGTTGCAGGTACTTTAAAGACCAATTATGCACGTGTTTCTTACAGTATCTTTTTTAGACATATCTAATTAAACTCATGTTTGGCCGATAACAGCTGTCTTTTTATTTGGACGAGGAAACATGGGAGATTCAATTAATATTGCTGTGATATTTCGTCTGGCAGGACGAAATTTTGGGATTCATAACTAGGATGGACAAGGGCGATTTCCTATTTTCTATGTAATTAATTTTCATAATCTAATTATGTTATCAAAAATCTCTAAACCTTCCCCATATAGTTTTATTCGTTGAAGTTTTTAAAAATAACAGCCTATATGGGGAAGGTTTAGAGATTTTTGATAACATAATATATTTCAACCCCCATTTCGAGGAACGATGGATCCAACTCAAAATTTCATAATCTAAATGTTTGTTTTGTGTCGTTGGTTAATTATTTAAACAGAAATTATTGTTACGAGAAAGAGGTCAAGGTTTGTATTTGTTTACATTTTAATCTCATCTTTAATTTTATTTAACGTAGATTTCTGAGAATTTTATATCGCTTTTATTCTGTTATCATTGTAAACACTTAATTTAATTGACAGGTGGATGTTATTTATCGCCTCTTCATTGTATTTAAAAGAAAGAAAATTTTATTTTTCCTAGTACTTTAAGTTTTGTGTTATCTCTTAATGTCGTCGGTTAAAAATTGATTAAAGGAATAATTTTCTACCTCTAGTTTAACGTACGTTAGGGCGAAATTTTCTGTTGTCAACTGCCTATCATTGGCTATTTTAATTTGTAATTTTGGAAGAAGGGTTTCCACTTTAAATAGAACGGACGGAGAAGAGGAAGGGCTTTTTGCCACAGTCAACGCAGAACTACGTTTCTTTGATTTTGAAATCAGCGTATTGCGAGTTTGAGAGCAGATCCACGTTTGCTGGAGTTTGCAGTTTTGTTTTGGAGAAATTTATTTCGCTTCGGCGAGTTACCGCCGTAGTTTGGATTGTGTAGAAGCCAACCAGCATTGGAAGTGAGTAGAGTTTCCGTTTTACGGAGTAACAAGCCGAGTTTGCGGCAAGTTGTGTTGCGGCATTTTTTTTTCGAGGAGTTTTTGGAAGTTTGGGCCTTTAATAAAGTGCGTCACCAAGGCGTGGTCGGCGCCGACTTAAGTGTTTTTCTTGTGTAATTTGAAATTTGATTTTTGTGTACGGCATTTGGATTAGCAGTTCTGGACATGTACCTAATGTAAGTAGATAAGTTTTAATTTTAGTTTTCTTTGTAATAATTGTTTGTTTTTCTTGTTGTTTTTTTTATTGTGTGTAACCATTAAAACTGAAATTTGTAATTCTCACATTAATTTCTGTGTATGTGTTTCGAACGATTTCATTTCCTTTAATTTAATGTTTTCTTTGGATGCTTGCCCAAGTAGTCCAGTAAATGCGTGTTTAAAACTACCGTTTTCGGAACAAAATTGCGGAAGTTTTTTTATCTACGGTTTTATATGTTATCGAATGTGCTGCATCCGAATTTATTGTTTGCTGCCTTGTAGGAAGTCGGCTTCATACCGAAATACGCAAAAAAATTGGAATTTTTCAGTACTTTTTTCAGTTTTTTGCTTATATCTCAAAAACATACGTTTTTTTGAAGATGGGCGCCCTATACAAAATTAAAGTGAATAAAATTTTCTACAAAATAGATTATTTAGCTTTTAGTTTGCGATAAGCGGTACCCGCGCTAGAGTTCGCTAAAAAACCACGATTTTTTGAATTTTCACAAAAGCGCCCAGTACCTACCACCTCTTTTAAGTCGAGGAATAAACAAGTAATCAACAAAGAACTTAATTTTTGCACAAAACTGTGCCAGCAGTGTGAAGAGTCGTTGCTCCAACATCGACGATAGATACGATGCAGAATGCGAAGGCGATCTGGATGAGCCAATTCCAGTCTTACCGCCTGAAGCGGCTGAAGAGACAGAAGGTATCGATTTATATAAGATTTTGCATCATTATTATGCATTTTTACTTAGTTTTTTCTAGTGTTACACTTTTCAATGTAACATTGAACAGTCACAAATTAGTATTCAGCCTAGACCTTCCACAGCTCTTGACTCTTTGATGGACTTTCGATTGCCCAAGACCCTTTACCTGGGCCTTCTAGTGGACGACGCAAAACAAAACGGAAACGTATAAATTAACTGTGGCTATGACTATGACGTCAGGTCACTCAAAGGAATGATGATCCTGTGCACAATCCATTCGTTTCACTGAGCTCTAGGGCGAAGACCGCTTAACACAAAATCAAAGTGCACTAGTGCATTTTGTAGGAAATTTTGTTTGCTTTAATTTTGTGTAGAACGCGCATCTTCAAAAAACGTGTAGTTTTTAAGATATAAGCAAACAACTAAAAAAGTGCTGAAAAATTCCGATTTTTTGCGTTTTTGGCTATGAAGCCGATCTCCTATAAGGCAGCAAACCGTAAATTTAGATTCAGCACCCTCGAAAACATATAAAACCGTTGAGAAAAAAACTTCCGCAATTTTGTTTTGGAAAAATCACCATTTGACTGGGCTAAAGGTCCATTTTATTTATTCAAAATTCTTAAGCTTAAATTGGAATTTAAGGTATTTGGTTTAACCCACTATCTGACAGAAGTTTAACTGAGAAAAGAGTCGAATTCCTCCTCTGTGCTGGGGAGAAGTTTTGTTCCGAGAAAGATAAAGGTTCGGGCTAGCTAGGTTTGTTTAGGTGTTTTGCGTACGGTCTTTTTGGCCTACGGACCGGTGCACACAGCATTATTAATTGGCGCCCAACGTGGGGCCACAGCATTTTTAATTGGCGCCCAACGTGGGGCCACAGCAATATTCATTTCCAACACAAATAATCCTTTTTGCACAGATTCCTAATCACCTCAATCAACTAGCGTCAGGCAACACAAGTTCGATCGGAAGACACCCTTTTACTCATTTGCAGTTAAACATATTACCTTCTAATCAAAAATTTGTTACCTTGAGAAAACTCGACAAGATATTCAAAGCCCCAAAAATTTCTTTTGAGATTAATATTACTATGGCCAACAAAGAGAAATCTCTAGCGCTGAATTTTTCCCAAGTAGCGTTTCGTCAACTCGAAACCAAAATTTTTTCAAAGCGGTCCTCATGAACTCTCTTGTATTCGAAGACGGAATCTCTCTCAAATCTTCTCCAGGTTGGTCCCTACTTATTTTTTTTAATTGCCTCCTTTTTCAAAATGGCGTAGTAAAGTAAATTTTTCAACGATAAATCGGATTCGCTGATCCCCTCATCCTTACCCACCGGCGCGATTTAGTTGCTCTAAAAAAATTCGAAAAACTGTCAAATTTTGATATTAAATACGTGCCTGAATCTGAAAATGGAGTAGCTGGAAACGTAACAATTGGAAAATATACGAATAATTTCAGAAGCTCCACACTTAAACTGCGACACTAGGTACCGATTCTAGGTACTTTATCATACAAAAACTACAACCGATTGACTATTTGTTATAAAAAGTACGTCCAGAAAGTTCCAAGAAATTACACGGTATCTGCCATTCCAGAATTCGCGTAACCATACGCAAGTTGTAACAGATAAATGTGTACGATCACGTAGGTTTACGAAAAGAGAGGCTGCTACAAAGTAATAAAACGTGATAAACAAGACAGAAACGACCGACGTCAAGAATAAGAATGTTAAAGTATCCACACAGTTACAGCATGCCTTATGTTACTGGTTGGAGGACAGTTTTTAGCCTATTACCTATTTACCTATGACATATTGCACAAGTTCTGAAATTTGGAATTTTCTGTGACTCAATTGAATAAAATAATGCAAATCGTCCTAATTCGAGCTTCCCACTTAATTTGCCTGTCAAAGGTTTTAAATCTTTTAGCTGAAAACATTTTTAAAAGGAAGTAGTACTTTGTGCGTAATTAGGCTTCTTGTTTATGGATAATTTACTGATAAAGCTAACTAAGTACGAACGCTGAATTTTCTCTTGCTAATGCTTTGTGTAATCCTTTAGGCTAAGTATTTCGGCAATTTACCATTTTAATAGCAGTTCGTTTCCTTCCTGATTATTTTATGAACTTCAACAATAGAAGCTCGCAAAAACACGTTTTAGCCTAGCCACATAACTTGACGAGGAAGCTTTTAAAAATGATGTGACGATAATAGTCGTATAATTATTTAGGATATTATCACTTAATTCTTGAAATTATAATGGCGTTATCAGTGTGTAAAAGTTAGAATAACTTCAATATATTTTAACCTAATATGAAAAGTTTGTCTATAAATAGCGACTTTCCAAGTTTTCGCCGTCTTTAAATTTCGAAGTTGGTGTGTAGCTTTAACGAATTAATGGTAATGCTTTTGCATGGAAACGCCCACGGGAAATTTATATTATAATATAGGACCACATTCATTTGTTGTGAAAGGCTTTTCATAACCGTTGACCACTGACAACAAAGGGTTGTCATCCATCGGCTTACCGAGCAAATCTCTGAATTATATTCCTAGTTATTTTAAAGAAGCTCCTCTCTCTGCTATAGTAAGAATCCACTTTTGCTAACCCCTTTCTGCGTAACTGACTTTTATTGCACCTTGCTCTAAATTGTAACTAATAATCAAACATGAAGAAAGTGAAGATAGTGCTTTACAAATATGTTGGGAGATGATAGCTGTCCTCCTATAGTTTATTGCAATGAACCATAATCTGCAAAATTTCTTTAGGAAATAGCAATTTCCTAATAATTCGTGATTAGCGTGTCTAAAGTTGTTATTTTACACGTGCAAAACTGCAAACGATTAGGGACAGTTTCGAGGTAATCGTATTTTATGTGTGATCAGTTCGATCTAAAATAGTGTGTATCAAGTTGTAAAGGTAAAAGCTGTTTTATTGAAGGAAATGTTGTGTCAAAATCTTACTAAGAGCCTAATTTGAAAGTGCGGTGTTCGAAGAAGTTGGCAATGTGTTAATATTTAGATACAATTACGGTATAGCATTTCGTTTACGTGCGCATTATAACAGTAAATAATTAATCTTAATGATTTACGTTTCTGGATTTCGATGTATAAATTAGAAGAGAAATTCTAAACCCCCAATAATTAAACTTCCACAGCCGTATACGCAGATGTAACACTTGCTAATGACTGTAGTGATGGGAATATCGGATAATGGCGACAGTTAGAAGTTAATTACAATAGTTTCATGAAAATTACACATATTTCCAAGTAAAAAACCAGCTTTCCCAGCCGCTTGTTCCAGCGATTAAATTTAATTCGACAGAGGCTCCCGAGTTGCCTATGCTATAAAATATAATTTAAAATTTAGGCGAAGTGTCAAAATAGAACGCTCGTTTCCGGCTCATTGACTAATTTTCCGTAACAACAAGCCTGGAAACAATGCCCATTTGCTATTGAAAGAGAAATGCGAGAATAACGCGACAGGTCACGTATAGTAACATCATTGTTATTCTTTGTACAAAATATTATACATCTGGTATCTTCAAAACAAAATCGGAGAAATAATGTGATTTGTCACACTCAACATACGCCGCCGCCAAATAACACACAAACTACCATCGGATCTTAAATTATACAACCGAAATGTTCTGAATACGAACATGGAGGCCGGCAGATAGCTTCACAGGACAATTACTAAATCACCTTGTTATAATTTAGCATTCGAACTCAAACATCATAGATATGTAACTAACTTCTGAAGTGGTACTTATCTCTAAAAAAAAGCATTATGCGAGTTACTCTGTAATTGGGCTTTAGCCTGTTGAGGGCCCATAACAAGAGAGAGGGACAATACATAGGTAAATAAATAAAACGTTGCAGTTGACTATAACAGAAAAAATTATTAAGCAACTTGGTTTGTCGGAAGCAACCCAATGAACCCTTATCTCTAAGTCCCTTTCTTACATAATCATCTTTGTACGAGGTGGTTGAAATTCGTGGCTCACCGTTGAGACCTCCGTAACAGTGAGAGATACAGTGTAGGTTAAATGGGGGTAAAATTGCACCTTTTTGTGGCTACACAAACGCATTTAAAATTTTTGAAAAATCTTTGAAAATAACTGAGATATCACCGAAAATCTCAAAATGTAAAATTTCGTTGCCATTTTTCCCAACTTAGACGGTCGGAAATAGACATTCCCGTTAGCATCTTCTATGGGCCCTTTTTTGCGGAGAACTTGTTATAGAATTTCCATAATGCGCTAGATATAGAAGCTACAGGCTACTATTTTCTTATTTCTTATGGACGCCATGTGGGATTTTTACAGAATTAAATAAATGCGTTTTTTAAGCCACAAATTAACATACACTGTATCTCTCACCGTTAAGGAGATTCCAATGGTGAGCCAAGAATTTGAACCGCTCTATACCTACAACAAGGGCACTAAAAGGAATTTATTACCAATGAGTTGTTTGGTCGGATAGTAGGCAATTATTATTTATTGGACATATTTATTTCCTACTATACCATTAGTTTTTCGTTCAACCTCTGACAAGCATTTTGTAGGGGATTTCCTTAAATTTTATTACCTCTAATACAGACCTTCCAGTTACAGTAAAATTTTCCCACTTGAGAATTAAGTGAGTATTTCAAGTAAAGTGAATATTTGGGGCTGTGGGCCCTTCATCAAGTTCCATTCTTCTTCAGCATTATTTTCGCTCAGGTGAATGGTCTTGAGCAGTTATAATAGAGCAGTATACCAACAAAATCTTAAGCAGTTCTTGTCCTGCTCCACTCTTTCTGGTCTTTGTATGGAGATTATTTTATGGTGGAAGTGGTGCGTCCTTCAATACTGAAGATAATGAGTAAACACTGCTGCTGCTGCTCCTGTAAGTCTTCATGCCGCTAGATCTCGAGCAGTCAGCCAGATTTTATGTTAAAGACGCAGTTCGTCGTAGTGTGCAGTAGAAATTAAGCAATCTTAATAAAAGGTTTAAGTTATCGTCAAGTGAAGTAGTAAAAATTTTTTAAAAAACGGATTGTCTGTATTCAGAAAAATTTAGTTCAGGTGTGAGTAAACAAAGCAGTTGTCTGCTTATGAAACCTTTGTAAAAGGTTTGCCTTTAATTAAAGGTTAAAAGTTTCTACCGTCCAAGCAGCCACTAAAAATGTCTCATTTTATTTATTAAGATCCAGTTTAAGATGAAGTCTCCTGAAGTTATCAGCGAGCTTTCGTGTCTTTCATAAGTTCTCCTGAATATCGCAAACCTTTTACAAACAGATTAAGTACTAAAAATACTGTAAGTAATTCTAAGATTTTTATTTTAAGGGTCGACCGCTTGCGTGCGTGGTAAACATGTCCAAACGAGCTTTGTAAGCTTTTCTTTCTTTCATGGATTTTGTGTGAAAGTTAAACAACAAAAATACTTTTTGGCGGCAAACCGTTACTATGATTTCGTTGAAATTTTGCAAATGTACATTAGGTGTAAAGGATGTAAGAATATCAAAAACCTTTTTTTCTTTTATACCTGCGTTTTTAGCGCAACTTCAAATATTTGCATTAAATTATTCAAAAGACTTTCTTTTTCTGTGTAAAATCTACAAAAGTTATGCTAGGATTTATTACAAAAAAAAAACGGAGAAAAAATGTTAATTAAAAAACTGAAATGTTTTTTTTTTCGACAAAACGGTTATTTTGATTTCGTTAAAATTTTGGCAGTGTACATAAAGGATGTAAAATAGTAACAAAAATCGTTTGATATATGAGTGACGCCCTACAACCCCCATTTTTTTTATTAACGAGCGAAGTTTTGGAGTAGTTACCCATTCAAATACGAGTACTACCGGTGGAAACGTTGCTTAAGTATACACAATAAATGAATTATTTGTAATAAACACAAATTAAAGTAAAAAAGAAGCACGCGAAGTCGCAACAACGTGGGCCCTGACTATTTATGAGAGAACGTATCATAAAAAAATTATCGAACATGGCGAACTAATTAGAATTATTAATTTAATAAACGGTAAATTTCCTTTTTGTGAATGTGTTTGTGAGTATAACAAAGACATCGAATTCGGAACAGAACGATAATAAATATCGGGTCATATACGATACTTTTGAAGCAAGCATTTTTGCCTAGAACCGATATCAACTTCAGGTGATGATTTATTGGGGTTTAACTGCACCTGCATAAGCAAAACTAATTGGTGTGTAGTGGTCATTTCTTGTGTGAGTTGCGGCAAACTTTGCTACTACCACTTCCCATTTACCTTGAAACAGTCGATTATTGAGGAAACTTGAAGTAGATTATCAGTTGGCCTCTATGTTTTGATCGGTACCTATATGTCCTATTTACTAATGTAAAAAATGAAAAAAACGAAACAATCTAAATTGCTGGAGAGCTCCCGTTACATAGTGTGAAAGATTCGATACAAACGAACCGACTTACACAAAAAATTGTTCCAACTTTAACTGTACTTTCAGTTTTCAGTTGTCGTTCACATATATATCTCATAGTTTAGAGCTCGGTTTAGAGGGAATCAGCTTTGAAAATGACCTGCTGTTTATATGGTTCTAGGCAACATTTTGGCAATTTAAGCTTCTGAGTTGAGTTACAAGATCATATTACTATGTATATCCAGAAATATTATTATTTTATGTTCTTGCCAAATAATTCAGAAAACCCACTCTGCATTTAAAATCGAATTCCATAACCATTTGTATAAAACCAAACCACATAAGGCACAAAACAGACTCTCTATCCTCAAATAATGGCCCGTTCTGAGAAGCCACAAAACTAATGAGCTATATAAAATGTACGACCTACCTCTTCTCAGTATTTATTTGGTTGTAATTTAAACTCCTGTTGATTTTCAAATAAAATGTTTATTGAAAAGTTCCCCACAACTAATTAGAGGTTGTGCAGACGCCGTGTATTTGCATTAAACAGTTAACAACGCAGCTCTCTTAATTTTATTAAAACGTTTTAATTACATTAACATTATTTCATTAAAAGTTGGATAACTAATTGCTTATATTTATTTACGAAACATTAGGGATACTTTCGCAAAGTGCAAAACTAATTTCAACTTGGAATTTGTTAAATTGGAAATTTCTTGTTTACTAGCTTCTTTGATACTTCTGACATAAGGGAAACGTTTTACGTGTAAGTATTTGTGTGGTATTTGTGTTATACGTTTATATTGCCTTTCAAAGTTCATAATTAATTACAACCCTATATTTTCCAGAAAAGTTGTAGGTGTACCTACATACAAATTCGACATCTTAATTTAGATGCGTAGGCGCACGGTACATTTCAAAAGGTTTGGTCATACCTTGCATTATATTATAAATCGTGGTAATTTTATGGAAAACGTCTATGAGGTGTTGAAATTACCATAGCCATATCAGGTACTTTGGGATCACCATGAAAGCAAGTGCAGTTCAGCGAATCGAAATAGTTAATTAAATCGAACGTGAGGAAAAGTCATGCGGGAAAAACTCTTTGATGCCATGATAGGTGATTCTTACGAAAAGCGTTTCAATTAAAAATGAATTCGCGACAGTTCTTGATCTATGTAATTTTCTGAATGATTTATTAAACATCCTTTCACATTGTTGTAGTCATTCGGAAATAAAAATGAAATAAAACGATCTAGGTGCGTAAAACCATTAGCTCCAGTATCCATTAATCAATGTCACGTCTCATTTTTATACTCGTTATATAGAAACACTACCTGCCCTAAGCGTAATTGACGTTTTCACCAGCTTCCCTGCAACATGTACGGTTAAAAAGCTTCCATTTCATTTGCTTGAACTATTACTGTGTCAGTTGAAAAGATTTAGGTTAATCTATAGTTTAGGGAAAAAACTACTATAATTTACTGTTTGTTTGTGATGCAAATAAAACTTTATAAACTCAATTCTTGTTACAAATGGTAGACGTTCAGAACCAAGATTCCATCCTCATAGGCCCATTGAGGAAATGCAATTTTCTCTTTTTTCAAACCAAATCGGGAGTGTGCAAAGAATCTTTACTTTCCCAGAAAGATCAAGAGATCCCTCTTCTTTCGTTAGCCAGGCGAAAGTGCCCATGAGACCTTTTGTAAGGAAAGAGGTTAAGCAAACAATTAGCCCTTTCGCACCTCGAGAGTGTTGGGAAGTTCTTCGAAGCAGGCCAGTGGAAGATTCCCAAAGGGGCCCGCCTCCGGTAACTGGGGGAATAGGGCTAAACGAAAATGACTCCCAGTTCAAAGTAGGGCATTTCTGCAATAGTGGGACCTCCTGAGTGCCCCAACACACGTGAAGGGGATCGTCAGCGGCTATCAGATCCCTTTAGCCACTTCGCCCTTTTCAATCCTAACCCAATCAAAAGCGATTTAATACCGAATTCGTCAAACAGCGGGTTTTTATCGACAATTCCCAATTTTATCGAAATTATTCCCATTCACAAGTAAAAGACAACACCGAAATCGAGCTCATTGCAATTAAAAAAATTCCTTTTAAAGTGATGCTCATTACCAGGATTCTATATCGGCGAATTTTCCAAATGCACCTTCCTTAAGAGAAAATATCTGATAACACCTGTACCATAACCACCAAGCTGTATCTAGAAGTTAAAAAAATATAAAAAATGGTTAATTGGTCTTGAAGGATTCATTCAATTTGGAATGTCTATATTCAATATCTATTGAATTTGGTGTAGATTCAAAATTCATTTTAGTTCCAGAATTGAAATTTTATTCCGTATAATTTGAATCAGGCAATTCAAGGGTTCATTTATTGTTGGTAATTTTTCTTTTATATAAAAAGTAAATGAAAATATTTGTTTAGGTTACCTATATGTGCTATTTAAATGTAACAATTTATGTTATTTAAAAAATGGAGAATGAGATGGCCATTTCAATTTAAATTTACTGTAAAAGTTTATAACAAAAGAGCACACGTATTTGTAAAAAAATTGGAAATTAAATTACTTTCAATGCAATGGCAATGTGCTGTTCTTTTACTGACGAGTAGAAAAGAAATTTTGTAGCTAATGTTCAGAGAGAAAAATCGGCAGTAAACAAAAAAAATATCAAATTTGGTAAATATTTAATCTAGCCGACGGCAACTCACAATTCAATTGATTTTAGTATAGAAATCACAGTTTGAGTTCAGAATTTCAAAACTTTGTTAATTGAAGGGAAGACCGTTGCAATAAACATGACGGCGGCGAGTTGTCCTAGACCGAAGATGTCATCGTGACGTCGTGATACCTGTCTCCAAGTAAAAGCCTCGTCAACCTTATGAAACTGCTCGATTATTTCGCTGCGTAAATTTACTAACTGTGAACACCATCGCATTTTAGAGGATTGATTTGGTTCGCCCATTTATCTTCATAATAAGATCTTCATAATAAGATTCAAATGCATTTGTTACTAAGTAAATTATATTTTAAAATGTACGTTGTAAAGGAACTTCCAGAGAAATTTCCAAATGAAGACTTCTAAATAAACGCGATGAAATGTCGATATTTCAATTAACGCCCCAATGAATTGTACATTCCAATCTTTTCGATAGAATACATTTTCAATGTGGATTTTGGTTCCTAATTACAAATTTTGATGGAAAATCTGCTTCTAATTGAACGGTTGTTTACACAATGAACACAAAACATGCGAAATTACAGCAACGCAAAAGTGTAAAAGTTTAATAATTTGCTTATCCTGTGAAATAAAAAACACTGCTTTATGCTTTAACGGCGTCCATCGATTTGGATCCTGTGAATTTTTCATATTTTCAAATAAGAAAATGTGCGGGCGTACAGTTAATACCTACTCCCAAAATCGGGGAACAAGTAGGTAGTACCAAAGAATACTTAATTACTCTTTGGTAGTACGTAGTTCTATATCAGCCAGGATCCATCTCTCAACGACTTACGTAAAGAAATTCTACATCATATTTTGAACTCCGTGGACTAAAGCAACGTAACTCCGTTTTGAGGAATAATGTTGGCTTATCTCCAGTCTATTTAATTTAAGTTCAATATTGGAATTGGAATTCAATATTGGAATTTGTTTAACCTGCAGCACCTTTGTATTATCTATTTCCCTTTCCAAGAGCCTTTCTTGTAACTTACATTATTTCCACGACTTATCGTCAGCTAAATAATTATTTCTTTAGCGACAGCACTGGAATATCCTTTTTTATCCAAGTGCCTAATTACGGTCTTTTAGTCAGAGTCGACAATATTAGTGTATCCACCAACATCAAATCATTAAGTTTTTGGGTATAGGTATTTATTGATTGTAATCTCACGTGGCACTCGCATATTGAGTATTTATGCAACACTTTGTCTACTAAACCCTCCCCAACAATAAGCAGGACGGACACATATGATCTGGAGGAAAGACCATCTATCGCTACCGGCTCATAAATATACCTCGTTGGCAAAAAATTCGTTATGATATTTGAAAAAAGCAGGGAAAAATGTTATTAATCCCTAAAAGAATTATATTTAGATGACACATTATAAACAAATTCGCATTTGTATGTTCAATTCTTGTGTTATTCGTTCCTGTTATGTAGCCCACTCGGCCCAACGCTCTACCACTGAGAGAAATAGTCGAATTGGGATATGAAGAAGACCGAGTACCTACATGTGCTTTGGCGACAACAGAGAGATCTAAAATTAAACAATGGACAAATAATAACACAGTGGACAGACTACAAAGAACAAAAAGAATGCTAGAAGCGACTAAAATGGATTATTGGCGACGAGCAGCAGGATGATCGAGAATGGAAAGAGTCAAAATTATGAAAGTAAAACACACAGTAATAGACGATATTTTGGACATTTTGGAGTCGAACCCAAGAGGAGAAGAAGGCGAGGACGCCTCAGAAGAAGATAGATATGTGGAGGGAGAGGGATAGCCGAAGAGGTTAGAGACAGAGGCTTGGAAGATACCGATGGAAACAACCGAGATGATTGGAGAAACGGAACTTCCATCTCACCCGACCACTAGGCAAACCTCCTACTGTATTCCAATCAGAGTTGGTAGAACTAACGCTCAGTGCAAGAAAAGTAGAAAAATAACATAAAGAACAAAATTATCAGAATCTCCAGTGACAGCAGGGCTGTCCTTGGTCACTGTAAAAGTACCTCTAGGATGGTTTCCGAATGTCACCATGCACTAGAGCAAGTAGCAAGCAGCAACACCCTTGAGCTCGCATGGGTCAAAGGGCATGCTGGAACGGAAAGTAATGAGAAAGCCGATGGGTTAGCCCAACTGGCCTCAAAACAGGTATTTTATGGTCCGTAGCCGGCTTTTCCACTTACAGCTGCAACAATAGCTCAAGACATCAAAACCCAGCACAGAGTTAGGTGGAACATATTACATTACCGCCATGCTAGAGAAGCCTTCAAAAGACCACCTCGTACGCTGGCGCATCCTAGCCGGACATGGCTACGATTAGAAGCGACTACCCTTCCGGCATCCTCTGGTTCATCTCACGTGTGGGATGTCTTGAGTAACGTTGAGCGGTTGAACGACCCTAGTCAGAGAGGTAGTATAAACCACCATTACTTTATGCAGTTCGATCACTAAGCAGTTTCTTTTCATGCACGAAACGAAACAAGGTCCAATGGTAACCTCATTCATCAAGGTGCGATCTCGATTTAATTACCACAACTCGTATTATAGTAACGGTCGCGGTCGATTGCAGATGATGCTTCGTATGATGTGATGATGATAACAGCGAAAGTTGATTGTAACGAGGTGTCGGGAGTCCGGAGTTGACAGTTGCAGTTCCAGATCACTACGTGCAACATAATAAAATATCAAACAAGCTGCGGTCGACTTGGAAATATTTGAGGATGCTTCTTGGGGCCCTTGTGCAAATAATCAAAAAATAAGAGGATGGGTGAATTTAGGCGATCAATAATTACATAACGTGCTATTGGCAATTTTCAATAGCTTAAAATTCTTTACCGTCGAACCTTAATGTTTTGATGAGGTCAGATAACACGACAGCAATAGCTTGTTTGAACCGCAAGAGGAGCGTTCGTTTCTCTCAATAGGTTGGCACAGGAGATTTGGAACTGGTGTGAGGAGAGAAACTTATGGATTTCGTGGCTTACATTACTTCCAAAAACAATTGGGAAGCAGACACCGAATCGAGATCGCTTCTAAAGACAATGCTCACGATATTTCTCGTGGCAGAAAGACGAGGAAACGGAAGCTATAGACGCCTTTACGTTGGCGGCCTTACTCTTTCTACGTTTTTCCTCCTTTTAATCTTATCTTGAGAACTTTAACTACATTCAAGAGGAGGAGGCTACCTGCATCGTAGTGGTCCCTTTGTGGAAGTCACAGCCTTGGTACCCTCTTTTTCGTAAACTTGCGATTACGAACTTACTACTCTTAGGACCAGAGCATAATCTTTTGATTTCCCCTTACAGTCGACATCCACATCCATTGTCAAGAAGCCTTACCCTGGTGGTAACTATCTTACCAGTGAGGCCTTCAGGCGGAGAGGAGTTCCTGAACGAGCTCTAAGCCCCTTAATGAGATCCTTAGCTCCTTCTACATTGGTGCAGTACAGTCAGGCCTCGTCACGAAAGGGAGTGAAGATCTTCATACACGATGTCATAAAGACCGCAGGTCTACAACGCTTCCAAGCAATGTTAGAACTCCCCTTTCATGATGACAATTGCGGAGCGTCTCAACTAAATCGTTACTTGACAATGACTGTGAACCTCCGCCAGCCCAATTCGGATCTTTTGTTCATAACTGTGAACAAACACCATAGATCGGCGAGTAAACAGACCTTAAGCCGCTGGGTAAAGACAGGTATAGACACATCCTTGTTCAAACCTCATTCCACACAACACGCTGTTACCTCAACAGCTTGGGGAAGACGTCTATCTTTATATCTTATTAGGATAACGGAGAATGGAGTGAGACTTCAACAACTGTCGCAAAATTTTACAATAGACCTTACACAAATATATGGACATAGTTTCATTTTGTCCCCTTTTTATGAGGCCTGATGTTAAAGCCATAGGCATACTGTAATAGGTTTATTTGCCGCAGCTCTCTGAACTCGGTCCATCTGTGTGACTCACTAGTAGAACGTTGGGCTACATATCCGGGAGGTCGGGTGTTCGAACCTGGGTGGAGGTGAATTTATCATCTGTGGCAGAGATGGGAATTTCCTTAGATCAGTTTCGAGCATTCTGCCGGCTACTCCGAATTAGCCTGCTGAAGGCTCAGAACAAGAGAGGGACAATAAAATAAATAAATAAAATACATCTACGTAGTAAATAATACAATACCTTATATCTTCGGACTGAATACCGAAATATAATTCAATGATCAATTGAACTTACCTGTGAAGTTCGATCGTAGTTAGATGAGGTATCCAGTCCGAAGATATAAAAACCCTCCTACACCACACCCAAGTGGCAAATACATCAATTGATCGTTGAATTATTTTTAAACAATATAAAAAATTATTTCCTGAAATTGGGATGTTTCTAATATTGAATAGTACCAAAGATAGTATTTGATAGTAGGTACCTACTAAAAAACGCACATTAAAAAAATTATCAAAATCGGAGCTGTTGCTGAGAATTGAGAAGTTAAAACCTTCATTGATTCGACTAATAAGATTAATTACATAATATCAGTATTCGTATTACCGGATTAAACGCAAATTGAGAGCTTATAGCTGTAAGGCAATCTCCTTTATAGCTAACTAGTTTGGGTTTCAAAAGGCCATATTTGTATAAATGATGACGGAAAGTCTGCCTAAGCTTAGCTGCTAGTTATATTTGTTTTCTACATAAAATGTCACTAATTGCCTCGTGTTACGGTATAATTTTGAAATATTCAAAAGCAGAAGTTAATTTACTACAGTAATCGGTCCATTTCCACTTTATTTAAAACGAAATCCAACGTTATTTTGTCAATCTCCATTTAAATTGCAGGAATTTGATTCACAATGGAATTAGAAATTCGAGTTGCTCAGTTCGAAAAGGAACTTCAAGTAACTGCTTTAGTGCAACACCTTGCCAGATTTTTTGCCACTGAAACGGAGTATAATTAATGTGATTGTTGACGTGGGCGATTCCCTTCCGTAATCTATTCTCCTTTACGATTGTTTTTGCCTCCCATTGCTGCCTCGTCTCGGTAGTTTTCTTTGTGCCCTGATCTTTTATTTCGGAAAACGAATTGCTAAAAGTTCTTTTATTCCCAAATTCCTAAGTATACCTGGTAAATTGAAAAGGAAGGGGTAAATTTAGAAATTGACCATCAATACACCTCAAAACTGTGAAGTGTAATGTGACATGTTTTTACGGTATTCGCGAAATGAAAGACTTTATTTGATGAATAGGAAATAAGTCGAATTTGACAATATTGCCGAAATTCAATTACATTGGTCAGTTCTCCAATGCTTTCATCGTAATGACTATTAATTGAATATCTTCCACGTTAAAGTTATTTCAGTAATGAATTATTATTGAAAACGGGGCGTCAAAAGTAATTAAACATTTTTGTTCAGAGACTTCATTTTATCACCCCTAAAAACTAATGAAGAGGAAAATTGTAGAGACGCCACATATCATAAGAACATCGGTTAAACGTTGTTAAAAGGATGTCCTTTTTTATAATATACATAAGACGGCGAGTGATCTTAATAGAATATAAAGGAAGGCAAAAATTGGATAAATAATGAATTACAAAATTCTTACCGCGAGGCATGTAAAATTAGTTGTATCTTTAATGCCATTCAGCTGGATATTGTAAAGTTACACTGAACCCACATTGTACAAAATCGTGAGTAGTTTAACTCAGCACATCGTTTGAAAAACACTTACACATGTAAAGTTTATACAAAATGATGTATGCGTAACTTTTGGCGCAAACCGTGGATATTTACGCGGACCAAGCAGCGAGGGTGCGTTGGACCTACTAGGGTTGGCGTTTCGGTGCTTCCGACGCCTCATAAATGACGCGACTGCGTGTTATCTCGATTTGGTTTATTCTTAAAAAACATGTTTTTTGCTTTGATATTTATGTCATTTACTTTATGATGGAGACTTCACTATGCTTGGGCCATGTTGCATAAGGATTTGGTTAGTATTTGTATAGTAATCCACTTTTTGTAGGCGACAGTCTTAAAGGTAAATTATAGCATTTAGCATTCTCTGTGTTGGATTGATATGCACAAATACCAATCAGGCTTAAAAGCATAGAAATTTCCGTTTTATGAAGTTACTATCTTATATGAAAATTTTATTCGGGTTAAAGCAGTCATAATGGGTTTGTAACAATCCAAATCAGACTCCTATTTTCTGAAAATGCAGCTGCGTTCCCTTTGCACTAATCAAAGCAATACACCGGTAGTAAAATTCTTTATTACTACGCCAGTAACTAAATCGTATAATTTTTGTGATATTATAAGTTTCCTAAAGATTTGAGAGGAATAAATTTCTCGCATTGCAACTCGGTGCATCCAAAATCGATTTGCGGCAATAAACGCGAAGTACCGACGAAACTTGACTACCTACGGATTTGCTGTGCCGAAGGAGACGCTCTTGATTAAATCAAGGAATCCTTATTTATTAAGAAGTTGGAAATTATAATAATTTTACATCAAAGCTGGAATTACACAACGTTCTTAATTAGACGAACGATTGGACCACAAAAGTTATATGGAATTAAATAAGGTTTCCGAGAAATATTATCTGCCATACCAAAAGAGAAGCACAATCGGATCATGACTCTATACCTTCTTCCATTTAGAAGAGGGTGTATACTGGATTAATTGGTAATATTGTAAGCAAGTTACACATCTTTTGTTTAGTTAAATATCATTTTGTGTCAGTAGGCGAAATACTTAATTAGTATGATTGTATTGTTAATGGTTTAACCAGTAAAGACTTTAGGAAGTCATCATTAGCTACTAATTTGCCGCGACTTACTGCGTTTATGCGAAGATTTCTCTGTTTATTTATCATAATAAGTTAATATAAATTGCTCTGTCGTCATTACAGTCAGATACTTGATGCAACTGTAGTTGTTTTCAAGAGCTTACAAACACTTAAACCGTAAAATGTGTCAAATTCTTTCATTTTATATTTAAATTAATTCATAACCAGACCTTCCAAATTAGATTTGGTGGGTTTTGTAAAGACTTTTATGACTTTTAAATTCAAAATGTGGAAATACAGAAAATCAAAGCAAACTAGATACAAGTTAGAAGTCGAGGAATTAGAAATCGATGCCAATTAGAAATCAGGCAAGTTAGAAATGAGGGATTTAGAAATGGATGCAAATTAGAGAATTAAGGCAAATCGAAGCGAGTTAGAAATTGATGCTCCACGTTTGATGCCAGAAAATTATATATATTACCTTTAGATAAGCACGCGGTAAGCCAGGTAAAGTAGAAGTATGGGACTAAGAGATCCTTGTGCTGATGGTCTTAATAAGCTAAAGAAATGAAATAATTGACAGGGCAGAACATAAACAATAATTGTGGAGATCTGAAATGTAACGACCTTATGAGCTCAGAAGGGCGCTTTTTTGCCTTATCTGTAACAGATAAAAATACAAACAAAAAAAAACAAGAGACAGCGCGACATATTACGACGTTCGACACTAGTAATCCAGAAGAAAAAATTAGAACAGAACGATAAGAAACCTAGGAGAGAACTACGAGACCCCTGGACAAATCACGTGTTAAGAATAATGTCGAATCTCTACAGGAAGATTCAAATTCGTTGCTCATACCATTGGGATTTGCGTAACGGTGGAAGATACAGTGTAGGTTAAATTAGGTCAAAATTGCCCCTTTTTGGCACTAAAGAAACACATTTGACATTTTTGTAAAATCTTTGAAAGAGATATCACCGAGGATATCACCAAAAAATTGATGCTCCTATGGGCACTCCTTTCGGAGAATCTGAATCTATTATCAGATCCATAACATGCTAGATGTAAAAGCTACAGGCTACCACTTGCTTATTCCTTTTTGACGCTATATTGGATTTTTACATAATGATATAGAGGACAAAAAATAAATTCATTTGAATGAATCACCATCATAGCCGTGTTGACACCAATATTTAGTTGCCCATAAATGTTCTGTTGAAAAATAAATGTAAAACATTTAAATTTTCTTGTAAATTTATGTAAAAGTAGTGACACTGTAGCTTCTACGTCTGTTATAGAAATGCTGATAACAGATAACAGAAAAAAAAAGTGCCCATACAATGTGCTAATGGGAACCGACCATTTCCGACCTTTTAATCTAGATAAAATGAATACAAAATTTAACATTTTTAGTTTTTTGGTGATCCGGTTTTATTTTTTTAGTGACAACTCTGTCCCCATTTGACCTACACTGTACCCCTCACCTTTACGGAGATCCCAATGGCGAGCCAAGAATATGAACATACCTGACAGCGTGCAAATACTGCAAGTATAAATCCGCTAAGCGTATTCAATGGAGCAGCCACAACACATCAGAAATAGAGAGAAAAACTGGTAATATGGTAATAACCACTACAAGCAGCCCTCTTTCAGGTAGACATAAGTCAAGAAAGGATTGGTGTATCAAAAAAAAATATGCAAGTACCCACTATGTATGCAAAATCTTCTTTGAAAGGAAATTTAAGAAGGGATAGAATTAGGTACAGTAAGGTACATAGCGTGACCTCTAGCGGCGAAATAAAAAACTATTGTAAATCAAACATACAGGGTGATTCCTATAGTACCTGCCACCGTTTGGGAGCGTATAGGGGGTGCCTAGGGGAGTATTTTGATATAGGACACTTGGGGTCGGAAATCTAAAATAAGGGCGCCAGAACCAAATTTATCTTCTGGAATTTCACGCCTGTATGTAGGCAACCCAACCGACCGACGTTTCGCGCGGAGCGATGCAGAGCGAGTTAGCGCGAGGAAGCGACATGGGAGGGAAGGAGGGAAAACGACAGTCAAAAGCAATAACGTTTACAAGTGTTCAACGTGGCCACCGTTGTTCTCAATGCACTTCCTACATCTAGCCAACTATTATTATACTATTGCCATAGTGTTTATTCACTTGATACGCGTCGTTGCAGACGGGATTTCGTGGGTTTAATAGTACATTATATATCAAGGTAGAGAAGTCCACTATTATTGCCTGAGCACCAAGATTACATCTCGAGGCGCTTGCGCCGAGGGGTGTAAGGTGCGAAGGCAATAATAGACTTCTCTACCGTGGTATATATACTATTTTTTTCACTACTAGCACTTGAAATCCTCTAAATTAACATATTATATTGATAAGAGAGTTAACGGTTGGACAGAATTGTTTGTTTCTTAATTTAACATGTCAATCAAGTACGTGGAAGTACAAGTCAAACAGGCCGTATTTTGTTCTGTCATTGAGATTTTCAAAGAGTAATTTCGTTCGAATTTTTTCAAAATGTGATAATTTTAGGTATGTAATTTCTCTGGAAATTGCGAATGGTGGCAATTATTCGTTTTAGAGAACTTGTCTAAACGTTCATTGAGCGAAATTTCGGGTTGTGTTTTCTAAAAGTGACAGCGTGACAGTTCTCATTATTGACTACTAGTTAATAATAAAAAATTATTAACCACTTTGAACAAATGCCGAGAAAGCCTACTTTACAAGTGGAAAAAAGGTTAATAATCATGTCATCAGACGCTAGTAGTGAAAAAACAAAATTCTGATCAAGTGTCAGCCACACATCGCCGCCTGAGATCGCTCCGTGTGCACCGCCGGCCGGTTGGGTTGCCTACCTACAGGCGCGAAATTCCAGAAGGTAAATTTGGCTCTGGCACCCTTATTTTAGATTTCCGACCCCAAGTGTCCTATATCAAAATACTCCCCTACGCACCACCTACACGCTCCCAAACGGTGGCAGGTACTATAGGAATCACCCTGTATACTACTCAACTGACTACATCTACACCAACCCAGTTTACAAAGGAAATATGTGACGTAATACTATGATATCAAAAAAGAGTTGCTGTCGAGTCATATTTAACTTGAACTTCCAAAGGCGATTCGACGTCAATCCTTTTTGATCGCCCGTTATTTAACAGAGAGTATGTATATTTGAATTGTGAAGGAAAAGAATGTTACAAGTAGAAACAAGCATTACAATCAACCCGCATATAAGAGTAAAATTTAATAAACACCATCACCCTGAACTCTGAAATAGTTTTTTTTTCTTTGCTGTTGTCTTGTTTGATTGTACAGATTTTAAGCAACAATTTTGTTTTGTTAACGCACTTCTGACAGCTCCGACTTGATTTATTGAGTATTTCGTTTATTTTGTAAAAGATTAATATAAATAAAGTGTCTATAGATAAGGTGACTTTTTAATCAGTAAGAAAACCTGTTTGTTTTCATAGAAATGTTATGGTTTAGATAAAACAATTCAGAGTAACGATTCACGTACGTGACCAATACTAACATCCTGCCGTAAGATGTTGATTGGTTTATCGAGTTACCAAGGGATGTTGATTGGCGGTTTGGTTACAGCGACTCGAACAGTAGGTACTGTAAAAACATGAGTTTCCATGCTGTAGTAATAAATTAAATATTCGGCCACTCCAAGTTGGGAGAGCTGAATGTGGAATTTAATTTAAAATTCAACTCATTCAGGCCATTGTCTTGTCCCTTAGAAATTATTTACAGTAGCGAAATAAAGTCCTGTCTAACACGCCCACGAATAAATGAAATCTTTCATCTTAATCTTTGCGATATACTTACCGTCCCCATTCATTTCTGATCAAAAACTGTATCCAAACAAAAGTGATTCTTAAACCATAAAAAAGGAGCTTATACGCATCGAAATAATTCAGAACAGAAATAAAATGGAGTAAAACGAAATAAAGCCTAAACCACATTGTAACTGTTACGCAAGGAATATAAAACTCATCTCCATTTCCCACAAGACAAAAAGGTACGTATATAACAAATGTTGAGATATACAAAGATGACTGCTAATAAGCTAAATCCCCTCACGCGAATGAAATAAATTGCTATGGGTTTTGAATTTAGAATCCTCTTGTAGTCACAAATACAAATTCTTCTATAATCGTGTTACGATCATTTACCCAACCGTGCTAGGATCAGCAATAGGTAAAACTACCTGCTAGGCAATATTTTTCGTTAAATAGATTTGTTTTTTTTTCCCAATTAAATTAGATGGAAAAGACCGTCCTTTATTACTTTACGTTTAGGAAAAATTCTTCGTATTCTGCTACACTCTACAGTAAGGATGGCGTGCGTGTTACTTCGAGTTTGCGACAAAATTTAGCTGTCAAGGTATTAGGTTGAAACTCACAGTAATCCTGGTACGAAATATTGACACTCACCTGTAACAAAAGACAAAAATTAAAATTTACGTATATAAGTGAAAAATTTGGCTGATTCATGTGCAATATTTTAAATTTGGAAGAAAAATCACACAGTAATCTGTTACTTCTAGAGGTAAATTCTATACAAAGGGAGGTACAACTACGCGTACCTACAATTTAACTTAAAGTTCCGTTTTACAAATGAAAATTTAAATATGTCCTTGTCATAAACTTTCATTTTAGATTAGGAAATATATAGAACCATCAACTCGACGATAATAGATAACCCTCATAATCCTTACAAATGTAAGACTCGATCCTTAATATCGTCATCAATCTTTACTATTACAACTCATGCCGCTGATATACATCAGCTTGCACTTTATAAGGTTCAAGTCTGGATTAAGAAAAATGCTCAGAAACTCATTTCTGCCACATTTTTGTAATATATGTTCATACGGAAACATTATTACACGTCATTACTTGATCTACAATGACACTTTTATGGTATCTACAAAGTTAAAAGAAACTGTTCATCTAAGTCTAGAAAATTCATTCATCACCTACTTTGCTACGTAAATGAGTACGAAAGATTTAATATTGGGAGTACTCGTTTGTTTTGAGTCAACAAATATACTACCTCCAATTTATTTTTTAGCCTGCGTTAAATTTAAATAAAGTAATGGCTGCTTTGGAATTTTTTAGTAAATATGTCCCACTAGCGTGAAGTTAGCCTCCAAAGGTTAAGACAATTAACTTTTTATTTGTTTAAATCGTTTGTTGGTGTTTTTTTAATGATTAGTATTTGGCAATTAGCTAATGTTGACTCCTAAATTTTTAAACGTTTATATGTACTTATAGGGGTGACCTGTTGTACTGAGACAATCTAACCTCGAGTATTGGCTGCGCTAGGTCCATCATTCTTCCTCTCTTACAAAGATAGATGTTGACTCGCTCTTGTTTTCTTTGTTTGCCTGGACTCACTTACTGCCATCTTCCCAGCGTAACCGGAGAATAGGATAGATTTGATTTATTAGATTTTCTCGCGCATTTTTGCGTATGATTTATCAATGCGTCTTTGTTTTTTGAGTGTCTAATCGTCAGTCAGTCAGATTAAATTACATCAGTTTTAAGGAAGATATAGTATTACAGTCCTAGATCATCAGGAGGTATCGCTATCATGAAAAATGCTGATCGCTTTGTTTTTAAGATAATTAACAGCCGTTTGGGATTGGTGGAGAAAAAGAGACTAACCAATAGAAAATTTAAACAGCACCATTTTTAGGAACCATCCCCCATTGTGGGCGTTCAAAATTACGAAGAAACTAAGAGAGGATTCTAAGCTCTGATCATCGGCAGAAAGCTGAATTGTCAGGGTTAATATTTTACCGTCAGGTTGTTTGTTAGTTAAAAGCAAAAAAACTTGTTTGTGTAGATTTTTCGAGTGTTTTAACCATAACATTGTCGAAGGATTCAATAAATCGGGAATAAAGAGGCGTTGCGTGTGGGAATTTAGCTGATAGACATTTTAACGCCGGAAAGGAAATTAACACTCAATAACGTCTGTAATTACAAACGATTTATAAATACAAACTATATTTATTTAATTATCCCTCTCTTATTCTGGGCCCCCAACAGGCTTGCGCCCAATTACAGAGTGACCCGCATAATGCTTTTTAGAGGTGCCTCTGCAGAAGGCCTGGTTTATTTATTAATTTTATTTATTCATTTATTATCCCTCTTCCACATTTTAAAAGTACGTTGATAGGGAAAACTCTCCTGTTTTATCTAAATTCAATCAATTTACAAAATTTTACAAACAGTGTTCGATCTACTCCGTGGAGTGAATATATTTTTATATGGTATAGCTCTACAGGGCTAACAGAAAGCCCTGGGCTTGTTGGGCTATCTGCCTCCACTTCCCTCCCTCTGTCCATGGCTGCTTCCTTCCAATTGCAGATTCCGATTTCTTTTAAGTATGCTACAACTGAGAATTTAAAATAAATAAATAAACGCATCTACCCACCTCTTCCTCGGGCTCCACCTTCTCTTCTTTCTCTTCATTCCGTACTGCATGGCTTGTCTTGTCGCTCTTTCCCATCCTAGCCCCCTTATGTGGCCTAGTCAGCATATCCTTTGGCTTTTACTCATATTATGGATGATTGGCCATACAAACCTATTACCTCTTCATTCGTTCTCCTTTCCCATCTATCTCCTTAATATTCTTCTCAGCACCTTTCTTGCCCATATTTCCTGCTTTTTTGTTTTGTTTTAGTAAAAGACCAAATTTCACTCCCGCATGTTACTGTTGGGCGCACTATTGTTTTACAGAGTCTGATCTTGGCATTTGGCGATACACCTTTTATTTATTTTACTATTCTTCCATTTATTTACTTTTCGTCTCTCGCTGTGTTGGATAAACTCACACCTAAGTAGGTAAAGTCCTCCTCCACTCCTTCTATTTTATTCAGGGTTTCGTCCTCCGATCTAAATATCTCTTCTCCTCTTTTTCCTTTTTGGACTTCAATATACTTTGTCCAATTCTAATTTCCGTAGCATTTCTATTATTTGGTGCTTACTATGAGGTTGCGTCGTCGAAGAAGCAACTACTTGGTGTCTATGGTGGTATAGAGTTCCGTTTGTGTGGAACTTGAATATCCTTACGATTAGCTTCAATAATAGATTAAATAAGCTGTTTGATAACGGTCTCCCATCCGAAGTCGTCATCTAACTTTGAAGTTCCATGAGTTGACACGTTAATCCTTACTTTGTTGTTCGTCATCTTTGTTAGGCTGATTATCTGGGTATTTACCTTGGGTTTAACCAGCACAAGTCCAGTGCCGTACGCTCTCCTGAAATCTATAAACACTAAATGCAGCGGCAGGTTGTGCTTGATCACAAAAACATGGTCACTTACAGATCTGCTTGCCCGGAACCCACACTGATAGTCCCCAATTAAGTTTTCTGCTATTTTCGATAACTTTCTGCTTGCACAGTTACCGAACACTTTGTAAGCTACATCCTTTTTGTTATGTATTGGGCACAGTATTGATGTGGCCAGCCTTTTGGCATTCCAAATCCTCTCAATTAATTTGTTCAGCTTTTAGTGTAAAGTTTTGTCTCTAAGCTTCAGCAATTCCGCTACCACTCTGATCTCTCCCGGGCTCCCATTGTTCTTGAAGTGGTTTATTTCATTATTCACTTCCGATTATGTGGCTGCTTGTATCTGTCCTTCCTCCTGATATTCTCTTCCTTCTCGTTCTTGTTCCGCCATTCCTGTTTCGTCATCGTTATCCCCTAGGATTTCTCTAAAGTGTTCAATCCATCTGCTCAGACTTCCTTCTGTGTCGCCCACCAGGTTTCCTTCTTTACCTCTGCAATATAGAAGTTGAGTTTTTTTCTTAGTTTCTCTTTTTCTGCTCCTTGATAAAAATTTCTGTCTTTATTGATGAAGCTTTCCTCCAATTT
Source organism: Photinus pyralis (assembly GCF_008802855.1). Taxonomy (NCBI): domain Eukaryota; kingdom Metazoa; phylum Arthropoda; class Insecta; order Coleoptera; family Lampyridae; genus Photinus; species Photinus pyralis. The sequence goes on from NW_022170510.1 coordinate 2,941,933, forward strand.
CTTCCTGTATTTTTCTCTGAATATATTGTTTGTTTTTTCTCTACTGTCTTCATATCTTTTCTTGTTTTCTTGTATTTCGGGTCATCATCTCCATCCTGCCTTTGATTCTCGTTTCAGTACCTTTTCCGTCGTATCCCCGTCTTTTCCAATGATTCCACTTGTTCCATTTTCACCCGTACTAAACAATGGTGTGTGTCAGCACCTGCCCTTCTATAGCTTCTTGCATCTTTCATGGTTCCGATATGTTGTGATTCCACCGCCACGTGGTCAATCTATTAAATTATCATATTCCTTTCCGTTTGAAAATTGATTAACATGCTCCTTGAACATACGTCCCCTTTAGACTCCATGTTACTACTGTGATGTCGTTTTTCAGATTATTTTTCCGTATCGCTGTCCTTTTCGTTGTCGGCATATTTATTTTTCATCCGGCTTGTGCTTCTTTTAACCGTTTTTTGGAGGTTCAGCAGTCCATTTTTCCAACCTTTCGACGAGAACGAAAACTTATTTTGTTGCAATCCTCGGCCTAGCTATTGATAAAATTTTACTAATGATCTTGTTCATCGTTCATCTTGAACTAACATCCTAAAATGTACATAGGTGCGATTTAAGCTCACGAATCTTAAAATTGCAAAATATTGGATAACAGGATGTCGTAGAGATTCATTGTATTTAAAAATCAATTCCTCTACATAGGGCTCTGTGTCAATGTCTAAGCAAGATACATCTTACCGTATAAGTGTCCTATTTACGTTAGTGTAACACAAAGAAAAGCAAGGCTTTTTATGTAGTAGGGTACTTCTTTTGTGTTCGCAAAAGTAATCGAAAGACTATCTCGTCGTATTTTTTCCCTCTGTAATATTAGTTTCGGTAGGTGTAACTGAATATTTTTCCAAATAAGTAGAAAGTACATAGGTACTTACACGATTCCTTGTGCTAATGGGTAACTTGCAAGTTTAATTACCCCTAATATTTAATAATTAATTCCGGGTTGACATAAAGACGGCTCTATAACGCAAAGTTTTGTGAGGATTAATGCGGGCCATAATACACGTTCAAAACTTTACAGACTGTTGTCGTTCGAGAATTAAGACACAAGTTTGCAATCATCATCAACGGTAGCTCTAAATTTGGATTTATTTTTCGAATTTTAGAGAGATAAAGTTGAAATTTTCTGGATTTGTAAGCATTTCGTGTAATGGAAGATTTTCCTTTCGTTTGTCGGGAGACGAGATGTTGGGAATTTGGATCATATTCAGGTATCTTAATTAGGACTATTTGATTACAACGGCGAATTTAGCCTAGAATACTAAGCTGCGGAGATATTAACAGTACAATTCAGAGTAGAACATCAATTTTTCATCGTGATATACATAGTACCGAGTACGTTAGCCATGGAACTGATGCATAATTTAGTTTTGAGTTACGGGAGCCTTGACCGCCCTGGTAAAAATATAGTTTATTTTCGTGAAAGCCCACAAGATATAGTAATCATTTCGGTGATCGCCATAAAAATTCTATATGCCAAGTGTGTATAAAACGTTTGGTGAAATAGGGAGGTCTCAAAACAATGATGTTATTTTACGCTTCACAATTGTAAAAATGTGTCCAAAACTAGTCAGTTAATCAATTTTTGAAAAACATTGACAGTTCAAAATAGCCATTAGAAGTTCAAATATTCGAAGCGCGGTACAAAACGTGGCCTAACGTTTCACCAACGTGACTTAGAGGCTTTATGTTATGCTAAGAAACACATTGTGTCGACGATACAACAGGCCGAGGCATGGCCTAATAAGAATATATTAGGGCATGGGCCGAGGTACACTCACATAAAGCTCGTGTAAAATGCATTTGCGAGTAAAATATCGCAGATTAATTAAAACCCAGAATGGTATAAAGTACCAATCACAATCTTTATATAATCGTCTTCCCCTAACCATGCTCTACCGTTTAATAAATTTAAACTAAAAATTAAAAAATTTCTCATTCGGCACTCATTTTATACATATAGCGGTGAGTTTATGTAAGTTTGTGATTTTTTTTAGTTTGTGAATCTTGTTTGTAATTTACCATTTATGCTTAACTTTTTTTAAATGTTTTATTGACAAGTGTATTCTTATAAATAAGAAACTTGGCATTGCGCAGTCTGCGCCCGCGCACATCTGATGTTTAAAATATGCGATATATTTTCCTTTACTACAAGAACCTTTGGTTAAAATTTGAAAACTATCTCTAGAAATAAAAAAGTTAACTTTGCACTTGGGCCAATCAATAGTCATGATTTTTCTTGGCTCAGGCGTCAGAGCTATAAGCTACCGACTGCAAAAAGAACGAATGAAATATCTTGAAACCTGTAGGAGCAGTTAAGGCCGCGGACGGACGGAGAAAGTGGCCTATCGCCTTCTAACATGAGTTGGAAAATGCGCTGAACATTGAACGGAACGAGGAAGCGTGCGACAACCTTTAAGTGTTTTCAGCACTAAAAACCAAGAAACTGTGCGTAGGTACGTGAAAACTTCCCTAGCTTGAAATTGTACACAACCGTGTTTGAATGATTACATAACGTATTAGTCACCATTTCTCGGCACTTCTGAGAGCACTATTAGTAGAGTTTTGTAGAACTTCTTTTAAATTTGGCACCTTATTCGTCAAGTGGTTGTGGGGGCATCCATTAATCTCCTTAAATATGGATGTTAGTGACCTTTTCCTTCCCGTCGTTGACATTATCCTTCTCAAATTTTATTGAGTGTGCGTAAGGGTGGTGGGTGTTGAAATAAAGTCAACATCGTTTACTAAAGACGCTATTATGGGGCGACAGACAGTTTATGTTTAGTACCTACTTCTCGTGGAGACCCTAGGATATTAGCAGATAGCAGTTTCAGCATGACTGGTCTCAATCGAACTTTCGACCAACGCCTAAGCTTAACAAACATGAGTAGGTATAGGAATTTCTCGAGGTAATTCGCAACACTGAAATCGAAGTAAAAAAATATTTCAGACAACTTCGCAAATTCTGTCCGTCCGTCCATTGTGCCGTTTGATCATTAAATCGTCTTTTCAGAGGAAATCCTACTATACAACAAAATACCTTAATCCGACGGATTCTTAGAGTACCATTGCCTTTTATTCAAGGATAAAAAAGTGGTTCAATTCAGAAATAAATTACGAAGCGTACAGAAGCTTTTGTTTTGCTTATTCCAGAAGTAAAATATTCATTATCTTCTACTTTGAGTTGCTATACACAAACTTTTACTTTAAAACTGAGAAGTTACTTGCAAGAACAAGAGATATTGTCTCTCAGTCTATTGTGTTATCCAAGCTAATTTATCGCTGCAGACGAACCATTCCATATCGCAAGTTCCTTAATGAAATATATGCACTACCAGCAAACGAGCTATTATTCTCATTTCTAAAAGTAAATACATTCGGGTATTAAGTGAAGACATTAATAATATGGAGTGGTAAAGCGACCTGACTTAAAAGAAAATTCCATTAGAACAAAATTGTGGGAAACTGAAACCTTTACATTTGGGGAAAAAGGTTGGTTAGTTAGAATAAGATGAATAACAAATGAGATCACTTCTTGTTCTTATTTACACGGATGATCAGAGCGATAAGTTTATGCAAAATTTATTTTCCCTTTAGCAAAACGCCCTAAAAAACAAACGGTTAGCAGTACTTGAATAGAAAACCACGATGCAATCTTTTGTTAAAAGGAAATTATGTCTCTACCAACACTTCTGTGTAAATTCTGTATGAAAGGGTATATTTCGATTAAACTTCCAACAAATATTCCAAACCTTCATAAAGGTATTGTTTGGTTGCTTTGAACAGACACATTTTTTTCTTCCACCGAGTATCGCTCTTCTCCTATTATACCAGACCACAAAAACTGGCGTGAGCTTCCGTTTCGCCAAATAATACCGCTAATGTTATCGAAGAAGGGATTTAATTTTAACAACGGAACGAGGAAGCTACCTAATTAATGTTTATGTTCTTCATAAATCATTCTAACTGTACCACGTATATAACGTAATTAATATTTATACAACGATGCGAAAAATGTAGTTTCCCAGTATCGATTTGGACATTAATTAAACAAACTTGGTCTGTTTTTCTTTCGCGAACTTTTTAATGGAATCCAGTGTTTAAGGATTTTCTGTTTTCAAATATTTATTATGGTTTTGCGCAGCTTTATGAAACAATGTTGGCGAGTTCTTGGGGTAGAGTATAAAAGCAAGAATTCCTTTTGAGATTATGGAGGAGTAAAGTATTAAATTGAACATAACTAAGCTTTTATAGCACTACACGGTATCTTGAAAACCACCTAAAATACACTATTTGCAGGCTAACTTGAAATGGCGAAGAAATTTAGAGTGTATAAAGTCAGTAAGACATTATCTAATTTCAAACAATGAGCAAAGAAAAGTTTTGTATCTATATCTATCACAATTATCTCTTTCCAAGTATTTGTTACAAAGAACAAATGAAAGCAACGAAAAACCTCAGTAAACTAAAAGGCAAAAACCACATTTACCAACGTTGACAAATCAAAGCTAATCGCGCCTTGCTCTGATACTAATATCACATATTCAATCATTTAACAACTTTCGAAATATCATACTTAGATATCCTTCTTTAAATTCTTTCAGTTTTCTATGCCATCTACGAGGTCTGACAATTAAATAATGAAACTGATTGTAAACAAGTTGTAAATCAGCATATGCATGATTAAAGCGCATTTTTGGTAATGCAGGTTAGTATTTTATTAGCGAAGTTTAAAATTATCGATCTCACGAGTAATGAGTAATGGCTGCGTTAAATAATTAATTTTATTTAATTTCAATTGACGGTACGTCTTCATTTTGTAAAACAAATCACAAAGTAAATAATAAGTTTTTATACTAGTAGCGCTATCTAACGGTAAAATTATAGCACCTCCGAAACCCATATCGAAATTATTTTCTTCAATTATCGATCTCACAAGTAATCTAACTCAAAATAGACTAGTGCCTGCACATCTACATCAATTCCCAAATTTGATTATTTATAATATTAATTTGTGTTCGATGGTAGAAACATAAACTTGGGCCAGTTATAAGGAACATTTTCTATCTGTATAGGTAAAACAAGCCGCGCGGCGGAAGCTATATGTATTTCCGCTCTCTCGAGGTAAACTGTAAGGTCGTTTTTCCAAGATAACTTATCTATAAGTGAAGTTAGAACAATTTCCAAAATTGCTATAAGTTCGTAAAGTTAATACCTATCTAGGCAATACCGCCAGGAATTTTTTCCTTTATGTATCCCCAGCAGAAAGCTTTTAGTGAAAATTTGAAGTCTCTAGCTATTGTAGTTGTGGAGATCTAACGCGGACAGCCGGCCTGCCAGCAATAACGAATATAATAGCGTATTTTTTTCAAAAATGCGCTAAAAACTTGTACATTAAAGACTTAAGGTTGGACAGTACTTACATACAGAACGGAGTATGTAAAGTGGCTTATTGTCAATTCCCAAATTTGATTATTTATAATATTAATTTGTGTTCGATGGTAGAAACATAAACTTGGGCCAGTTATAAGGAACATTTTCTATCTGTATAGGTAAAACAAGCCGCGCGGCGGAAGCTATATGTATTTCCGCTCTCTCGAGGTAAACTGTAAGGTCGTTTTTCCAAGATAACTTATCTATAAGTGAAGTTAGAACAATTTCCAAAATTGCTATAAGTTCGTAAAGTTAATACCTATCTAGGCAATACCGCCAGGAATTTTTTCCTTTATGTATCCCCCCTCCCCACCGTGAGTACACAATTATAACCTAACAAAATTATAGTTACACATTATTAACGAGCGACAAAAAGCGAGTTCATGATTTTGGACGTTATGTTCGTCCATCCGTCCGTCCGTCTGTGTACATGATAACTTGCGAACGGTTTCGAATTTTCCAATTCTACAGTGTGTAAAGCGATGGGGTATACAAGAGGGAATTTTTTTTAAATATTGATTTATGAAAAAAAATTATTCTTTATGATATTTTTTGCTTGCTTTGAAAGTATCAATAACACGTTTCGATTGTTTGTGGTTTGATAGCAATACGCTATCTTGATTATAATGTAGAATAACTTTCAATAAAAAAAAATAATTTTATTATTTGTCTAGATTTCTATAAATAAATTTTAGATTATCGAAACGTTATTGGTACTTTCAAAGCAAGCAAAAAATATCATGAAGAATAAATTTTTTTCATAAATCAATATTTAAAAAAAATTCACTCTTGTATACCCCATCGCTTTACACACTGTATAATGGTCAAGGGACTAACTGATTCAATTTTGATTAATACTAGTCAACCGGAATTGACCTTGTCATTTGTCATTTGTATACTTCGTGGTTTATGGTCCACCCCCACTGACAAGGATCTGGATTTGCGACTTTTTTGCCAATTTCTTCAGATGAAACATTGCAGCATAACCTTCTTGAGGTGATAGGACGTCTCACGTTGGTGGTATGTTCTCAATATTTCTATTAGGTACAGAATTATCGTCTGTCCTAGCGTTTACAGTGCTGAAGGTAAATGCTTGATACAGCAACATAGCATTCCGCTGAAGAGTGGAAAAGGATTTTGCAATATACTCAGATCAAATAAAATAGGTTTCAATATGGGCAGTTTCACTCAAATCGTTAGCTAAAGGTATTAAGACTGCCATTATAATAATTTAAATCTGAAAATTATGCATGCAACGGTCACAATTTGAGAAAATCTTAAATAAAACGAAAACCGTTACAGATAGGTATAGGGAATGTAATAATTGATCGATGTAGAAGTTTTCGATAATTTTCTCTTCTGGCTTCAGGAATTTCTTTAGCTGGGCTCATTTCTCTGCTGTAAGGAGTTGCTAACGCTAATCTTCGTACCAAAAGTGCTGCGAGGAACCTTAAACTCACGAGCTGCAGCCTTTTTGTTAATTCCATTCTTTGTCACCGCCTCAATTGCCATAATCATATGTTCTCATCTGAATACGAAAAAAAAGTTCTTTCTTTCTTCTTTGTTTTTCCCAAAGAGCCATAACGGCTTAAAACAAATGTTTGCGATTTTTTTCGCATACACTGGCTAATGTGGCACAAGAAACTCTACAAAAAAGTCCATAATACTTTTTTTGAGTTTCTTAATTTTTGAGAAATTTTAAATTGAACGGTTAAACTATTCATTTTATAATTTTTCTAAATTTGCACTTTTCTCCGAAAGTAAGCCTCATAGCGAAAAATGTTAAATATAAAAAAGTATGTGCCTTGATATACAGTGTGTCCCAAATCGGGTGGGATTGCATGGGTAACTTTGTTATTATTAAAGATAGAGAATTGGTTAAATGGGCAATGTTTTGCAGTTTTGGATGCTTATTTAAAATTTCCTTATGGAAATTCAAAATGTCGCATAGGTTCGACGTAAATTGAAAAAAACTAAAATTGGTCATTTCCTTGAATGTCTTATATCACCGAAAGTATAAGAGATATAAAAAAAAGTTTTATATAAAAGTGACTGTCTTTGATACGCTTAATTTAGAATTGATGTCAAAAAAAAATTCAAGATGGCCACTTTCGAGGAACATTTACCAACTTCCTAAAGTTAAATGGGCGCCATGTTGGATTTTTAGATTACTTGATAGATTTTTAAATTCTCTTTTCAACGAGCTATTATAACATAAGATTGAAAATAAGATAGCAGTTATATTAACGGTTTTTGTATTTTAATCAAGTAGTCTGTGACGAATAAAAAAAAACAAAACAAAATCTATCCGAGGCAACAAAACAATGAAAATAATTACACCAGATGTTTAAAATACTGGCCATTATATTAGTGAAACACACTTCAAGACAGTTTAGTTTAGGCAACGTGTTGCTATTGATGATTATTATTATTATTGTAGTGGTAGCAGAGTTGGACTGGGTCACTGGGTCACCTGGGTCACTGAATTAAACTGGGTCCCTGGGTCACGTCATATTCTCTTCAGTTAGACCCAGTTTGACCCAGTTACCCAGTTTGACCCAGTGACCCGGTTTGACCCAGTGACCCGGTTTGACCCAGTTTGACCCAGCGACCCAATTTGGCCCAGTAACCTAGTTTGATCGAATAACGCAGTTAAGTCAGTGACCTCGGTTCAAGTGTACAGATTATGAAATAAATGAAACTTAATGCTGGTTTGTTGAAAATAATACTCGATTGCTGGACAACTGCCATTTCTGTGATGTTTGCTTTAATACTGCCGTAAAAAACCTTCCATGTCCCGAATTGTATTATAGTAATATTATTTCTAAACAGTTCCTTCCTTCATTTCTTTGCTTCAGGGCTTACCAGTTGCTTACTGGTGTTCATTAATTTTCTTCTACTAGTTAGCTTAATCCAAATAACGGTTTAAACGGGACCACCGGGTCAAGATGGGTCACCGGGTAAAGCTGGGTCGAGATGGGTCACTGGGTCAAGCTGGGTTTCCGGGTCAAACTGGGTCACTGGGTCAAGCTGGGTCACCGGGTCAAACTGGGTCAAGCTGGGTCACCGGGTCAAGCTGGGTCACCGGGTCAACTGGGTCACCGGGTTACTGGGTCACCGGGTCACTCTATGCTTGACCCAGTCCAACTCTGAGTGGTAGCTACTTCCACTTTACTTTTATTTTTTAATTAAGTACTTACTTTTATAATTTAATGTACTGTACATAATTCGTGAATTGTGACCTGAGCAGCCAGTTTGTTGGTAGGTAGTATAAACTATCCCTTCCTTCGAAACATACGTTGTAGAGAAAAATCCTTTAAGGAAGTTTATTGGAGAATTTGTAAATAATGGTGAGCAGTTACAGATCCATCGAAGATTACCGGTCCAATTACATGACTTCCCATTATGCCATAAAATACATTAATTAAAAAAAATATTACTTGATTTTGGTGTGAAACTACAACATGTAGGTTTTCCTGTGACGAGTAGTGTTCATAATGTCGATTTGAACACTTCACAGTTAGAAGAATAAGATTCATCTGTCCATATACTTGGACTGGTAAAACTATTAGTTTCGATATTCTTGCGGATAAACCACCTACAAAATGTTACCTGGGACAATGCATCAATGGTAATACATTGTGTAAAATTAAGCGAAGTGTCTTGAAATGTCTTTAACTGGATAATGGTATGACTTTTTTCGAGGGGATAGTTTGTAGTTATACCACCATTTGTAGGTATGTAAGTATGGATAATAAGTCAATAAGTGATGTTATAAAAATTAAATTTTTCTAGACCTAATGCTTATATAAAATTTTGGAGGGAGTTGTAATGCCCAAACCCCCCCTCTCATGAGTGCGTCCCTGATTTTTTAAACATCTGATGTAATTATTTTCATTGTTTTGTTGCCTCGAATAGATTTTGTTTTGTTTTTTTTAATTCATCACAGCCTACTTAATTAAAATATAAAAACCGTTGATATAACTGGTATCTTATTTTCAATCATATGTTATGATGGCTCGTTGAAAAGAGAATTAAAAAATCTATCAAGTAATCTTAAAACCCATATGGCGCCTATTTATTTAACATTAGGAAGTTGGTAAATGTTCCTCAAAAGTAGCCATCTTGAATTTTTTTTTACATCAATTCTAAATTAAACGTATCTATCAAAGACAGTAACTTTTATATAAAACTTTTTTTATATCTCTTATACTTTCGATGATATAAGACATTCAAGGAAATGACCAATTTTAATTTTTTTCAATTTACGTCGAACCTATGCGACATTTTGAATTTCCAAAAGGAAATTTTAAATAAGCATCTAAAACTGCAAAACATTGCCCTTTTAACCAATTCTCTATCCTTAATAATAACAACGTTACCCATGCAATCCCACCCGATCTGGGACACACTGTATAAGTTGTGCAAAAAAGTTTCATTCATTTTTTGCGTCGGATTGAAAATAAAGGTGCCAGAGGTAAATATAGACGGAAGATCGGCAGTTTTATTATAATTTGACATATTCGACCACTCACCCAACACTAAGCCACGGGATCTCGCTGGAAAACATGACTTTTTCTACTTCACTATGTATCAGGACACTTTACACAAATCAACCATGTAGCAATAAGTCACTTTTTTTCCGTAGCCAGCTCTTAGACTTTTATCGTAGGTAATTGCACAAGTGCATCAAAATTACCGATAATTGTTTTGAAAGAATGTTGTCTAAAAACTGCATGAGTTTATTTTCATATTTTGGCGAAAGAGCCCGCCGCCCCGACACCGAAGGTGGAGGGCTCTTTTAACAAAATATGAAAATGACCGAATGCAAATTTTTACTGACAATATGCTTGAATACAAAATTATCATATACAGGGTCATTCTTGACGAGCGTCAGTTAGAAAGATATGGAAAACCTTTGAAAATTAAGCTAAACTGATAAGTCCTTTAAGGGTTTTGGCACATGATGAATTGAACTAAAATATTTTCAAAATAGCACCACTTCCGGAAATACCGGAAGTAGCCATCAACTTTGTTATTTTAAATAGGGACCCCCTATTTTTTCTACATTTTCGGATTCTACGTCGAATAGTTGACCCTTTGCTCCAAGGGCTTCGCCGATATTCAAGTTTTTGTGTCAAAAATTGAATTTGCAGGGGTAATTTTAAAAATTTATTATTCGAAAACGGTGAGAGATATTGCAAAACAGTTTTCAATGCTTTATTAAGGAAAGATCGAATTTTCTTATGGTATGCGTAACAGTCTAAAAAAGTGAGACTACGTCACTTTTTCAAAGCTCTCAACTTTTAAACTTTTAAATATCCGTAACTCCATTTTTTCAAATGGCACCCCCCATTTTGTTCTTCACCCTTGTTTTCCTTTTTCCTAGACCTTTAATTTGATGCAAAATGTCAAAAGCTGCTTCAAACGGTTTCCGAGATATTCCATGTTTTAGTTGCTTCTTGTGGAAAATTGATAAAAAAATTAAGTCGCTTGATGTTATTCTTTTGTTTTTATTCGCAATTCGCAAATTACTACAACATTTCACGAATAACAGTATCTTTCAAACAAAAATACAAAAAAGGAAGCCTGTGGTAGACTCTGAAGAACAGGAAATAACTGTACTGGTGTATTTTGCTGCAAATCCAACTGCATCGCTTAATGATATCCAAAGAGAAATTGACATATCAGACACGAGTGCACAAAGGGTGGCGCCACTTCCGCAAATACCGGAAGTAGCCATCAACTTTGTTATTCTAAATAGCGACCTACTATTTTTTTAATTTTTCGGATTCTACGTCGAATTTGGAGTACAACGGTACCGTTATTCCTGAAATTTTGTAGTAATTTGCGAATTGTAGCCTATGTGGATTGCGCCTTGTCATGGTATCTTTCGGAAAAAAGACGACAAGTCCTGGCAACTATTCGATTACAATCACCGTGTATTAGGTAATATTAAATTCAAAAATCTTCATTAGTGTAACCCAACGAGCCATTATTGACCAGAAGTATTAGTTCAAACAGCGAAAAATTTGACGTTTAAACATTATCATAATAAAAACAAAAGAATAACATCAAGCGACTGAATTTTTTTATCAATTTGTCACAAGAAGTAACTAAAACATGGAATATCTCGAAAACCGCTTGAAGCAGCTTTTGACATTTTGCATCAAATTAAAGGTCTGGAAAAAAAGAAAACAAGGGTGAAGAACAAAATGGGGGGTGCCATTTGAAAAAATGGAGTTACGGATATTTAAAAGTTTAAAAGATGAGAGCTTTGAAAAAGTGACGTAGTCTCACTTTTTTAGACTGTTACGCATACCATAAGAAAATTCGATCTTTCCTTAATAAAGCATTGAAAACTGTTTTGCAATATCTCTCACCGTTTTCGAATAATAAATTTTTAAAATTACCCCTGCAAATTCAATTTTTGACACAAAAACTTGAATATCGGCGAAGCCCTTGGAGCAAAGGGTCAGGTACTCCAAATTCGACGTAGAATCCGAAAATGTAGAAAAAATAGGGGGTCCCTATTTAAAATAACAAAGTTGATGGCTACTTCCGGTATTTCCGGAAGTGGCGCCATTTTGAAAATATTTTAGTTCAATTCATCATGTGCCAAAACCCTTAAAGGACTTATCAGTTTAGCTTAATTTTCAAAGGTTTTCCATATCTTTCTAACTGACGCTCGTCAAGAATGACCCTGTATAATACCATGAGTAGTCGAAGTATTGTCGATAATTTTTGAGGTACTGTCAGAAATGCTATGAGTGGAACAGCACCTCAAACATAATTGAGAAATAAGTATTTCGACTACGACTGGTATTCGAAGGACTATTCAATGAATCAAAAGAAACTTTAACCACGCGAATTTATATTTATACGTGATAATCCCGAAGCCATGACATTATTTCCACGACAACAATAAACGTCAAAATAAATTACGGAAGTTGCTTTTCATTTTGATATTGATTCTATATATATTCGAACTTTTATGCTCAAACTAATTCGTTATGAGTGATCAAACTAAAAGATGTGATGATAAGTCGGTTGTCGAAATTGATTCACAAACATGAAGAATGTTCTGGTTAATACCAAAAAATTTCGCGACATTTCACTGGTGGAAGTTTGACATTGAAAAATCGCATTGAAATATCACACGTGCAATTATCATAATACATAATACCATGAGTGGTCGAAGTATTGTCGAATATTTTTGAGATGCTGTCACGAATGCTAGTTACGCTGATTAATACCACGAGCGCTTGCTCAAACTTGCAGGACTTTGTTCCCTTTTTTCGGGCTCTTTTGTAATAACTTATAGTAGGGGAGCTAGCACGAAATCCACTGAACGAGAATGATCAAAATTTTAACCGATGGAGTTCCATTTTGCCCTATCAGAGTATGCTAAAATCGATCGTCTGCAGGTCATACGACTTAAGGCGCTGCGGGTACTTCTTGTAGTACCAATTCTGAAAGGTTGTTTTTCGAGAAAATAAGTTATACACCAAATGAAAACGTTGAGAATAGCTCTTAAAAAAATATTTAAAAAAATCGCGCACATTTGATAACTCCGTAAAAAACAATTCTTAGTCGGTTTTTCACGAACTTTCTACGGATATAACTAGGTTACCGTTGGAAGAATGAAGCTGATTTTTTTTACAGACTAATGATAGGTACAGCCAATGAATATGAGAGTGTTTCTTTTTTAAATTATTTCTCTAATTATAAGATATCTTATAATGTTAAGATAATAAGATAAACTTGTAATTAGAGAAAAAATTTAAAAACGAAACACCGTTAAGTCATTAGTAGTACCTATCATCAGTCTGTAAAAAAAAATCAGCTTCATTCGTCCAACCGTAACCTAGTTATATCCGTAGAAAGTTCGTGAAAAACCGACTAAGAATTGTTTTTTTACGGAGTTATCAAATGCGCGCGATTTTTTTAAATATTTTTTTAAGAGCTATTATCAACGTTTTCATTTGGTGTATAACTTATTTTCTCGAAAAACAACCTTTCAGAATTGGTACCGCAAGAAGTACCCGCAGCGCCTTAAGTCGTATGACCTGAGGCGGCAGACGATCGATTTTAGCATACTCTGATAGGGCAAAATGGAACACCATCGGTTAAAATTTTGATCATTCTCGTTCAGTGGATTTCGTGTTAGCTCCCCTACGCTTGGTGTTTTTAGCATCTCTGGCGGGTTTAAATTCGATATCATTGAATGGGTCGAACTCGAATCTTCTATTAAATTTGTCGTAGTACATATTTTGCATTAAATTTTGCGGTCTTATTCCACATTGTCTTGATCACAGCTTCTTTATAGTCTTCTCCATTCTGTTTTTTGATATTGAACCAATAGTCCTTCAAAATAACGGCGAGTTTTTCTGTGGATGTATTTTCTTCCAATTTATAGCCCCCCACGTCGCAAAATAATTGAAATTGTTTCCAAATAGATGCGTTTCTTATTCTGGTATTCTTACATGCACTTTCAATGATTATGTTACTTATTTACATCGACTGATGGTTCACTAAAACGTTTGGAATTCATTTTACGAAACTTCTTGAAAATTTATGACAGACGCGTCACATCAAGAAAATACGTTGTCATGTGGTAATTGTCATTCAATAAAAACGAACATTGAATAATTCTCGCTAGAATAATGTAAGTAGATTATTTTATTATAATTATATTATAATAATGTTTTGACTTTTGAGTGGCTAGAACGTATATGAATGAGTGAAATTGAACATTTCCATTGGTTTCGAGAAACGTCAAAAAATAATCGTAGGTATAATTGCACAAGTGCATCAAAATTACCGATAATTTTTTTGAAAGCAGATGTTGTCTAAAACTGCATGAGTTTATTTTCATAGTGTCGGGCTCTTTTAACAAAATATGAAAATTATCGAATACAGTTTTTTGACTGACAAGTGACAAACATGCTACTTATAAATTGTCGGTGTATTATGAAAGTGTCCAAAGGAGTTGCCAGTTGCCATGGATATGGACTGTGCAATTATCGCAGGGCTCTTTCACTTTCTACAATGCAATTACCGCTGTAATTGCCCACCTCATATGGGATTTATTACATATAAGGACAATATTCTACATAATGCAATTTGGAAGTATGACAGGACATTCATATAAGGATATTACAATAGATATGTAGGCAGTATTAGTAAGTACCTACCTACCTAGAATACCATACAGTTCTCACATCATCAATCATGGCATGCCATAAGTATAAAGGAATATTAGGGACTACGCTCTTAAACGTAGTTTATACGGGGTAATAAATTGCAATAGTAATTCTGAGAGTACCTTGCGCTAGCACTTACATAAAGCAAGTTGTAAAAAGCAATTTCCCTCAGCAAGTACTCTCAGACACTTGCTTTCAGCAAGTCTTTGAATGTCGGTATACAGGTAGGGTAGTGACTTGCGTAACGCATCATAGGGATTTCAATGTAAAATTCATAACATGCGATTATTGGCTCCCCAAATTATTTTAGAGCAAAAATGTATTAAGGTTTTTTGTAGAAAAATATTTTTTACGTCAATCAACCGTAATCGTTTTCAATGTTTTTGATAATAAAGACGGAAAATTGGAAAAATAAAACTCCCATCTTTTTCAATAATGTGTGATGCCACGGAATTTTATAATACAAAAACTACGCCAATGTCCGTCATGCCATGGAATGTCTGCTATAAAACAAATCAAATTCTATTAAAAAGTATTATATTTAGAACAGCGAATTCAACATAAAGAAAGACCAAATTAAGTACTAAAAACGGTTTCCTAATATAATAATTTACAATAATTGTTCGAAAAACTCACCATTAACTGCAAGACAGTAACCAAGTCGATCATAAAATCCATTTTCGAACTGCTGCTAATTGATAACTGGATAACTTTTTGTTTTAGAACATTCCATGGCATCGCAGATTATTGAAAAAGACGCGGATTTTATTTTTCCAATTTTCCGTCTTTATATGAAAAAAATTGAAAACTAATACAGTTAACTGATTGGCGTAAAAAATCTTTTTCTACAAAAAACTTTAATACATTTTGCTCGAAAATAATTTAGGGAGCCAATAATCGCACGTTATGAATTTTACATTTAAATCCCTATGATGCGTTACGCAAGTCACCACCCTGTATAGGTACAAAATAGAGCTGTAGAGATTTTGCCACAACTCCGCAAATCCTTTGAGTGTTAATTAAAGAAGACATTGTTTACCTAAAAGAGACATATTTCATGTGAAACAAATTTTACACATCACACATTTGAAAACTAACCAATGGATCATATTTTAAGGCACAAAATTCAGATTTAACTTTATTTTGTAGGTACATATCCTTTTGTCCATTTAATCTTAATTATTAGATGTGGTTAGTGGCTTTGCACATCGAAGTTCTCAACTGCACTACTTAATAAGCATCAATAGGGTGCAGGTGGAAATAAAACCTCTGCTTTGTACAGTTCAAAAAGATCCAAAAAGGCTTAGTAATCATTAAACTTGAATCAAACTGAATTCTGAATTGAATGAGCAATGCTTGAACCTTAAAACAAAGTTCCTTTAATCATTATGAACAACTCCAAAGCACAAAAACACAATAAAGTTTGAAATGATCGTATTGAACCAGTATAAGAGTTTATTATGCCAAACTAGTCATGTGAAACATCAGATTGGTGTAACACATTGTAAAAATGAACACATTATGTAACAAAACTTAATATTACACAATTTTATTACAGTTACAAAGGAGAATTTATTCTTAACTATGACAAACCTATTAAAGATGGAAATGGGTTTTGTTTACTAACTACAACCTTACGATGTTGCCTAGAAATGTACCCTTTAATTTTACCTTCAAATATAAGATTAGCCACAATACATTCAGTCTCATCTAGGTCAACATCATCCTGTCCTAAAAGTGCTAAAGCAGACTGTAATGCTTCAACAGGTATTTGATGCGTATTTAAAATTAAATACACTTTCCTAAACAAGTTCCTATAAGCTATAATCTTTAATTTCTCCACAATTAAATAAATTCCACATTTAATAAAGAATGTCTCGTGCTTATCCATAATGTCGTCAAACAACCTTAAATTTCCTTGACAAACTGCCTGCACCAATTCCCAAAATTGTGTCACATCATACTTTTCCAGCACCTGCTTACTCGGTATGTATCCTAACAGCATTTTCACAGGAACGAGATAGATTAATATTAAACGCTTATTTTTAATACTTGAACGATGACAATTTTCAAATGCATACGTTAAATAGTCATCAGCCGCCTTGTAATCGCTATCAAACATCGCTTTCCTTCCCACGAAATACCTATAAGTAATTTGTTCACTCAATGCAAAACTTTCCTTAAATGGAGACGATTCTATAGCCCTAATTAAGGGTTTACATAAATGCAATTTGTTTATTCTAAAGTAAACCTTAAATAATTGATTGACTAATGTTAACATTCCTATTCGCTTTGTATCCTCTTCAGAAGATCTATTATCGGCAGCACAAATACGAAAACAGCCCAGCAAACTTTCGGCAGCTCGCTCTAGTATTTCTCCCGGTTTGTCGTTAACATTATTCCTCTCTTTCTCAACCTTTTGTGCTAGTAATCTTAAATCTAAGCAGACTGTGTACATAATCGGCAGTGCCCAGTTTTCTTCTCGCTGGTTTTGGATTACTTTTGTAAGTAGTTGAGTCAATGTACTCTGAAATTGGTAGGCTTCCAAGTACATTTTGTTATGTAAAGCGTGGATGCACTTGATGTGACAGGTTACGATCTCATCGAAGGGATTCGACAGGAAACGTTCAACCATAGCTTCGGGTCGGTCCAACACAAGATTTTTATTCGTGACGTGATCATTACGAAGCGAAATTAGATTTGCAATGATTTTACCATCTTGGGATCGCCAACACTTATCCATTAATTGCAAATAATGAGTAAATACCATGTAAGCCATCCCTAAAAGTATATAGAAAAGTTATTGATTTATAATACAAGCCTACATTCCTAACCTCAAACAACAAACTTGTGTTTAGCTGACAGAAAAGAACCAAAGCAGCTCCTCTTCTTAGCTCCTATAGTTTGTGAAACCCAGTATGCTTTATAAAGTACATGCACGTGAAAGCAAATACCCGGGTATTTGTAAATTGTAAAATTATAGCCAAATGGAAGTAACGCAAACACAAAAATCTTTACTGGATTCTGGTAGTGCGCAAGACTACGAAGAGATGTCGCCACGTGCATCATATCGTTCATTTATACGAGAAACGTTCCGAAAGTATATTACTCTAGTGTACAAAAAAAATGAAGTCCGCTAAAAGTCGCTAGTGTGGCGCACCAAGACCGATACAAATGCTTTCAGATTTTATCTCTTTCAGAATTGTAATATTGAACCAAAATTTATAGTTTAGTCTTCGAATTATTAACACAAATACCTTTTACAAAAATTGGATTGTTGTAAATAAAAATTAAGCGCATAAATAGGCATGAATAGAATTTCATTGTATGATACATGGAATTCTTAAGTAAGTAATTGATATTGTGCAGAGTGCAACAGTTAAGTAGAAAACAAGCACATTTTACAAATGAACACAAGGTTCAAAATGGATCGTTAGGGAACTTATGTTCCTAAAATTTGAATTTTTCCCCCATTCTTTTCTCTTAAAAAACCGTAACGAAGGATGAAACTTGCGGTTTCAGCTAGCTTTTTGGGTATGACCTTTCAGATTTTGTAAACATATTTCCAAAATTTGTTTAGATCATACAAAAAAGCAAAAATTTGATGAGTAAACATAGGCTCGTTTTGTCAAAATATGGTCGCACAATGTAAATCAAATGTGTACCAAAGGCGATCTTTTTAGTATAACGGGTTTCTAGTAACGGGCGATCAAAAATGGTGGCGGTCGAGTTGCCCTCTTGGAAGTTCAAGTTAAGTATGATTTCTCTTGTAAACAAAAATTCCAAAGGTGACTCGACAGCAACTCATTTTTTATCGCATTTTTCTTATGGCGTGGCGATTTTCGAAATACTGAATACTTCCTTATTTTAAATAGACGCCATAGTGGATTTTTACGTCACTCGATAGAGAAAAAACTACCCCCCCCCCCCCCCCCGAGAGGCTTACCGCTTCGTATAATCGCGGCATAGTCTGTGTAATCATTTGCGCAGTTATCATGTAGGTAATTACCTACTATGCGATCAAAAATGAGTTGCTGTCGAGTCACCTTTGGAATTTTTGTTTACATGGGAATTCGTATTTAACTTTAACTTCCAAAGGCGAATCGACAGCAACTCATTATTGATCGCCCGTTAGTAATCACTGTGTAGTCTTTTTGTAATCATCAAAATTATTCAGTTCCTAAGTCTCAACTGGCTGGCAAAACAGTGCGTGTCCGTTTCTGTGCCCAATGCTCGGACGAGTGTCGTGTTACCGCTTCCAAATTAACCCTGCCAGGGGCCCTAGGCAATGCATCGCTCGGGGCCCCCTCTTTGCTTCACTTCACCCATTTCTTACTTTTTAAAACACATTTTTTCTGTCACAATACAATTATAGACAGTGTCCAAGATAACGATGTCTATCATGGGGATTTTGGAAACCATATAAGATACGACGATGGTCAAATTATGGAAAAGTTAACAGTTATTACCATGTTTTCAAAAAAACTAGAACATTTCCTTTACTTCCGAAGATATGCCGGAAAAACCAAAATTAGCCGATTTCGTTTTTTATTTTTTTCTTGTGTTATTTGAACAAATAAAAAAAAAATTTTTAAAAACACCTTCCTATTGCCATTTTTTCGAACTGACAGGTTCACAAACAAATTGAAGCGTCAAAATAAAATTTTAATACAAGGTGACATACATCGCATTTGTTTTTTTTTTAGAAAATTATCTCCGAAACGAATTAATAGAATTTAAAAAGCAAAGCAGATTAGTAATCACGATTAAATTGGCTTTCAAAATAATAATGTGCCATTTGCCATAGGATTCCATTTAAAATTTTAGGGGTTAAGCTCCCTACGTAGAGGGGCGAAATATGTAATAATATACAAGGGGTTCCATTAAAAAATGCAACTTTGATATAAATCACCCTGTATAACAATTGCAATTTCGTTGAAAATGTTTTGAGCTTGTATAGCCTTAAGGGTCCTTCAACATGCCCCGACAATACATTTTAAATATGGGCGTTAATAAACCCACAAGGCCACAATCTTCCACCCTGTATACAATGGCTTTTAAAATTCACTATCACAATGCAGTTGAGGATTTCTTATTCTTTAACCGCAATTTAAATAAAATTTCTTCAATTTTAAGCCTTTTCAGGAAGATCCTATACGAAATAATCTAATATGTACAGGGTGTTTTTTTAAGATGGACCATACGATCGTATGTCCCATCTTAAAAAAAACACTGTGTATAATACAGAGTGGCCCAACGAGAAGTATACAGAGGGCTTTTAGGGTATTAAATTTAGAAATTTCGAAAAATCCTCGAACACGTCAATTTTGTATTCGAGGGGGGCAACTTTTGGAATACAAATCACGCACCCAAGTCTTCACCTCTCTACGTAGGGAGCTTAACCCCTAAAAGTTTAAATGGAATCCTATAAAACGGCCCATTATTTGAAAGCCAATTTAATCGTGATTACTAATCTGCTTTGCTTTTTAAATTCTATTGATTCGTTTCGGAGATAATTTGCATTTGAAATAGTTTTTTCTAAAAAAAAACCTATATTAAAATTTTATTTTGGCGCTTCAATTTGTTTGTTAAACTTAAGTGAACCTGTCAGTTCTCCGAAACGAATCAATATATCTTTCATTTTTATCACACACTGATAATAATTTGTTATCAAATTTAACTTCATTCACAAGCAACCATCGGTCGTTAACAGAAGTTCATTTTTTACCTCGAAACAAAGTTATTGAGGAGATCGTAAGGCAAATTTTGCATTTTTTGTAAACGCCACCTTAACTTATACTTATTCCAATTTAATCAATATGAAATCATGTAATCATACTGAAATATCGTGTAATCTTCATGTAGTCTCCATGTAATCGCCATGTGGTCCCGATGTAATTAATGAATTGATATGTAATCATTTCGTATTAGTATGTAATGAGTAATGCCTGTGAAAGCCATGTAATCGAAATTTAAACGTCATGTAGTCAAGTAAAATCGTTTGAAATCATGGTGCTCGGTAACTTTTGCGGATAATGGCAAAATCCTCGATCCCCCCGCTCCTCGTCGCTATCCATGATTTTAGTCAAGTGAGAAGTTCAAATCATTTTGATGGTTGTATACAACAAATATACCTTAATTATTTATTAATTAAGATATTTGTATACAATTAGTGTTAATTATACGCCTACTTTAGAGCTAGTGTTTAATTTGTTACTACGCAAATGATTGGTTAATTAATAACATCTAAGTTAGTCGAGGTTCACTCATAAGTCAAAAAATAAAGGTAAGATTCGCCCGTCTTCCTCTTTATGACTTGAAAGTTTACTGGCGCCCAAATGGAATATAAAATTTTTTGCTAATGTAATGTAAAAGCAAACATTACACAGGGGGCATTTCTTAGTGTTACCTCAAGAGGAACACACACTTTGTAGTAAAAATACCCAACTGAAACCGCTGATCAAAAGTTCAATTTCTAAAGATTATATTAGATAGCTTTGTCAGCCATTATTTATTACCTTGTCGAAATCCTGGTAGGAAATTTATGGTATATTTTTTGTTTGACATAAAAGACAACACAAAACTTCATCTTTGACTTCGAAACATTAGATAGATAGGTAGATGCACATTCAATGCCCAATTCGTATTTCGAAATGAGTGAAGTGAAAAAAGGTCAATATTATCTTGAAATGCTTTTGCCACGGCTAAGTATCGTGTCAATTCTCAATTGTATATAATAACCTTCGATGAGAACGTATGCAAGGACAGATTTCCCACAAATTTGTATGAAAGTGACACTAATACATACAGCTTTCATAAAAACCAATATTATTGTTAGTCCACTGTTAAGCAGACTAATGAAGGGATGGTGAATATTGTACATTACCCGTGTAAAAAAATATGTTTTCTTTGATAATGACACTGAATAGCGTACAAAAAAGGGTTTAATTGCAGAAAATTCAAATTTTAAATGATCAAAAGATATAATTCTAAAAACCGAACCCACGTATTTATCGGATAGGAACAAATTGCAGCCAATACCTTTCTTGTATTTTTGTTATATATAAAGCCGTCGTGTGAAATTCATCAAACTTTTCTTAAAAGATCATTGATTTCTAATTTAAAACGTCCCGGAAGATGATTTATTTTCTCATTTTGCAAGCCATAACTTTTCTTTTCACACTACTGCTTCGAAACTTCCTTTCAGAATGCGTATCTATCGATCTTGTACAAAATTCGCCACTTTACTAGTTTAAATGAGCACCTGCAACATTTTTACGAGATTAATAAATTTAAGATCCAATAACTGTCACAAATCTCTTGATAATCTTGTAATTATGTAACATTTGTGGATTGTGTTATTCCGAGGCGTTTTGCTCATTAAAACTCTTTAGCCATTCATTGACGGCTGTCATTATCTGTTTTTTGAATGGATGGAAAAGCATATAAGCTTGTCGAGTAAATACATTCAAAATTATATAAAGAGCGATTTACTTTATAAGGTTACGGACGTCCCACGCCTATAGAAAAAAATCTTATTTATAGAATTGTCAAAATGGAAATTTTCGAGACGGTATAGGCACAAAGGAATGCTGGTATTTCCAAACTTGCGTTCCGAAAACTGAATTTAATGAAGCAAAAGTGGAATTAACGTTTTAACTAA
This sequence comes from Photinus pyralis, assembly GCF_008802855.1. NCBI lineage: Eukaryota > Metazoa > Arthropoda > Insecta > Coleoptera > Lampyridae > Photinus > Photinus pyralis. Next base: position 2,964,283 of record NW_022170510.1, read on the forward strand.
AATGTTCCTTTATTCAAATGACATGCAAATACCCAACTAGTTTTTTATCATCTGTTAAAACTTGATCTAGAGCTTATAAATAGTAGAACACTCAACTTGGTGCCATACTCCTAATTGAAAAATGGCAAGAAGTGAAAGGTGGTGTCTTCTGTTGGTAAGTAGAGCAATCATATCCTCCAAAATGGTTTAAGTTTTTTTTTAGTGTCTGGGTATTGTAATAGGACTATTCACCGCAGGTAACTGTGAAGAGGCAAATGAGGAAAAAATTACTAATAAACGAAGTGTAATTCATGGAGATGAGTACGACGCGTATGGAAACAAGTGTTGGGGTTCCTGTTTGTCGACACATACCTATGGTGGGCACCAAGGGCACGCATTTTCAAATGTAAATGGGTTATATTCGGGGGGGCACAGTGATTATGTGCCAGATCATGGATCACACGATCATTTTCCTAGCATCAACACTCATACGCACTCCGTTCACACAATTACGAAGGAAGTACCCGTTCCGAAACCATATCCGGTTACAGTTACAAAACATGTGCCAGTGAAAATACCGCAGCCGTACCCCGTTGAAGTTCCTAAACACGTTCCGTTTCCGGTGAAAGTAAAAGTACCCGTTGTAGTTCCCAAACCTTATCCGGTAAAAATTACAGAAAGAGTCCCTTATCCGGTTCATAAACCGGTTTATGTACCAGTTACGAAACATGTTCCGGTTGAAATTCCCAAACCATACCCCGTACATATTACCAAACACGTGCCCTATGAAGTGAAAGTTCCTGTTGAGGTACCGAAACCTTACCCCGTAAGAGTAACCGAGCACGTTCCTTACCCCGTTGAAAAGAAAGTGTACGTAAAAGTATCCGAACCATACCCTGTTAAGGTTCCAACACCCGTATACATTAGCGAACACAACGAAGACTTCATCAAAGATAATGCGAATGTCCATTTCTCAATTGGTGAAGACCACAGTAGCATCAAGGACGAGTCATATCTTGACGATTGCTTTCACGGCAACGACTTTGGACATTCAAAGTTTAGCAGTTATGGTAGCGGTGGATTAAAAAGCGGACAAGTTCAGTCGTTTTCTGGGGAATCTGGAACTTACACTGGGGTGTATATTCCTAGTAGCGAAGGTGGTTTAAACGGAAGAAGGTGGTAAATTTTCGTGTTACCATATTGCATGCCTTCAGTTATTATTAGTAATAAAAGTAATGTGACTATAGTCATTCAAATTATGCGTTTTTTTATGGCGACCTGATATCGTCTTGACAGAAATTAAATTCACACTTTACTCTCCTAGTTCAAGCTATACGCCTAGTATTTTTCATGAAACAAATTAGTTTCCGGCCCAAACCGAGTTTCATTATGTAGGCAATTAAATATGTAGGTAAAGTGATTCGAAATGGGAAAAAATAATTGAAACTACTGGATTTTTCTGCGGGCGAAGTCTCGAGGGTTGAAAGGGGTGGACTGTGCTATTTTGCAATTTGTGGCAAAAATATTAATTTTAGGCTATAATGTTAGAAGTCAAAGTTTTAGGAATAAAAAAATAAAGTTTTGTATATATACCTACACTTTTTTCACATAGTGTACCTCAAATTGCTTTCGTTTTCAATTTTTATTTTTGCGAAAAAAGTTGTAAATGTCTTCTTTTATGACAAAAAAAAACAATTTGTTTGAACCCGTAAAGTTGTGTCGTCGTTCAATATCTCTTGGTTTCAATTCATAATCACCCAAGTTGCTTGCTATTGAATCATTCCCATACCTTTCAGACGTTTTGAAATGGCTTGTTGAGTGAGTCCCAACGATTCCTGCGTTTGCTATAGTCTTCATCCAGCAAGACCTCCAATTCGACATCTCCAAACCTTTTTTTGCTGCCCAGGACGTTCTTTATCACTAACATCAAAATCATTATTTTTGAAGCGTTGAAATGAGTCGATACATTTTGTTTTTGCTAGAGCATGTTCGCCATAAACTTCCACAAGCAAACGATGACTTTCAGCAGCAGTTTTCTTTGCAGAAAATAGCTCAAGAAAACCTCCCGCAAATGCTGTTTTTGTCTCCAATTTTCTCAATTTTCGCCGTCTAAAAAAATGCTGCGCGCACAATAAATTAATTTTATCTTTCAAATTGGACTTTTGGATTACAGGAGTACAAAAATAGCGTACATACCATAGATCTAAAGTGTGTCCTTATCCCTCGGGAGCTTGTTGCCCTCAACTACGTTTCGGTGAACAATCGGCACCCTCAGGAATAAAACTCTTAGTCCCTTGGTATATAATATACAATTATTTTTTATTGACATTTAAACCAGTCAAATAGCCCTTTCAAATGACATATATATCATGTGTAACTCAGTGGTAGACCGTTGGGCTAGATAGCCAGGAGGTCGGGTGTGGGTGGTGGGCTGAGGTAAGAATTTTTCATCTGTGGCGAAGATGGGAATTTCCTTAGATCAGTTTCGAGCATTCTGCCGGCTACTCCGAATTAGGTTTCCCTGCAGTTTTCCTAATTCGTGAGATAAATACCGGAGTAGTATAGAACAATTTAAGACATTCTGCAGGGGCACCTCTAAAAAGCGTTATGCCGGTCACTCTGTAATTGGACAAAAGCCTGTCGAGGGCTCAGAACAAAAAAGGGACAATAAATTTAAAAAAAATGTTGTGGAATAGTAATGGTATACCATTTCTAAAAAATAATTTCTGTTTTAAGTTGTAAAGAAGTCAAGGTTCTGGCAACATTCTCCCAAACAAATATTGTTCATGGTAGCTTCAAATTTTCATGATTACACTAAAAGTGAGAGTCATCATTTTCCCACAATTATCAATGAACAAATTGTGCCAAATCTTTAGTTTTAGCCTCATTATCTGGGTCTGGTTTTGAATTACACTCTGTAAGTGGCCTTTTTTGGTTACTTCTGTAACTCAGCTAATTGAGAAGCAAGCGGTGCTTCTGCAAATTTGAGAGTCAGCCACAGTCCTGAAAGCCATTTAGTAATGGTGGAAAGAAAATGAATAACCAATAGAAATTAAGAAGTCAAGTATAAAAAATCATTTCGCTATTGTTGGGCGTTAAACAATTGCTGAGTAATTCAGAGAGGGGATTATGTTACACAAATGGTTTCATTTGCGTTTCGAGAGTCCATGCAAACCAATTCCAGTTCCAGTTGTTAAAAGCGGGTGTTCTATGTGTTGGATGTAACCAAATTCAAATATTAGTAAATAAAATTTTAATGCTAAATGGAGATGCATTCCTTACAAGTATTTGGCATGTTTTTTATTATTTTTCTTCAATATGGCCTTTTAGTGTTGTTATTTCGCTGGAAAGTGGAAAGAGATAACAAATTTTGTGGCCAATTTTATTATGATGTACTATGATAACTGCCTGGATTTCTTCCCGGGGACTATTCCTGTTTTAAGAAGTTAATTGTAAGGATTAATAATTTGATATCTTGATATAAGAAAATCATTTATGATGTGACGTATTTGCTCGACTTATTTTACACATTGAAACAACGTTCAAAAGTTAATTGCTCGTTTTTTATGTGATGTATGGGTTAGATAGGAACTCTATTGTTTGGACATGTTAAAATTTACACAATTCGCTGTAAAATTATTTTACTACGTTGATAGTTCTACCCAGACAGATAGTCGATACTTTACTACTAGAAAGAGAAACAATTTCTGATAAATGGGTGCCGAATTCGAACATATCAACAGGTGTTTAATATAGGTACGCTATACAAGATCGCGAATTTGTTGAAGTTCAATCCTGTAAGGTAACGAATGATCGAATCTCTAAATGGAAGTTTGCTCTGGTCATTGTTAGACGTAGTCGTACTATTTGGTTATATAGTTGAACGTCCTTTATTTGACGATTGGATGATTTACAAACTAATAAACGTATTCTTTAGATTACCGCAACTTTAACTTTGGTATGTCAAAGATATTACTGTAATAAGTTTTGTTAAATGCTGCTATGGTAAATTTCATTATCGATCAATAAATAATTTGTGCACAAGTTCTATGTTCCACTACTTACCCAGTAATGCTTGGAACAGCCTCGACTTGAAAATTCTAATAACACGTTCTATAGCTAGTCTCAGTTGTTTATCCTGAGGCTTTGTAAGCTTCGAATGATAATCCTCGAGCAGCTCAAGAGCACGGTGAGCTTCTGAAACAGAATAATGAATAAGTAAATTGCTAAAACAATACTGTCAGTTTATTAAATGCTTTTGGCGAAAGTTAATTAAAGTAAAAACGGAAGATGAAATTGTGATGGAAACGACTAATCTCATATTAAGGGATGTTTTTTGTCTTATATCGTACGAAATTCTCATTCCTCTAAGAATCGCTGTCTACTCTAATTATCTTGAAACACATACGAGTATAAGTAACGTAATTAGATTCAGTTACCTACCTACTTTTACGGCTGTCAAGGAAAGCGTACCTGATGTATTTTACTATCGAGACAAGTTCTGGAAGTCTGCTTCAAGAGACCTCCCAAGTATTGACTTAACCATTAAACCATAATTGTCGCGTTTTCCTCACTGCTCAATGGGAAAACGTATTAGCGAAGTGAGAGGACGAGATGCCGTCTCTACCAGGACATAATGTTTATTTAATTATTTGTTTAACCAGACCCATACAGAATAGGAAATTCCAATTACATGGCACTGGGGATCCGAACATACCTTAGGGCTTGATTAACTATTACATTGAGGGGATCGTGAAAAAGTCGATATCATTCAATGAGGAGAACTTATTTAAAGTGTTCAGGATCCCAATGTTATGCAGGTGATAGTCGACCATCCAGTGCGCCGTAAGGATACCAGTGATCTTCCTAATCTGGCTTCTATTCAGTTTTAGAAGCTTAAAAGACCTTGATTTTCCAAGGGGCCCTGTTAAGAAGACCTTGGACTGTTTGAGTCCACTGAACCTGGAATTGACTGGTCACCCAATCTTTAATCCTGGCCCTGAAAACGGAGGGAGCAATCCCTACGGTAGGCTCGGGCCCGACGAAGACCCCATCACTGACTTCACGTCCGCCCTTTCGTTGCCCTCTATTCCGCACTGCGCTGGCACCTAGATAAAGCTTACCCTATTAGATTCACCTAATCTATCTAGTACGTAAATGGAGCGGGATCCCGCGAGATTGGCGTGATTGCAGAATTTATCGACCAGCGTACCCCCATATATTAGCAACTCTGCGAATTTGATTATTTCGCACATTTTTCTTGTTGCAGTTCATGCAATAATTACTCGCAAATCCGTATCTGTTATTAACTTTGTTAAACAGCGAATCAGTACGCAAATCGGACTTATATTGCTACTGTATTAAAACGCAGGTACCGTTGTTCTTGTAGACAATATGTCGGACTCGTCGATTGTTTATAAAAGACCTTTGTAGTAAAGTGGCTGTATGGAAATATTGCAGCGAATATTCTGGAAATCCAGATAGACATGGAGGGGCCATAATAGATTACTAACTGGCGACAAGAAAAGACGGCGGATGTGATGCATTCTTTCCGCGAAATACAATGTGTTTTCTTGAGAATATTCCGTTAACTGCACAAAATTACTTATTTCCGAATGTTTTTAAAATTTTGCGGGATCCCGCAAATACCGGGATCCCGCGGGATTACTATCTAATGATACCGCAAATACCGGGATCGAAATTTTGCTGGGGGATTGCATTCCCTATCATAACTAAAAACACGTGTCAACAACCCTAAGAAAGAGAAATCTTTTATTTTGTTGAAAGCCTTGTTTTCATTTGCAGCTTCAACAAACGCTGGTGCGATAGAACCCAGCTCAGGTAGTTGTTCAGATGAACCTTGTCCAAAAACATAGGATGACCATTCAGAGGGTGCTTGCTTAAGGAAACTAGGACCGTGTCACCATAGAGGGTGACTGACCAGGTCTGAACCACAAAGCCTACGGGAAGCGCAATCTGCAGGATTAACAGAAGTGGGTAACTAGACGCCAAACATTAGCGGGCATACATTCAGTGATTGCAACTACTTCGTTGTAATTGCAATTATAGTATTGGCCTTTTGATGGTGGAAAAACTTCCATTAACAGGTACAGGGCAACAACTACTCCTTCGCAAACTTCACTTCTTTAATTCGACTTAAAACGTTCACGTTTATCGTGACGACTAAAATCTCTTAATATTGGTAGCACTCAGCCACTCACAAGAACTTATATCATAAAGACTGACTGTCTTTCCAACTGACAAGACGAACTGTAATGCAATAATACGCTTAAATAACTGTCAATCACCAAAACAATAAGCGGCTACGTTTCATCGTCCACCAAAACAAACAAGCAACAATTGACGTCCACCACTAAAAAGCCACGATTAACGTCTTCCTCTTCCATTTAAAACAAATTTCCTTTCCGCTCCACTTCCAACTGCACCTTCAAATAAATTAAACTACTAATTAATTTACGCTAAGACAACAAAACTTCTTATCTAAGATCGGAAATAAACTTTCACAAATCATAACGAAATTATTTCCAGATGTTTCAATCTAGTCTTTTGATAAAAATTAACAAATCGATAAAATACAAGGGGATCATTTAATCAAAATTAACAACTAATAACTCGGATACAAATCAGAACTGCCCCCGAATTCAACTAATATAATCGAATCTTGTGTTCAATCCCAAACTATAACCAACTTTTTACTTTAAAAATAATTGAAATGCACGTACAGTGTTCCATCGTTATTGTAAGTGCCGGAGGCAAATAAAATGTCCGCATGGCGCAGTTTACGCAACAATATGCAATAATTATTACAGTGTAATTTAATAAAATATGTAAAAGGGTATCCTTTGGTATCTAAAGGCGTAGTAACCTGTTGCAAGAGCTTTTGTATATAATTTTATGTTTCACTTTTTCATACCTAACGAAATTGCTACTAATGGGAGGCAGTGAATTTATTTCTGAAACTATGAAAGAAGTCTACAAATCATGGTTAAAAATTAATAGAAATTTCCCTCACTTAACTAAGAAATTTAACGTAATTGAGTTATTTTGTTCGTTTCAGAGTAATGATTAAGCGCACACATACATATATTTATCTCCCTAGCCCCTACAAAAATCCATCATCAGTTCATTCACTATGTAGCTCTATTTTTAGGTAGATTTCTATCGATCTACCTATTGTAATGATACGAGTATATTTATAGGTTTATATATGTATATATCACCTCCAAGCAACACTCTAACGTTTGTAATTATGAACCGATTTCGAGAAAACTTCAAGGATTTGTGTAACTCATAAAATATCTCGATTAAGTTCGCGAATCAGTCAATTCCATTACATTGGAACAAATCAACAAATAGAAAGAAATCTACCTACACCTGATCGATTTTTGTTTTACATTAATAGCACCCAAGGGCCAATGTGATGGCATAAAAAAGTAGCAACGTCTATTTTATATAGGTATCTACTTATGTAAATGTGACACGTAACTTATTCAGTATTGACACCAAAAATAAAATTTTTCAAAGCCATGGCCTTAAGAAGAAACTTTATGAATGGAACATATACATTTCATTCTGATCCTTGACGCAGAACCCTTGAAATCCATCGCTTAAGGAAACGTGAGTAATATTTCGTTTTATACCTCAACGATACAATCATGTATAGGTCCTATTGAACTATTGACAAGGTAACGACTTTTCACATCAATCACGAAAAAAGGGTTTAATTTGAAAGGACAGTTTCGGTAATATGTTATTAAACTTGAATATAAATTGCACCTGCAACACTCATATTGAACTTTTAAGGTTTAAATATTCAATTTTGTGGAAAATCAAAAGATGTTTATAAAAACATATTTCAACTAAAATTGTAATAAGTAAATAACGAACGTTGAATAAGGATAAATTAATAGTTCAACATTCAATGATTTTTATTTCAATTGTTTACAGTATGGATTAATCCCCTTATCGCTTTTCGTTTCGCAAATATTTACAAGGAACTTTAATATTAGTATTTACTACTTCATCCTATGTCAACAAATCTCGAGTTGGGTGGCAGAACGCTTTATTTTCTTTAGTAATATAATCTCCACCTTGTCCCTTAAATACTCGTAGATATTGAAATATATTAAAAATTATAACAACGATAAAAATCGTTACCAAATCGCTCATCCCAACCATTTCGTTGATTTTTATATTAATTATCCGCATTTAAACAAATGATTTTAATTGCGAGCATTGACCATTTTAATTATTCACAACTCAATTATAGGTTGGCACATAAAATAACACTAATGTCAGTATTTACACTTTTAAATTAGCCGCTAGCTACAGCTTGTTGGCACTCCGGGACGAAAATCTGATTTCAGACATTTTAATGAATCGCTAGATGTACCTACTCCGGGAACTGCGACATCTGCAAATCGTTTCCCCCTGTTAAGTAATTTAACAGAAGACAAGTTTAGTTGTAAAGTGTTGCCGTAGAGGACTTAACCTAATTTATAAATTTTAATTGTATATTTAAGTGTGTAAATTTTTTTTAATCTATAATGTTGGCAAATGACAAAATTGAATGTTGATGTATTTTTGCAAGGTATTACATGATAGAAAAATATCCTTCAGTGAATATTATTCACTTCCTTTTTTCACGCTATTAAAAAAACCTGCAACCTTACAGATATAAAAAGCGGTTAATTCTCTTGGAAAAAAAGCACCATAAACATCGTTCCAACTATCTAAAATCATTTAAAAAAACCATACCCATGTCTATGTCCTAACTACTAATGCGGTCCGTACTTTATCTGAAGGCAGAAAAATTTGCATACAATGTCGTGGAAAGACCTCAGACAGTGGAAACAAAAAGCTGTAGGTACCTAGGTACTTCCCCCCCTCCACGAGGAGGATAAGGGTACAACCGCCCTTATGTTGTACTTATTACCATGAAGCGGTCGGGTTTGGGGGACCTACAGTGGGAATCTAAAACTCGTATAAAATGTTGTTATAGTTAAAAAGTAATCGTAAACGATTTACTTTACATAAAGCGCATTTCCACTTGCATTCATTTCCCATTTGTAAAATGCAACTTCTGTTAAAATCGTAAAAATCCGGCCACAAATATGAAAGATAGCGTTGCACATGAGCAATCCATTGTTGACGTGCTACTTCAATTTCAGTTTATGAGAAGAATTTCATTTCAATGCTTTTCTAAATAAGAAAGTTGAAACTGCGCATGCGCAAACCTAAATTTTAAAACTAATGTTAGATTTTCCTTTGTTCCAAGCGCCTAAGTATCAAATTTCACTTAAATAGTTCCATAGATAAAAAGTTGACACTGCGCATGCGCAAAATAAAATTTTGAAACTGGCGCTAGATTTTCCTTTATTCCAAGTGCCTATGTATCACATTTCATTTAAATTCTTTCATAAATAAAAAAGTTGGCACTGCGCATGCGCAAAACCAAATTTTGAAATTGGCGTTTGATTTTCCTTTATTTCAAGTGCCTATGTATCAAATTTCATGCAAATACTTTTATAAGTAAAAAAGTTTGCAATTCGGTTTATAAATGGTCGAGATGCGAAAAGGGCACTGTGAATTTGGAATCGATTCGATTCAACTTTTGGCATTGCGTATTATATGGCTAAAGCTATGCCCATATTGAATTTCATGCAATTCAGTTCATAACTAACGGAGATGTAAAAGCGATCGAACATTTCTAAACAAAGTTATCGTTCACACGGACAGATAGATGGACAGACAGACAAAGGAACAGACGGAGAGACCAACCGGCAGGCGACAGATAGCAATGCAAAATTATAAACGATCTCTAGGATCGTTAATAAACGGCAAAAGTGTAAAATTATGGAACATGTAAAAAAAACGGTTTTTTGTTTTTTTTACAATAACTTTTTTTGTAAGCGGTACAAAAAAAATTCCTTCCTTCCGACTCGACACCATAACGAACCAAATAGCGAAAAAAGTAGAACAATAGCTCTTAAGATAAAGAACTAGTAGCGTCACAAAACGAGCGGACGGACGGACGGACGGACAAAGTGGCCACAATAGCGCATTTTTTTTATTTTTGTGGAAATGCGCTAAAAATGTTATGTAGACGTTATTTCAGTTTAAACAAAAAATCTTCGAATTTTATGAATAAGCACAGAGTTGGTTGATGTTATTTGAGTTTATATTTCCATTATTTGTTGTTCCTTTTAGGATTGTTTGTAATTAGATATCTTTGTTTAAATTGTATCATTAGTGTAAATTATTCGGTTTAGATAAGACACATCTGGTCAAGTTTGCGCGTTTTATTGTAGTGTTTGCGATCGATAAGTAGCGTTATTGGATATAATTTAATTAACGCACGTGTTCCGGTGCTGATAACAAGAGATGCAGATGGCCAACGATGTGTGCGTATTAATTTAGGTCACCTTTGAGACTTTTGTTGGGGTGTAATTTGACAGGAGTATTAGTTTGAAATCAAGTACGTAAAGAGGAAAAATAAGTTAATCACGGATGTTTTATCATTGAATTTATAATATCAAGGAAAGGAATAGGGGGGAAGGAGTTAGGAAACAATTATGAGATTTTAGGTAACCGAACGAGGGAACATGTTTATTGTAAAAGGGATTTAGGAGTAAAAGCAATAATAAATAGATGTCATTTGTGTATCTTAGGCATGTATAAGGATTTTGGAAATCAAAATGAAAGTAGATCTATTAGGACTAGTTAAAAATGGAAAGAGTAAATGCATTTTAGTAACAGAGAAACCTTCAGTTTATGTAATGTTTGGGATTTTAAAAAATGAAGACATGAATGGAAAGAGGTTAATAAAAAGATTAGGGAAGATAGGACATTTTCTTTGGTACGTTTGGTTAATGGTATAATGCGAGATCTTAATTTGACTAGGGAATTGTGTTTAGACGATCGTATCCAGATGTAGAAGGCAAATACCGACCTATTTAAAGAAGACTAGTTGCTAAATTGATCAAAAATCCATAATTCCAATAGATTTGTTTTTGTATTCAAAGCGGTAGAATGTAATATTGATTTTGTGGTCAATGGTGAAATGTTGTGTAAACACCGTCATGTAGACGTTATTTCGGTTTAAATACTTGGTTGATTTTATTTGAATTTGTATTTCCGTATTTGCTAATCCTTCGTAATTGCCCAATTTGTTATATAAATTTTATCATTTGTGTAAATTATTCGATTTAGATAATACCAAGGATAAGACGCTTTAAGTAAGACACATCTGGTCAAGTTGTCGTGTTTTTATAAAAGGTTTTATTTGAGTGTTATCAATAAGGAATGTTATCGGTGTAACCTAATTAACTTACGTATTATGTTGCGGATAACGTAAGGCGCAGGTTGTCGACGGTGTGCGCATTATTTTCGGCGTAAGTGACGACGCGCAAGCCGTTCTTTCGAAGCCGGTCTTATGTAATGTAATGGACAATGAATATAGCTGAGGCGGTTGTTGTTAGTTTTCGCGATGGTAAAAAGAACGTGTAAATTACGTAAGTTTTTTTTAAAACTGTTTGTTCGTACTCAGGAAAACGTGCTTTTTAAGTGGTGTAGTTGACCTCATGCCATTGCACACAGCAAATATAATCAGTGGTCTTTCCTGTACCACCAAACTGTTTAATCACCACTACTATCTCGGCTCGAAAACCTAAGACTCCCTCACAATCATAACACGATTCCAAAGCTGGACAGTGGACAGTAGCTCTCCGGCTCGCCTCCTGGTACTTTCAACTATGAGAAAAACTCTCCAAATCTAAAAATTGTCACGAATCGCGAAAGAAGTCATAAGTTACCTTCAATTTTTGCAGTCGAACGTACGTTCACCCAGGTATCTCCATTTTGAGACCTGTGGTTGCTAAAATACCTTCCGTGAATGCAAATTTCCCATTCAGAGTTATGTAGAACGTTATTAATAAAAGGGGTACGTTTATACATGCATGAACCGAGATCCTTATGGGAGAATTTACACATGTTGAATCAAAAACGTTCACAAACGTTGCTTGGATTGAAACAAACGACAATCGACTAAAAAGGAATATAAATTTAACACTGCCCATATGGATTACCTACCATAAACGGTGCCATTAAATGGAATAAAAGAACTTCGTGGTATCAGACATGAAACTCAGTAGCATAAAGCTTGAATTAGTCGAATTGATAAATATGTCTCATTTACCACACGAATAACGTCTATAAGCCATTGACTTGCAAAACCTATCTGTTATCATTTTAACAGCAACAAACAGATCGACAGATTAAGTCGATTGAGGATATGTGCGAAGAGCGAATAAGTATTCCTGCAGAGGTAAACTTTCGAAAGCGCAATTTGAGATTTTTGCAATATTAAGCAGAAAGGAAGTTCGTCAGGCATCCTCCGTTGAAGTTTATTTTTATTTATTACCCAAAGTTACGCCAGACATAATTCAATTTAAAATTTCATTAAAATTGACCCACAATATCGCGATTCATTTAAACTGTTTGAATATACACCATCTATTTTACATTTAATGGATATTTTGTGTTAAGCTGAACGTCTGAAGGATAGTTGTGCGTACCAAAATTTTTAATAATTACTTCTCTGCAAAGCAGTGAACAATGTTGCGTCTGATAAAATTAGCAATTTTACTTTGAAAGTATTATACTGCGATAAGGAAACACGCTGGTTCTGAGCAGAGTGTCTTTGACTATAAATTATATTCAAAGGGTGTGTTTAGGTGGTGGGAAACTCGCATTTAAAAGATTGTGGAAAAGTTCACGCATTACCTAGATAAGGCATCTACACCTATTCTAGACACAACATACAGTGAAATATTATATTTCTCATACATCGTTCGCGCGGAAGATTATCACGCAAATCATCAATAAGTTTTATTCTATGCTGGCGTAAATATACCTAGCAACACAGTTCAGTTTATTGTAGACAACCCTATATAGATATACGTATATAATACGCATAAATATCCGGCGGATGTTGCTGTATTCTTGTAGGAATATTATGCGTTTATTATTTCCCATTGATATACGATTTATATGCGTATATTAAAGTGGTGTTATAAAACAAACTCGAAAATTTGCAATCTGTATCAAAACGTTTTTTAGAGCTGAATAATTTCTATTTGAAGTTTAAACAAAGTTATTTATTTTTATGTGTTGGGTGGTTCTGGGCAGTAGTACAAATCTCCCTCCTTCTTGCCCCCCCCCACTTTATGTCCTCATCCCAATAGTGTTTGATATACGATTTGGCTCTCAGCACAACTGGAATCGTCACAAATACAAATTTTTGTTATAAAAAGGTAGAAGGAACAAGGAGGAAGGAGCCTAACATGGTTATTCAAAGTAGCAAGATAATGTGTAATTGAACGGCCTTCAACTTGTAAGAGAAATCCGCAAGAATGTGTCAGCGAAGCTTGGAAGTAAGATAATAAGAAAGAAAACTCCAGTAATCTTAATACAACACCAGTAAATCCCATAAAATGGTAAAAAAATATTGATCATATACATGTTTCTGCAAGCGGGATTTTTCAAGCTTGTTTGTTTGGTAACTCGATAGTAATTATCCAATTTGGTACGTTAATAAATTGGCAAAACGTTACATTACTAACCGTACAACAGTTTCCAATCAATCAATAAAAAAAAATACGTGCATACAAATTCTCTAATAGCGTAATTTTCGGCACAAGACGTGTTCAACTAGTCAATTAACATCGGGGTTAACTGTTAAGCGACATGAACTAGAACCCTCAAGATTCCCTATTATAAACAATACTTTAATAGGGGCCAATGTATCAGCTACTTAATTTCGGTGAATAAATGAATTAATATATGTACTTTTCTTTTTTCTAGTTGAAGCACAATTTTACATTCCAATAAAGCGTAACAGAAAATCCTGACCAGAATGTATTGTAGTCCAATCAAGATGCTTGAAATTAATATTAGTTGTTATTTTTCTTCCAGTGTCAAATGGTTCATGCCACGTTTCCGCTAGCCGCTGGATCAGCAAACCAACTGACATAATTCGGTACTGTGTAGCAACATAAGTACGTAGATTCAATTAACATTGAAATGATAGGAGAACGATTAACGAAATCAATCAATCCCTCAATCTCTCTCCACCTTCCCAACCCTCATTCCATTCCATATTAAATTCAGTTACCACCTCCCTGGAATTTTTAACTCCCTAACCTTACAGTTCGAGTATATACGCATAGCTACTTCATCAATAATAATTCATAGTACCTGAGAAACCAACCGCATATTCTAGCTATGTCTGTGAAAATTATTAGCAAACGCCATTTGCGGCGAAAAATTAAACAGTCAACTGCAAAATTATTACACCAAACTCTAATTGAAGAAGGCCAGATTTCAGATAATTTAGAAACAAATGTTCAATTAGTTTCTTCACATATTCATCATACCGTTGATTCTCTCCATTCTAATATATCGCTATGTGACGATTTTGATGAAAATAATTTAAATAATTATAATAATGTGGGTCACCCAGTTGCAATTTCTAGTAACATATCGGCCGAACCAGATAATAATCTACTTGCCTACTTAAATATGAAATGAAGAAGTTTGTTTTCTTACAGATGCAACATTTTTACATTTTCGAGCGGATGGCTCGAAACCCGCGACAATTAGTCATTATTAAATCGATTCAAGATTGGCTGCGACTAGCGCCTCAACGATATTCAAAGCGTCGTGCTACGATTAATTAATATGAATGTATTGGGCACTTTTTTTAAATTATAATTATACTTACGTAGGTACTATTAAACTTCATCATTGGATATATGACTATTTACTTTTGTTTTATTTATACACACACCAGATTACCTCTATAATGAAGACTGCTGGAAAGCATCCGGAGTATGTGTTTACATGTGATAAGAGCTAGATCTCTATAATATAGCAATGAAGACTATTAGAAAGCATCAATAATACACATCAAATAGTAATAGTAACTAGCTGGTGAGAAATGGTCAACAATATACCTCTAAATGCAATAGCTGTTAGATCTCTATAAAGATTAAACTGTAGACGAATGGGAAATGTCCACAATATGCATAAATAAGTAATAGTACTTAGATGGTTAGAAAGCGTCGTCAAAACACGTTCAAATGTAATAATAATTAGATCTCTATTCATTGCATACGTAAACGTCTATTTTTATTGTAAAGTAGATGTTATATATACATTGTCTACGTTATGCATAAATATCATAAATGTTATGCGTCTATTTAAAATAAAATAAAGACGTCTATTGAAAATAAAAACTAGACATCTCATTGACTATCTAAGTCGCGGACATTTAGTGATCTATACGCACTCTAAAAATTATCATCTATAGACGAATAAACTTGGGCGTAGAATATATATCGTTTAGATGAACCTGTGTTTCATGGGTTCTAATCATTAGCGTTTCGTTTAGATTAGTAAATGGTTTGCCTCAATTGCGAACAACAAAACTTGGCTTTATAAATCAACTTTTGCTAATTTCAGTTCTCAAAGCCCTTCCGGCTATAATTTATTAATTACCGAAGTCACAAACGACACGAACATAAAATATTAATACCTATAAAATACCGTGCTTATGTTTCATGATGAAATAATGTTCTAGTAAAGCTTCACGAGAGGTTGAAGTGTTTTTAACAAACTGTCTACGATCATCGTCAATGTCGATTTGTACGTGCAGGGAAAACCGATTTATATGTCCACAGTCCACACATCATGTCACTGGCAGAAGTATTTGGTACAATGCGGACATACGTTAAGCTCGTTTTAATTCAATCGTGTACGTAATAAAAAGTGGGAATGCACTTGAAGGTATAGGATTCCGATTGAAAAAGGGCTGTTTGTTTTTAATCGCCCTTTTGTGAATAGAAGTCATTTAATTTTAATTTTTACTTTATTAATATGTTTTGGAATTTAATTTAATTTAG
Organism: Photinus pyralis; assembly: GCF_008802855.1. Lineage (NCBI taxonomy): Eukaryota > Metazoa > Arthropoda > Insecta > Coleoptera > Lampyridae > Photinus > Photinus pyralis. Next base: position 2,980,245 of record NW_022170510.1, read on the forward strand.
AAGGTGTCTTTAAAATAATTTTCTTTAAATCAGTAAGAAATAATGTACCGCTGTATTTTGTTATTTTCTATCGCAAGGAGAGTCGCTCGCATACAGGGTGTTTTATTAAATGCATTTGGTGCGGCCACCATATGTTCAAATATTCATTAGGTATAATTTCGACTATAAAATTCCAATAACTTTTTTTTAAAGGTTGCAAGAAAAAACTATTCTACATATTTTATCTTAAATCCACCTACAAAAAGTTTTTATAGCAAATGTAGTCTACCTAGTAGTCTACTTTAGCTCTATAAAGAGTGGACCATCTTCGAGAAACGCATACCATAGTATAACACATATACCTAATAGAAAAACTGAATGAAGTGTAAAAATGTTCTTTTACGAGTTTCGTTGTGAAAGTCTATCTACATCTAGGCAGCAAACTTGAAATTATGATTCAGTATACTGAAAAACATACAAAAACGCTCAGAAAAAGACTTCCGCAATTTTACTACGGAAAAACTACCAGTGCTATGTATTTAAACAATTTCCTCGTTAAAAGAAGCTACAATTCGATAATCTTACGCAGCAGGTAGCTACGTACGCTTTTTATTTATCGCATAATAGGTTATTCAAACAAAAAGCTTTACAGAATCAAACCCTTGAAATTATTCAAAGCGTATTACAGTGTTTCTCGACTTTAAGAGCTGGAAGTGACAACAAGGAATTGGAAATTGTGAAAAGCGAAGTTTCCAACTCGAACGACTACAAGGAAAGTAGACCACATTGTAAACGGAACAGAAGTAGAAGAAAAGGGGGAGAAACTGCAGATTCACAAAAGCTAGGAACTTAAATAGCGAATTTATTGCTATTCAGAAATGATAGGTGCTTAAAGGTAGTATGAGTTAAAGTGTATCTAAATAAAAAGGTTGTTCCAAAAGACAAACATAAATTAATTAACCACAAAAAACTAGATTGATAAACCGCAAAGTGATCTTTAATTTGCAATTAGGGGTAGACTTCATCATTGGGTTGAAATGACACATAAAAGAGATCGGTTGTAGCCTCTGGAGTACAATGGTGTTGATCGAATCTAATCGCGTAAGTGGGAATTCCATTTTAGATTTAGTTGCGGAACAAATACAGCTATCGTAGTATCAAGGTAAACTAAACTCGCTGAGCGGGATAAATGGGTAGGTACCTGGTGTAGTGCCAGACATAAAGGGGTTACACATGATTGTTGACACTTGGAATGTTGGTTGGTTGTTATGTTTAGTTTGTCTAACCGCTATTTTATTGGTAAAGAGGTTAGTTTTTCTGATCAATAACTGATAATTGATGGTTTATTGTGCTTAATTTGAGGACAGTTAAGCTAAAAACTTCTCTTGACACACCAACTTCGTAAAAACCAAGGTCTGACTTTGATTATTTATGAAATGGTAGGCTAAATCCGAGACGCTCTCCAGAGACATGCTTCTATCTATGTGTGCATTCATTCAAAACTTCAAACAATGCTACGATTAAAAAGTGGAACCGATTTGGCAACATACCCTAAATACACATGATTGTGAGAGCTTCAAAGAAACGATAGATATAAGCCAAAAAAATCCTTTGCATTTACAGAAAGAGATTTTTTAGTTCAGTAGTAGTAGGCCCGATTCCGCACGCATTTGAATATTCAATCATAGATTGTGATTTAGACATAATAAAAAATATTTTATTTATTACCAGTTCCCATAACCTTCTTCCCAAGTACACTCCTCTATACTCTGTTTTTAAACTAAGAGGAGCAAATTGAAAAGTCTGATTTACATCCGAAAAAGTTACTAAATTTAGTAACTTTTGGGCAATTGTTTTAAGTATGATACATACGTACACATGTGCATTATGGGTTGCCTACTACATGGCATACATAAAAAAAATGCAGTGTTGATCATTTTTATGGCTTTTTAATACACTTTACCCTGCACAATTTGGTTTACAAGAAATTTTAATTATTATGTAGACATAAATGCAATCTTCAAACACTTCCGCATTCATTTCTTCGTGATAATGGATGTTTTTCTTCCTTCAAAAAGTAGTAGACCCTCTTTTACGAAACTGTTCTCAGAGCCAACATATAAAATAATGAGACGTTTCCCTTTTCCAGAAGGATTTTTTAAACCGGTATACAATCCTTCCTCAAACTCTTGTCGTCGAGTACGAACGTTATCATCAGTCCACACTTTGTTTTGTATGGCCTTCATTTAACCATGTTTCATCTAAGTAATATATGACTCGTCCTTGGTTCCTATATTGTTTAATAGATTTTAAATGCTTTCGTCTCCATCTTATTATGTCATCACGTTCAAGTAGATGAAGGACACATTTGTGATAAATCTTCACGACTATTGATTTTGTCCAACGTGGGAAGTTCATTGAGGTAGAAAAAGTTGTGAATAATTTGACGAACTGATGATTTTGTGCTTTCGTCAAATTGCGATACCAAAGGTGGGCGACCCCCCGAACGTTTAGAAGGAGTTACAGCTCCCGTTTTCTTATACTCCTTTATTGTTCGGTAAACCGTGGATTTTGCAATTCCTATATAAAAAAGTGTGTGTGTTAAATTAACATTTAATGTGTATTTCGTTTCTTACCTGCACCTTCATCAACTTTTGCAACAATGGTAACCATCTTTGTGTTAACAAGAGTTAAAATACACGAAAAAGGCAAAATTAAATAAAATACGAATAACACAATGTAAATGACACAGCCAATAAAGATGTCAACTGAATTGTCAAGATCCTCAAATTGCGTCTGTGTAAAAACGGCACCGTATAAGCCAATCACAATGCAGATTTTTCGCGGGAGCTATTTAAATCACTCCTCTTAGTTTAAAAACGGACTATAGTTCGTCAAATTTCCCTAAAGTTCTTGTGAGTAGGTAAGGTACTTCTCTAGTTCCTAAATTTTCTTCAGATTCCCCTCAAACCTCCATCAATGTCTTGTTAAAAGTGTTTCCAATTTGGTGTCAATATCCTGTCAAATCTTTCACAAGTTTCTATAAAATTATTATGTTCACTTTGTTTTTTTAGGCTACCTTCATATTCCAATCACATTCTCGTATTACCCTCAAGTTCGTCTCAGATTTTCCTCAAGTTCTCTTCCATTTTCCCTCAGGTTCCCCCAAAATTCCCCTACATTTCCCTAAGTTCAACTGAAATTTCTCTCATCTTTAATTGAAGGTATAACAAACAGGGTGCTGCCATTTGAATCCCCAAGACCAGAATCTCTTACCATCTCTACGACTCAAACGCGAATCCCTTATTTCGTGCAAAGCTCATCCCCTCTGTCTACACTAAGTTGACTTAAAACACCTATTTCATTGTGGAATAGTAATAGCGAAGATACTGCGTTAATTTTCATTGGTTCGCCAACTGTAAGGCTATCTACATAAAACGCTGATTCAACAGAATTTACCTATCTTTTCCCAAGGAAGGTTAATTTGCAGTGTAAGAAAAATAACCTTATATGACCTCTCTTTTTATCGTGTAAAACGAAACAATTTTCCGTCAAATACGATTTAAAACAAAGTCGTGACTGATAGCTATGATACATATGCCAAATAAAGCTCGCTGAACTACAATCGACAAAATCAAAGCTGGACTTGGCATCATGAATGTTTGTTTGGTTGAATGTTACTGAAACCTTAACTTCTTTTAAACCTAGAAACTTTTTGTTCCGCATATGTTAATGAAAAAGATCGCAAAAATGTGCGTAAAATCACTGCTCTCGTTACAGACATCATACATCCACACTATCAAAGAAAAAAAAGTACAATGGTTAGATAAACAACTACAGGGTAGACACCCACACACGACAAACATATCGGTACACAACAAAGTTACAAATGGCTGTGGAACGTAACATACAACAAAAAACAGAAGGTTTTCTAATTGCAATTCAGGACCAAGTTATAGCAACACACAATACAGCCCATACATTTTTTCAGGATACTGGGTATGCTCTTCTGTAAACACATGTGTGGTTTTCAGTGTCTTTTCAGTTATACTGGAATTTTACTCATTTGCTGTGAATTGTCAAATTCAATACGGACATGTGTGAAATTTCAAATCCTCTAGATAAATTATGAAGAGTGGTATAAGTGGATTTTCTTCTACGTGCGGTAAACACGGCAAGGTTTTCTGGGGTAATGTTCATTAACAATTCAACCACCAAGATGAAATTTTTCTTAATGCTGTTGTGAATTGTGACAATAAACGGAATCTGGATATTTATCAGCCAATATTGACATACGCATCTCTAGCATTTCCATTTCTTTCTTCGTTTGTGTACATTTTATTAAGAACATAATCAATAATCTTATTTTAATAAATAATATTGAGATGTTGACGTTTATTCAAAGAATATTACTCTTTGGTTTATTGAGAAGCATTGGAAAAAGATGAAAAGTAGGTAAGATAGGTTGTATATGCATATATTATTTAAAAATTGAGCATAGGAGATTTGTGTGTTCAGAGTTAAAATTTACGCTCTGTATACCTGGAATTGTTTCGCACACCAATGATTTGAAGTTCCTTTTTGAGTAGCTAAAACCTAAAGAACCCTCAAACGCTTGTCCTTTATTCCTTTATAATCCAGCAACACTTGAAGAGTTTTCCATACAGGAATCGTGATAGATGTTTACAAAGTGCCTAGTTCGTAAGTAATTGAATTTGTAAAGAGGGAGGCGATTTAAATTGGAATAAAAGTGTTTTTGAAGAAAGATTTATTCGCTAAATGAGTAAATTCCTACTCGTACCGTAGCATTTATTACGTTCCTTGTTTCATTACTGTGTTTATAATTAGGATAAGAAATCGAAACTAGTACGGATATTGCCTTGAAAAGTATTTTAAAGTTATAATCCCTATTTTATTTACTTTGGAGCTGCAAACCCGCTCTTTGAATAAATCGATAGACAGATAGGTACTCGAGTAATATTATATGTGATCAGTTAAGGTAAGGGCTAAAAACATGATTCCAAAATCTGTAATCAAAAGTGGGAGACATACTGCTTTATGCTTTTTTTTTGAGCGGCAGGATTCAATCGTCCATTCGTAACTTGTCCACGCGTTTTCAATTTTAAGTTTCTCTTTGAGTTCAAAACAACACCTTCTCGAATTGAAATAACGATTTCGACATTATAAGTCGGCATCTCCAGAATAAGACGTTTTTGGCCTTCACAAAACGTACCGAATACAATAAAATGAAGGACCATAATCAGAAATGAGATGGCTAAAATGCGCTTTGAAACAACTTTTAGTAATCGAGTTAGTAGACTGCAGCAACCAATCTGTACGTTAATTGCCTAGTTACAACCGTGCTTTGCTTGCTGCAAAAGCTGCAATAAGCATAAAAACGTTGTCGCCAATAAAAGAAGTACAAAGTGTAAATTAAATAAGTGCTTTTATAACGGTAAATAGCGTTTTTAGCTGTTTCTTATTTGTCGCGACAGTTCTTTAATTGGAATCGTTAAAACGAAATTACAACCAAGTTACTGCAGGCACGCATTTAATAAGGAAGGTAAAAGAAGCACTAGGTTAGTGTTTACGAATAAAATTCACAGTTCCTCTTTCATGATCATTAATGTAAATACACAAAATTCTAATTGAAGTCGATTCCAATAAAAACGATAGCTAATCTGTACGCAAAAAAAGGAAATTACAAACATTTTTGAGGATAAGTAATAAAACACAGAAAACATATTTGGCGTTCCGAAAATCAAACAGTTTATAAATTGGTAAATACCCCCCCCCCTCCGCAACCCCTCCTGGAAAAATACAACGTTCAACCAAAACCACCAGGGGCGTGTTGAATTAAAAGGAGCAAGTTGGATTTCCCTCAAAACAGCTTTCGCAGCCACGCTGGCACATTTTGGTAAAGAACTTTTTTTTTTTTTTTTTTTATTCTCCTTTAATTATACAATCTGCCATAGCTTATTTAGCAATAAGTATTTAATAGGATTGAATTAATTATTACAAAATGACATGTGGGGCAGAATTCCATCGAAGTCTCCCCTTACATTTTTAATATGTGATGTATGCTATGAAGATAATATAGGTATAGTATTTGACAAAAGCAGTTTACAGTTTATGTTAAAATCTTGTAGGTAAGTCAGATGGTTTGAAACGTTTAAGTCTTCTGGGTTCATCATTATTGTCCATAAGCTGGTGCACAGAATCGTTGGGGGGAACGCTCAGTCTGTCTTTGTATCTTACACTGAAGTTTTTAATTTCACTTTTCACTGTGGGAATTTGTAGATCACTTAAAATCACCTTATTTGGGACGTACCATGGCGCATCAACGATCATTCTCAGTACTTTATTTTGGAACCGGTCAAGCATTGCTAGGGTGGAAGTAGCTGCAGTACCCCATAGGGATATCCCGTAAGTCCATATTGGTTTAAGAACTATTTTGTAAATTAGTATTTTATTTTCCAATGATAGTTTAGATTTTCTACCGATAAGCCAATATAATTTTTGTAGTTGAAGGCCGAGTTGCTTACGCTTGGTAAATATGTGGGTTCTCCAGGTGAGTTTCCTATCTATATGTAGACCCAGATATTTGACCGTCTCTGAGTGTGGTAGTTGGTGTCCGTTGAAGTTCACTGGAGGGCAATTTTCTTTCCTCATTGTGTAGGTTACATGTTGGGATTTAGTTTCGTTCACTCTGATACGCCATTTTTTGGCCCACCACTGGATTTTGTTGAGGTGAGCTTGGAGATATCTTGAGGCAGCTTGTGGATTGACATGAGAGGCCAAAATGGCCATATCGTCTGCATAGGTCGCTGATGTTGTTAGACGTGATGTGGGTAGGTCAGCGGTGTATATTAAATATAGGATAGGGCCTAAAGCGCTGCCTTGCGGTACGCCGGAGGAGATGGGGTGTAAATTTGTATTTTCATCTTTGTATTTGATTAAAAAGTGCCTGTTTGTGATGTATGATTTTAGTAGTTCAAACATCTGGTAGGGTAGGAACAGTTTGAGCTTATAGCATAAACCTTGATGCCAAACTCTATCAAAGGCTTGTTTGACATCCAAGAACACTGCAGAGCAGTATCTTTTTCCCTCCAAGTCTCTGTAAATCTTGTCGGTTATTCTGTGTACCTGCTCCACGGTACCATGTTGTTTACGGAACCCGAATTGATGTTTAGGAATTAGTTCTTGTTCATCTAGAATTGGCATTAATCTATTCAGAATCAGTTTTTCAAGTACCTTGGACAGAATGGGTAGTAGGCTTATGGGCCTGTATTGGTAAAGAACTAATGAAATCCCAATAAAGGCTAAATAGTAAGTAACTTCAAGGGTGATGAGAACTTTGTATTGTATGCCTCTCATCAGGTATTAGGTAATTTATTTCAATTAAAACGGTTTAGAGATTTAAATACTGGGTCGCTATTAAAGATGGAACGGAAAGTATCACGCACAAGCCATTTGAGATATAGCCAAGAAAATTAACTTTTCAATTTGAAATTGTTTCACATACTTCGAGGTTAAAAAGATTTTTTCTTATACAGGGTGTTTGAGTGTGACAGCCATCTTGCATTTTTCTAAATGGCAACATATAGGTCATGTGATACGCCTTAGAGAACTTATTTTTTCCTCTTTCTTACTACCTTAATCATGAATGGTGTTAAATTAGAAAATAACGAAGATAAACACTCTGATTAATTGTCCATAATTCACAAAAGATTTATTTCTCACGTAATACACGTAATACAATAGTTGCAAGGAAGTTGTGACTTATTAAACACTTGCTTATTGTTTCTTTGTTTATTTTTGACATTCTATTAATTTAAAGGTATCTACATTTAAAGCGCACTACATTAGCCAATAGCCAGCCAAACGTACTGCAAAGTTTTTCCAATTTTTCTACATGGTTGATTAATTTAACACCATACATGATTAAGGTAGTAAGAAAGAGAAAAAAATAAGCTTTGAAATGACGTATCACATGACCTATGTTGTCATTTAAAAAATTCAAGATGACGGTCGCGCTATAATCCCTGTATATAAAAAATTCTTTCTAACCTCAAAATATGTGAAATAATTTCAAATGGATGCGTTTTAATTTTCATGTCAATCGGTTTGAGCGTGAGAGCTTCCGTTCCATCTTTAATAGCGACACCCTGTATATAATGTTAAAAAAATAACATTGGAATCATGGAAACTCAAAGGTACCACACTGGAATTATGGAGGAACAAAAGTAGATAAATTCAATAAACAGACACCATGGTTTACGGAACAGAACATCTTTACCATTACTTGAACCTGGATTTAGCTGTACCCCTAGTACTCGACAAATGACATCACGTTTTCCTATTTATGCGAAGGCAATTTTATTGTTTTGCTGAAAGGGAGGCGCAAAGGGCTTTCTATCACTCAATTTTTGCATATTTATACGGTACACTCTGTATCATATATTTTTTTATGTTTCAATAACAAATGAATTCTGTTTTTCGATTTTTTTTATTCTGAGACGTATCACAAGGGGACAGGCTGTGCTGTCGTTTGTTCGTGTCAATGATTTTTATTAATTAATCAAGATTTTGGTAGAGAATACCATAAAGTCAGGTTTCAGTACCAGACTAATACTGTTCAACTATTTTGGCATTGCAGAGTCTTGAGACTAAAAAAAAACTTCAAAAATCTCACATGCGTCAGAGACACCGACAAATTCCGATGACTTTAAGCTTCTAAAAGCGCATAACGGCCTCAAAGCTCTTAAAAACTACTACAATATGTAAATACTCTTGGTAACCAGATGCTGAAAACCGTATAGCACCAAAGATTCTTAATTCTTGAATATCCATAAATTCCCATACAGTTTTTTACAACCTTTAAAAATTTTGATAAGCTCTAATGACTTTATGACTCATACAGACTTTAAAGTCCTTAAATCAATCTACAAAGCTATCGGAAAAGCTCATATTCTATTAGAGATCCTATAAGAATCTCTTAAATATTCATAAATAACTATTAAAAGAGGAACTCGTAAAGACTTTTTAACGGCTGTTACACTAAAAACCTGGTAAAAATTTGGCCCTAAAGGCTCTTAATAGTTAAATGTCTATTACAGGTTCTAAAAGCTTCCTGCAGATCTTAACCTTTCCTTACCGGAGGGGGGTAACTTAGTTACTCTAGAGATAATTTTTTCGTGGCTTTAATGGCAAACCATTGCCCACCTATTACTGAAAACATAATTGGAAAATTCGAAACCGTTCGCGAGTTATCATGTACACAGATGGACGCACGGACAGAAAGTCCAAAATCATGACTTCGCCTTTGTCGTTCGTTAATAAAATGTAAATGTTGTAGGTAGGTAACAAGCTAATTGATCTATACTATGTGAGTTCGTTTGGAGGCTTACCCGGCGTTGGTATCATTATCATGTTAAAAGAATAACGGCCTTAGGTCATCTGGGGATTTTATTCGCAGATTAAGGTATAGATTTTGATCTAGCTAGCGGCGTAAGATATTCTAGCTCGTATTATCTTAGCCGATATAATTTTGGTGGAAGTGCATTGATGATTTCAGTGCGCATATAATCAGAAGAGAGGTCAAAGTTACTTTCTACTGCATAGTTAATTCTTGGCATACCTTTTGTAATGAAAAAATCTAGGACATGTGGAAAAGTGATCGTAGTCATTGTTTTTAATAGGTTTCATCCTACGACCTACATGCTGCATGTACCTTTCCTGTTTGATATTTTTGCAATTCATGATGTGGGATCGATTCACTCTGAGCAGTGCCGGCCGAGTGGAGGTACTGTAGGTAACGTAATGGGGATCTTTATAAACTGAGAGATTTGAAAAACGCGTTTCAGAGACAAACATTTAGGTTAACATCTCCATCGATAAAGTGTTTGTTTATTATTGTGGATGGTCGGAAATGTAGCCAAGGTGGCTTAAGGATTTGGTGAGAGCTATTTGAGCCGGTAGTGTTATGGTGGGCTGGTTGATATGTCGCCATTATAGTTATAATAATAATAAAGTTTATTCGTGTAGTATTATCTGAAGATATTTACACATGTCAATTGTCAAGTAGAGAATACAATAAAACTTAACACTTAAACTTAACAACAAAGTAATCGTCTATCTATACAATATAGGGGATTGCAAAGCAACGTTTCCTTTACTTGTTTCTTAAACAAATGTGTCGGTAAATTTTTTATTTCAGTGGGTAGGGCATTAAAGTACTTTACGGACCAGAAGTTAGGCCCGTATTGTGAGGTGGCTGGTCTCACGAAGGGAGTGCGTAAGTTTTCGCTGTTTCTTGTGCTGTGTGAGTGGACATCTTTGCATGTATTGAAACAGTGTAAGTTTGCTTTCGCATAGCACAAGCAAGAATATACATAAAGCGAATAGAACGTCATTATTCTGAGTCGTTTGAATGCAGACTTGCAGTCAGTTCTGTAAGGTAGTCTTGCTACAACGCGAATGGCCTTTCTTTGCATGCCGAAAACCCTTTTTGCACTGGCGGCATGGCCCCAAATAGTGGTGCAATATGCCATGTGTGACTGGCAAAGGGCAAAGTACGCTATCCTTAACACAGTGGAAGATACATAATTCGCTAAGTTTCGTAGGGCAAATATGTTGGTGGACACCTTACTCGAAACTTGATCAACATGGTTGTTCCAGCGGAGTTGCGAGTCCATGTGCATGCCGAGAAATATGCTCCGCTCACTGTAATCATGAGGGGTAGCGAACGGCCTAAGTGCAAAAATGCATTTCTGAGTTTTTGTGCGATTTAGAATTAGGTCGTTTGAACCAAACCATAGTTCAGCGTCTCTAAGTGCTGCTGAACTGTAGACTATAGCATCGTCAACGCTTTTACTCGAAACGTTCAGAGTAGTGTCATCCGCAAAAAATATTGATAGGGCTTTGTTGGCATGGTAGGGGATGTCATTCACGTAAATTAAAAAGAGAAGAGGCCCTAGAATGGAACCTTGTGGAACTCCCTGTTCCAGATTGGCCATGCTAGAAACTAAGTTGCCAATTTTTACCGCTTGAGCTCTATTAGAAAGGTAGGATTTCAGCAGCCGTAGTGCCATCTCGGCTAGGCCATATTTTTTTAAGTTTCAGGAACAAGACGTTGTGATTAACGCAATCAAACGCCTTGCTCAGGTCGCAAAAGGCTGTCATGGAGTATCTCCCTTGTTCGAAGCAATTAATAGTGTTATTCACAAATGTGATCACTGCGTCGCTCGTCGCTTTCCCAGTGCGAAAGCCGTATTGGTTACCATAGAATAGATTATTAGTTTCAAAGTAGTGCCTCAAACGTCGTTCTATGATGCGTTCGAATACCTTTGAAAAAACAGGCAGAAGTGAAATTGGTCTGTAGTTTGCCATATCCTCTACATTGCCCTTTTTATGTACGGGTAGAACGAGAGCCACCTTCAGACACTCAGGGAATCGACCTGACTTGATGCAGTCGTTGATCAAGGATGTTAACGGGCTAACTAACATGTTGATGTTTCTTTTCATTAAGAAAGAGCTCATCCCATATATATCTTGTGCCCTACCAGAAGATAACGAAGTGATTGCATCACGCACATTATTAGGAGTAACGTCGCCGAATGTAAAGCAAAGTTTATTGGGCATAGTAGTGAGATTAAATAGAGAGAGAGGATCCACTTTGTGGATGGTGTTGTGCGATAATATCGTGGTAGGTATATTTACAAAGTGTAGGTTCCATTGATCAGCACTATATTTATTAATGATTGTCTTGGATCTGTCTTTTTTTCTTGGATCTGTCTTTTTTAGTATAGTTTGGAGAAGATAGAGAACTTTTTGAATAGAAAAGGTTTTTAGATGTTAAAATTCGAGTCACGTGTCTACATAGCTACCTACAGAACTGAAAATCAAAAACTAGATATTCTTATTTGAATTTTTGTTCCTAGTGATGACTTGTACCGCATCTAGTGCTTATTCCTCACCATAAAGTTTATTTTCCACATAAAACAGTGGGAATAGCCATTTCCCTTAAACGCAGATGTAAGAAATCAATGCAAATTTAAGTCCATAACTTTTGGCCTAGGCTCGGAGAGAAAGATTGAATACTGGTAATTGATATGTAAAAGGCGCCAGCGTGCAAAATTCCATGCATGCATCTGACATCCGGATCGAGGTACGCATTGTTCAACACTCACTTCTCCTAATTTTGGATAACTACTAGAAAGTAGCACTAACGTAATTTATCACGATATAGGCACATTGATTTTCGCATTCAAGAATAAACGCGCTACTCCATCAAGAATGGCTTCTTATTCTTGCCTAGTTAACTAACATTCTAAACGCGTTATAGATTTTCTTAACAACCACAACACGTAGTGGTTAAATTTCACTACAACCACGAGCACGACACGATTTCGTATTTTGGCCGTTGTAAGTGTGACAGGGCGTTATGGATATTATTACATGTGCCATAACACAAAATTCGCGAAACTGGCTGAACTCTGTGCCGAACCGAACAATAAACGGTCTAAAATGACTGTCTGTGCGCCTTCAGGGTAAATAAAGTAAACCCAAGAATGCAGCATGAGTTTATTAGGCCACATTTCTTACAGAATCAGTTACTCCGGATTATGAGCAAAAACCGAGCTTCGTCCAAATAATCCCGAAAAAAACCATGAAAATACGCTATCATTTTTTCCACTAAAACCCGCACGATAGATTTATGAAACTGAATTCTAAAAGCATAAAAAAGTATGGAATTAGAATGGCAATTAGAATGAGTGGAGACCTCTCGAACCTTTTCACATTATTTAAACGTGACAAGCAACTCTTAGCGGAATAGATGTATTTTTTTAATGGACGACTTACCTAATTTCACCCCAGGGAGCAACTTGATTGAAAACTGAGAATTTTGCGAGCTTTGTATTCATTTCCCTTCTCTCGACCTTTAGACTTTTTGGTTTATTTTCCAACATATCCAGTTATTTCTAAGATAAAGCAAAGGATACAGCTGTGTCAGCTTACGTAAACCCATTTAAATTCTTCTAGTTTGTGTAATCGAGAATTTAAATTGAAACTGTAAATTAACTTCGTAGGTTTATAACTTCTTACACTATGAGTAATCCCTTAAGTTACATAAAAGTTCGCTTAACATTTTGTGGATGCGCGACCAAAATTATATACGAATATATAAACTTGATATTCTCCCTCAGCGACGATATTAGATTTATGGTTAACTTAATATAAAAGCTTTTAGAGAAGGTGCAACAAAACGTTGAACGTTTTATTTTACACTAAGTAGGTAGGGAAAAGTAAAATTTCCCGTAGGTATTCTAGCTTTATGACGAGACAAGAAGGTCGGTATTTACCGATTAAGGGCTAAGCACTTGTTCAGCTGCAGCAGTAGTGCTTAGAATAAAAGTGAAGTAGACCGTAACGTAAGAACTCTGCAGTATGCTACGTCACAGCATCCGCCTGGCGCCCTCCCCTCACTAACAAATTTTATCGATTTATGTATGTCAGCTGTCATTTATTAACATAAGCTTTATCTGATGTAGGAAGCTGATAATCAGATGAGCTTGAAAAATAAAAAGCTCGGTCTCAGCAAATTGGGTCGGGAGGTAAAGAACGAACACGGTTGACACTCTAGAAATATTGGCGAAACTGATCTGAAGACTGGGAGACTCGTGTTGGAAAAAATTCTTGTGTACTAAATGAATTACACCGACTACTACGTGGATATCAGCAGCATGAGATTACTGCTCATTAGCAATTGTAACCTGTGATTTAATCGGCAATTTGCGACTGTAGTTTAATTATTAATTTAGGGGGCTTTCTTGGTGCATAGTTAACCGGTGATAAGTTGAAGTCTATATGTTATTAATAGATCATAAGTTTTATTGATCGCTGTTGATATGGAAAATGAATATGCTGTCAGATGCGATTTTACAGGCGTTGAACTACTTTTAAAATCAAACTCAATAAATTGCGCAAGAGAAACACTTATTTACTAATAATGAGAATCTCAACTGAAACTCTAGTATATACGCAAGTTTATACTGAAATTCAGACCTGAGAGCACTCCTAGGTCGATAGATAGCCATCTCCAACAAAAGACTCCATCCGTCACAAATGCTCTTTCTTTGATACAGAGAGAACAAGGTTTGGAACAAAACATCGAGATAAAAAAGTCACGCTTTTCAAAGAAGGTTTAAATTCAGGGTGGATAATACCATGGAGTGTCATTTTTCTATGATAGTACATAAACATAAGTAAATGGCAACTGAAACACTTCGGGATGGCTTAAACTTCGGAATGCAAAATGGAAGGCTAAGAATTTGCATGTCAGCTAAATTGAATACATAATTACTTACACGTATCTTTGGTAGTCTAATTCCCTTTAATAAACGCATAAAATGTAGCCACTGAGGGCGTGGTTTGGTGACTAACGTCAATTACTTGTATTGGATTTAAGTTTGCGCAAATATGCGATCAGCTAATGTGAATTATATTAAATTTCCTTGAAAGGATTTTCTTTTATTTGTTTCTTTTATATTTTACTTGTGGTTTGATGTTATTATTCCATGAGCACTGTAAACCGCAGACTATTTCACTCCAGCTGATAGTGGAGCCAAAATTGAGCCTTCAAATTTTCTCTAAATCTCAAATCATTTCAATCCTTAATACCAGCTTGCGTTTCCGTAACCAATCGATGCCGAGTACTGCCACTTATCCGTGCTTCGTACTAGACCGAAAATTAAGGGCTCAATCGAGAAACATAAAATGGCAAGCAAAGCCAATAAAATCTGGCCCAAAAAATGGAGGGTCGATGCTGTCGTTGCGGGCGGTTCAAGCCTTCAGGTTTAGCTGTATATGGTTAGTAGGCATCCACATAAATATAAGTGTCAGAAAATGGTTTGGTTTGGCGATATTTGTAACAATGCATACGACTCGTTGAGTCAGTTATTCAGGAGTTTTGGAAAACTATGAGTCTATCCTTTGATGCAGCCCTCGGCATAAAAATCGCCTTAATGCATTTGAAACATAAATAAATATTCTCCACGCATTTAGTGACTGCGATATAACTTCTGCCTTATACAAGCATGGAAAAATAAAGTTCTACAGAAAGACAAGGAATTACAAAAGATCGTCCAAATATCCAAATATTCAAAGATGGATCAAGAAAGTGCGATTCCGATTCTGATAATAATACCGATACTAAAGTCTGCTACCAAAAGCTTACCGAACCTAGCATCATTACAGCCAACGAAAGACGCAGCTCGCTTGCATTTTTTGCGCACCTACTATCAGCTGCAGTTATGGTATGGGAAAAAATCAGCTTTGGACTGAAGATGGAGAAATTTAAAGAATGGATTAATACCAATTCCTACGTTACAAGACGCAGCTCCCCAAAGAGTTACTAAATCTTATTTCTGGTAAATGCGTCTTGTGAGGATGAATCTTGGTCAAATGCCTTGGAAGTGTTGGAATTAGATTACTACGACGATCGACGAGCAGTCAATAGAAGATTTTAAACCAGCTGATTCGGAATATAAAGCATATATTGAAGAGGGCCAAAAGATGACATTGAAAGTTATATTTAACAATTAGTAACATCAATAAAGGGGAAAAAACAGAAATTGAGTGTCTATACGAGTATACAATAAGCAAACTATCAAATGCTTAAATTATAATACCGCTTTTGATCATTCTAGGCCTATATCTTCAAAACGGATAGCCGTACAAAAAAAATACCTTTCTAATAGGGTAATTACTGCTCTTTAATTTTTATATTTATGCAGTTTTCT
This sequence comes from Photinus pyralis, assembly GCF_008802855.1. NCBI lineage: Eukaryota > Metazoa > Arthropoda > Insecta > Coleoptera > Lampyridae > Photinus > Photinus pyralis. Next base: position 2,996,027 of record NW_022170510.1, read on the forward strand.
GTAAAATTAATACTAACCGAGGTATGAACTAATAATTGAAAAAATATAATTTTTCGGCTCTTTTTTGGGTATAGCGTCTAAATCTGAACCTGTTTAAGAGTGCAAAATTAATGTGTACCTTCTTAGTCTTAGCTAAACAAAATAAAATTTATTCCAGGTGCTCCAGAATTGCTTCCGCTATTAATGCATATACCGACTTGCCTACTAACCTTTTATTTACAATTCTTTCCTCGATGTGGAACTCTTGAATTCTAGCGCATTTTTGCAAATTTATTTGTAAAGAGGTAGCTTTTAATTTCACTTTGGCCGGCTGGGACAAAATGTGGGCCCGTAGAAGAACACTTGTAGAAAGACGAAGAGTGTACATGTACTTACTGTGGTCGTGTAATTAACAACTTTAGAGACGGGGCTACATGCTGTGAGGAAGGCGACACCTGGGCGCCATCTCCGAGCGTGTTATACTAACAATTGTTCAGTTTTGCCTATCTTCTTCTACAGCATTGGTCCGATTGTCTTCAAATTGGTGTGGTTGGAAAGGTCTTGTAAAAGCGCGCAACTCCTGCTTGGCGGAATTTTTTTTTTCCTAGGGATGAAATTAACCACCTTTTGCAAGGCGCGTGTCTTCGAGAGGTAGGCTCAAAAGTTTCTTAGAGCTCTAATAATGGTTACCAATAAATGTCCTTTGCGTTAGGGTTGGAGTACGCAAAGGACAAAGTGGTTAAAAAAGACCGAAACTTAAACTCTGAAGACAGTTTTAATTGTGGATTTGGGAATGTTAAAGAATAAATGGTTGAAAGAAAGAGTGGGAATAACTTACTAAGGCAAGGATGGGATTGTGCGGATAGAAGACCTAATTTGGAACCTACTGGAGATTAATATTTGGAATATCTAAGTTGTTGTTTTTTTTTCACCCATCTACTCCAAAATTCATTTACATATTTTCGATCTCGATAAGATCCAAATCCAGATCATCCAAACTACTGAGTTCCAACCGGCCTCCGATGCAAATTAAACCGTTCCTCATTTCTATTTTCAGGTTATAAAGTCTACTTTTCTGGCCTATTGACTCTTTCGCTAAATTCTCTTTTTGACTGTACCCAGAATCATTGATATTCTTCAATTTATCCAATTGTCCTTGCCTAAACGTGTTGTCCTCCACCACGGCTAAGAAATCTTTCTCCCACGCTGTTGCTTTCACCAATCTAGTCCAATTCAAGTAATTAATTCTCTAAGTTCCCCTTTTACCGCTCATTTTCTTCTTCTCATAAGAACTTCGGAACCATCTCTCCAGGTGACGATCATCTTTTCTGGTCCTGTATCTTGTGGCTTTATCGGCTGGATTGCCAACTAGATTGCTTCTTGAGTTCCCCAGAGTTCAATTTAACATTATTGAAGGGGTGACAACCCTGCTTATGGGGTTGACATAAGGGTTGTAAATTTTGAAGTAAAAAATGTCCCCTCTTCACACCCAAATCGCGTGTTTTTGCGTTTGTTTCAAAAACTATTTGCTTACTTCAGTCTGTTGCATTTTCGTTGGTTCACCCTGTATGCAATATATACAATACATATAAACAATACCTTACGAATTTCCTTTTCCCTTATTAACGAGCTCCTAGCGAGTTAATAATTAAGCGGTTTCTGTCCGTCTGTCCGTCCGTTAGCACGATATCTCGATAACGAATGGACCGATTACGATAAAATTTAGTAGATGGATTCTTTGTCAAATTTGTAGATAGGAGTTCGTGAATTGGCAATGTAGTCCAAAGATAAGGAAGGGCCTTTCGACATCTCCGTTACTTATGAACCGAATTGCATGAAATTCAATATGCGTATAGCTGTAGCCATATAAAACGCAATTCCAAAAATTGAGCCTAATCGATCAACATTCACAGTGCCCTTTTCGCATCTCGACTATTTATAAACCGAACTGCAAATTTTTTTATTTATGAAGGTATTTAAATGAAATTTGATACATATCCACTTGGAATAAAACTAAATTTAACGCCAGTTTCAAAATTTGGTTTTGCGTATACGCAGTGCCAACTTTCTTATTTATGGAGGCATTCAAATGAAATTTCATACATATACACTTTAAATAAATGCAAAACTAACATCAGGTTTAAAATTTGGTTTTGCACATGCTATAGCCATACCCAGGAGCTCGTTTTCTACGAGTATATTTGTTTAGTTTATTATTATACTTCAATTGAAAAGAATACACTATCGAACATTGTTAGACGAATCGAGGACCTCCCCTTTGGTACCTTTGTGTCCCCCGTGGACACCAATGTTTAGAAATGATCTACAATACAAGTCAAAATTACATTGTACAACTTTTCTTTGTACTTTGTTAAGATCCGTCGACTTAATTTGTAAGTACTTGTAGACGCATCCCTACACTAAATCCGCAAATTGGAATATTTTCTCAAACGCGAATATTTCATATTCATACTTTTACTTGCAGAACAGCTTTTTATGCGCCCTATTCCCTGACGGAACAACTTTCATTTCGCACGAGCTTAAAATTCACTTCACGGCGCAATACGTACATGTTTTTGTTAAGTTTTGTTGGACAATGTACGTTTATACAAAAAAAAGGCAGACGTGGGAATGTTTCGTTATACATACGTACATTTTTCTTTTTAAACATTCGCCGGACGTAACCACTTTTCTATCAACGTTATCTCTCAGTTCGTGAATTGGGTGTGAAGTTTAAAATGTTGTTCTGCCTCTCAGGATTAGGGTAAAATTCCAACGGCGTTCCGCGTTTGACATCAGATACTCTAAACATATACTCTTTGCTCTCGAACAGTAGGTAAATATCAAGAGACTACTTTACAAATAATTTGATACCAATTGCTTCAAACGAACCATCTCAAATTTGTTGTAATCAGAATTACCAAACTACTGCTTGTAACGGTAGCTGTAATTTTACCTTTAAAATTTTGCGAAATTTCTTTGTGAAGTTAGCTTTTTCTTTCATCCTTGAACGTGTCAGGTTACAACCTGATTAAAAGTAAAAAATTCAGAGTGTTTCCCAAACCAATAGTGTTTTTGGTTAGAAGTTGAAGAATAAATGTGTCAACTGCAATGCAAAGAATGCGTATTTATTTTTGCGCGGGTTTTTTGTTCCTTAATTACTTTAGGAAGCCTTGCATAGCCATAAAGTGTGAATTTTGTGGCGTATTTCATCTTTTTTAGTGGTGCTATAATGTTACACGTGTGATAACTCCTATCCTCCAGATTTGAAAGGAGGTCCCAACATAACTCATTTAATTCGGAAGGCGTGATTCGAGTAGCAAATGAACAATTAAACATGATCGTCTGGGGAGTAAATCAGTAAATCAGTAGAGCCAAAAAACTTTCACATTAAATTATAGTACTACGAATGACATAACCCCGTGGTTGAAAACGAAGATACAAATTTAATAAAAGGTAGAAAAAATCAATATGTCGTTTAATAAACAAAATTCTCCTTTTTTGATCAAAGAAACTACTCACTCATTAAACTCATTATTATTGCACTACAACATTTAATTTTGATTTCAGATATCATCACATTCACCTCGCTCATATCTTTAATTTCTCAAGGGAACTTTACGTGGACAACAGTGCATAAGGAGTCAAAAATACTTGTAAATACTAAAATTTGAGGTAATGAACCTTTCTTCTGTTCATAACATAAAGGTAACTTAATTTATACCCTAATCTCTTTATTTATGTACTGCTAACACGTAAGAAATGCTTTCGTCTCTGTGTACTGAACCATTCTTATTCAAAAGACTAACAAAATAAAATCACCCAAACCCCTTCTTCAACGTGAGCAAAGCAACGTTAACTGAATCAGGCATCTAAGTAATACTGTAATTTTCTGGAAAACTGATGTAACGTAATCACAGTTAGAAATGTTTAACTATAATTGATTTAGTTGAATGTAGGACGTAAACGTCTTGTTCTACAGTTCATCGAACACAACCCCTCCGATAAATTTAAATTAAATGCCTCTAACTTGCGAAAGTGAATACCGATCGGATAGGGCGATTTCTCTATTTTTGTTTATACTGGTTATATCTCGCTACTATATATAGGTACATTGTACCTACCTCTATGTTATTTTTCCGCCTTGTTAGCTTCAAACAGTAAATGTTCTCATGCAATGGAAATCGATATTCTCCATTTGTACTGCACATGAAGACGGATACTCACCTGGAAAAATGAAATACTTTAGTGCATTTTTCTAAGTAGGTAGCTTATTCTAATAGTTTCGTTTTAAACTTTGCAAAGTATAAGGTGTCTGTATGATTATTGACATGATGGGTGCATTATTTTATGAAAAACCACTAGATCTATTCATATTTATAAAGTAGCCCGTCTCTGCTCAAATATACTGAATTTTATATGATCGCCATCTGTTGCTGTGTAAACTACAGGTGAGTGTCGTTACTCTAGGTTGAGATAATGCCAAAGATGAGAGCGAGCCGCCTTGTAGTGTAAAAATACGTGTTGTTAATGAAATTTCGGTCGGATATCGGAAACGGTAGTCAGTACATCCTGTAAACAGCGTTATTCAAGTTATTTTTTCCAATGCCGACATGTTTTTATTGAATTTAATCCCTAATTTTTGTGCATTAATAAGTAATTTTAATCTCTAGGGTTAAAAAAAATTTTAATCCCTCATTTTTGATTTCTTGTAAAACATTCAGAAAGTACCTATTCATATTCTTTATTTTCAGAACAGGCAAGCCTCGGGCTTTAAACTATTCTTTCAGGAACAAAAACTCTTTTTAATCCCTTGTTACTTAATATACTATTATAAAACCTGTTTTTTTTTAAATTTCAAATGGACACAGAATCATTTTTAATGTTAGTTTCTTATTGTAAATTTAGTCGGTAATTATTTGTAGTTCCTGTAATTAATGTGAATGATAAATTTAAAGCGCATAAATAAGTTAACATTTAATCGAAATGTTCCCGGTTTTAGCTGGTCAGGTGTTAATAAAAAGTTATTATCGGACAAAAATTAATTGGTTTTGGGATAAACAATGCCACGTTCGAGATAAGCAACGCAGGTGTCGATCAATCCGGACGACGGAGCGGTATTTCGAGTGTCGTCGGGGAACAACGATGTCGAATTCATTAGTGGAAGTGGTTTCTCTGTTAAATAACAAGTGCAAACGGGGCTGTCTGGGGTTATTTTGAAAGAGAGCCTAAAGTCTATGATGCTAATTTCTACCGGTAGTCTAGCCAGATAATGTTATTTTAAATGAAGAAAAACAGAGTTGCCTTTATGCTAACAAAGTAATGCAGAAACAAAATGTTATGAAGAAGTTACTCATGGAATTTCGAGTTCAGAAAGTTTGTGTTTACGAAGAGTGAAGAAATAATTGGTGTTATACAAGAAAAGTCTTATCATCCAAACGATAATAAATGTAACTACTTTTTTGTCTTCGTGCTAGTTTTGGCGTATTAAAAGTGAGTTTTTTTAGAAGACTGTGAGATTCAATGGTCAAAGTGAGTGTTTTGTCTATCATCGCATATTTTTGTGTTGACCTAATTCTAACAGTCAAAGTGATCACAACGTGCAATTCAAATTCACCAATCACCATCAGACTTAGTACGACATTCTAGCGCAAAATTGTCTCTCACACGGGCGAATGGCGTATTTTCGCTATCGAAAATTGGTTGGTTTATATCACTTGGCAATTTGTCATTCGGTGATTGAGTGAACCTGCTAACGAAGAACGTTTTCCTAATTGAAAAATGGAGTACGTTTGATGTTTTTTTGTTGTGCATGAATACCTTGCTCACGAGTTTATTTCTGTATAATAAATGAATGCGTTTATTTGTTATCGCAGATCGTACCGAATACGTGGTATCATTTAATCGAGTGAGATCCCAGGAAATATGCAAAAGAATCAGTTACATAGTTACTAACGTAAATAATTGTGAAAAGCTATATCGATCCCTACACATATTTTCTAAAAGTAACTTTTACAATACGCAATGCAAAATATGAATAGAATACAAAAGTGTATTCCAAACAGTTTTCCGTGTATAAAATACACTTATACATAATTCAAACAACGTAGCTGCAATCTTTTCACAAACAAACATAAATAAAGTTCCCATTTTAAAACGCAAATAACAGCATTGTTGATACTTCCCAACCATTAGGGAATGAAAAGCTCGGGCTGAGGATGGGTTTACTACAATACTTTTTTGTCCTAATGCACAAGGCACGCACTTGCAACATTATAAGCAATAAAACGGCAACCGTTTAGCTCTGTAGTTAGGTGTTCGCTGAAGCCGAAATACACCGCAGCTTATTTTTCACGAACACTTTCAATGAAGCGTTTATAAGATAAATACGCACTGACAGCCATTCAATTTGGAATTTTCCGATTTAACTTCTTCAGTATAATGTAATTGTGAAATATTTCTGACATTCTGCTTCTTTACAAGATTGTCATCAAGGAGCAATCAAAATGCAAACTAAATTTCTGCCCGATGTATTTCCACCCGCGTATCCTAAAATAGAGAATTTCCAACGTTAACGGAATGGTTTGCCAGACAATGATCACAAGTATTTTCAAAAGAGAAATTTCCCATAGGATTTACACGAATGGGAAATTACGGAAGACTAAATACAAAAGTTCAGTATGCGACAAAAAAAACCTTTTTAAATAGACTGAGTGTTAAAGATATAAATATATAAAATGGGCGATATTTGGCTTAATTAAGTACATCGGTTAAGTTTGGTATAGATTAAATTTGATTAGTTTTAGAAATTCGAACCATAAGACATCCCAGCCTCACCCATATTTCCGACAATTTTTCACACCGCGAAAACCTCTATTTTCCAATCTGACTTGATGTCTAATTAGAGGATAATTTATTCGGTAAAAATAGAAACTTTCATGTTTAAATAAATTATGATTCACATTGAATGTGAAACAGATTTATTTTGTTTCATAATACTGTTCGGTATACTGTCATTTGAGTCCGATAATAGTTATTTAGATACAAGTCAGGAAAATGACACATATTACTCGTGAGGAGAATAGAAAAAAAGTACCTATACTCTGATTTTTAACTAGGAAGACGGATTTAAAAACCTGATTTACACTGAAAATGTCACTAGAATCTAGTAACAAAAATAATAGACTCATTTTATACAGATATGTATTGTGGGTTGCGTGATGTGATTTTCTTTCACATTTGGATAGATTTCATTATTTATGGTTTTGAGTTATTACTTGGTAGGAACTCCTTTATATTATGCATACATCATACTTTTAAAAGCGAATTATAATAAATAGGTAATACATTGATAATAGGTAACCATCCTGCATACATTTTTTGGCCTTTGAAACATTATTTTGAATTGTATTTTTAAATGCTTTATCAGTTGTAATACTACACAATCCACATTACAATTTACAACAAATGTTAAGTTATTGAACAAATTCAGAACAATGGAATTATACTCATATTATTAGACAGCACAGTTCACTGCTTTATGTATAAGAGATTTAGTCACTGTCTTCCGAGAGTTCACTAGAACTGTCACTGTCCTTCGATCCGAGTGAAATAATTAAGGGTTCTATAAGTGTATCCATTAGGCCATCCAATCTACACATTTTATTTTCTTCCTTAATAACGTGTTGCACGCAATTCCGCCAATCGTCAGAGCTCACATTTGCAACCGGAACGTTTCGATGGGGTAACAATCCCAGTACTTCGATATTCTTTAATTATCCGGTATACTGTAGATCGTGCAACTCCTAATATGTGTCATACTTTAACAACCAAATATATGCCTACATCATTATTTATGTTACCTGTGGTAGATGCAATCTTCAACACAAGGGTAGCAAAATTCATATCCGGAATATCAGACAACATTTGTTTATAATAAACTGCTTCTCGAAGACTGATAAAATGACCCAAGTTTAAGCGATTACGTTTTTTCAAAGGAGATAAGCTTGCTTTACTGGTACTTGGAGTTGAATCCATCACTAATACCAGTACACTTAGGACGCGAAATATCAACTTTAGTTCTTAAAAGAACTGTTTTTTTTGTTAAAATTTATGCAAATGGACTCAGAACTCACAAAAACTCAAAAATAAGTACAAGAGTTACGGACGAGAATCGCGATTAAATTTGACAGTTAAATCATGTCAATAGCAATTTTACCTGGGTGTAAAACGGGCGCAGCGGGAGCCAATAGAAACTAAGGATTTTTGTGGGAACTTTTAAATCCGTCTTCCTAGTTAAAAAACAGAGTATAGTATAATTTTACTGACGAGTTTTGTATATTTTACCCGAAATTGTATTTTAATATAAAATTTTTATATAGAACGTTTGATTAATGTCAATCTGTCAGAGATGACAGGAATCCTTAAATAGACATTTAGCAGTGTGAGAGGTGCGCCAGGAAAAGTCGACCTCTGTCATGGAAACTAAAATTTTCTGACATAAAGGTAGGCATGAAAATGAAGGTTTCATAAGGATTTTGGGTAAAATTGATTTCTCGTTTTGTTGTCGAAGAATTATGCCAATAAAACGTCAAAACAAAGATCATTTCATTTTTGTCGCAGTTTTCCTTTGATTGGAAAACGAGGAGCGTTCTAAGAACGTTGGCTCTATGGTTTATATATAGGACCAAAAATCGTATTTTAAGCGTATAAATTGGTCTACAAAAACGCGTACCTATACCATACTACCAATACCAAATTTATCCTTTCAAAATTCTACCTTTACGACATATGTATGTTTTCAAGGTATTGAGACTTTTCTATATTAGAAGCAGTAATAACTTTTGCAATGTTGATAAGCAGCATAATCTAAGACATACTTTACCAGCTACAGTTCCTCGTTCAAAATTAACTCTGCATCAACAATTTTATTCCTGTAATGCACCACGACTTTACAATCTCGTTTCTACTAAAATTGACAACAAAAGTAATCTTAATGTATTTTTATTGCAACTTAAAAAACTATTGTTGGCTACTGAAAACATTGAGAATGATTTTTTTAGTTTTGCGGCTTAGTTTTTATGTGGTTTCGTAAATATTTCTCATGATTTTTTTATGCTTTATATATGCTTTTCTTTTTGGATTCTCTGAAATTATTTTTATGTTATTTTATGATCATAGTTTAAAAGTTATTTTATTCTCAGCTCTACTCAAATTTTAAAGACTGCTAAATGTAATCCGTAATCTTTTTCAGCTTTATTCTTTATTATTATATTGTTTGTTTTTCTTATTATGAATGACTGGCTCTAATTCTCTTTTCGCGGGTATATAATATGCAATACATGAGGGAGGTCTCACCACGGACGTTTGTCTATGGGACCCCTAATATTTCCCAATATGATTTATTTACAAGTTTAATTTTCTTTTTTTATTGTACTACATGTTATTATATTGACAATTCAACTCATGTATAAAAAATCGCATAAGCCGCAGTGAAATTGTCACTTTGACAGCGGCAAAAGTTACCTGCAACTTTTCCAGCGACAAATGCACTAGTGGTTTTTTCACTTATTCATTTTCGAACCAATTATCGCATTATCCTTTCCCATATGACTAGTTTGACGTCTGTCAATAATTGATTAGTGAATTTCTTGTTCGTTAAATTGTCCTGCCGAATTACACTCGAGGTTTGTATTTTACCGAGTAAATTTGGGTTGTTTAGGTAATGAAAATCTGTTGCCTAGCAATTAGACGAGAAAAACTGTCAACTAATAAAAATGCGACACCGCAATTATAAGTGAGAAATAAACATATATTATTATTATATATATTATTATTAAAACGCTTTAATAGTACATTATATATCAAGGTAGAGAAGTCCACTATTATTGCCTGAGCACCAAGATTACATCTCGAGGCGCTTGCGCCGAGGGGTGTAAGGTGCGAAGTAATAGACTTCTCTACCGTGGTATATATACTATTTTTTTCACTACTAGCACTTGAAATCCTCTAAATTAACATATTATATTGATAAGAGAGTTAACGGTTGGACAGAATTGTTTGTTTCTTAATTTAACATGTCAATCAAGTACGTAGAAGTACAAGTCAAACAGGCCGTATTTTGTTCTGTCATTGAGCTATTTTCAAAGAGTAATTTCGTTCGAATTTTTTCAAAATGTGATAATTTTAGGTATGTAATTTCTCTGGAAATTGCGAATGGTGGCAATTATTCGTTTTAGAGAACTTGTCTAAACGTTCATTGAGCGAAATTTCGGGTTGTGTTTTCTAAAAGTGACAACGTGACAGTTCTCATTATTGACTACTAGTTAATAATAAAAAATTATTAACCACTTTGAACAAATGCCGAGAAAGCCTACTTTACAAGTGGAAAAAAGGTTAATAATCATGTCATCAGACGCTAGTAGTGAAAAAAACCGTTTATTAAAGGTAGGTAAGTGTGTTGGCTGGGATCATACAGTTGAACTGCACTGCAATGCAACTATAAAGACAAAATGTTTAATCTGTAATGAAGCTGAATGTCTTTCGGGTCCTGAAAGTTAGCACAGCAGCACTGATATTTATCTGAATGTTTTGAATTAACGAATAAAACTCACCTGTAGGGTGCGTTATCAATAGGTACCTTACACATTTCGAGAGCTGTCGTTAGGAAAATACCTATAAGCAAATCCAAAATAGAGGCTAATTAAATTCACGGTTGCTGAACTTCACAAATGCTAAACTACCGAACTAATTCCGAAGCTCTCAAAGTGTTAGATACCACCATCTGTTAATTGCAATGGAATGATGGTGCTCGTAAAGTAATTGTGTAGTTAAAGTTAATTAATTGTTCTGAGTTAATATCATACAGCCTTTTGTTGCTTACTCGCTAAATTTGAGACCGTATCCACACCTAAAAATTCTGTTGGCTCTATACTCAATAAGCCGGTAGATCTTAGATTACGGTTTCCTCGGGAGTATTATGGAATGCAAATTCTACAATTGCTCTAGGTGCGTTATTTCTCTACAGTCAAGAACACACATTCTTTAACACAATTTTTTGCTAGTTTTGTGCTGATTTGTGCGAAGTTTTTAAATTGGGGTTACAAGTTAACGCTAAAAACGTATGTTTCCGATCGGCACCAAATTTTGTTCATCAACATTAATAGAGATGTAAATGAAATAAACCCCTAAAGAATATCTCGAAAAGTGACAGAGCACCTCGGTGTGACCCTACGGGGTCATTCGATTTGACCCATTTTCAATAGGCTTATTACTTGTGGCTTATAGGTCAACTGTGCAAAATTCGAACCAAATCGTTCCACATTTCAGGGATTTGCATTAGATTTCTTACTGGCTAAATCATTGTACAATGTATAACTCCCACTGCCGGTTATATCTAAAGCAATAGCCAGCATAGTGCCCTATGTCTTTGGTTGTAGCTCCAGGAATAAATCCCACCGCGCCGCTTAGTTTGAAATTTATGATATTCACTTTCATGCTCACTGAAATGTCATCATCATCAAGGCGAAGTTTACATTGGACAGAGCGTGAGAGGAATCTTCAATTTCAATATTAGTTACAGATTCTACTTTGATTATGCCAGTTGGTAACTCAAAATTCCTATAAAGAGCCAGCAAAACAACTCTGTTGTCAAATTGGCAAAATGAAAACTTTTTTGTGCATCCATGACGTCTGCGTATCTATAAATGATACTATATAGTTCGATATAAAAGCAATAATGAAACGCGTGTAACGTTAAAATCACGAGGCATAACGGAGTGCTTTTAGTACAGATTACATAATCAAACTGTTTCATGTAATTTCAAGAAGGGCGAATTTATTAAATAAAAATAATCGTTTACACGTCGTTTTTACAATGAAACTCATGGTGGACCTCTTTAAGTTGCCGAGACGATATTTCCAAACTACACCATAACGAAAGTAAAGTTTGTAATCGGAATATATTTTCTTTTATAGCTTTACATAAAGTCCCGGAAGAGCTAGGAAACCCTACACGTACCCCTCAACTTTGTTAAATCCACATTAGGAAGCTTGTCTACAATGAAATTGTATTTTAATGTGTTCTAAGCGAAATCTATTACTACTGCTTTTATTAGAGCGGTTAAAACATTTGCAGTTTGATTCGCTCTTTCGACTCTTCATGCCAACTTTAAATCAGATCTTTTCTTGTTTTGCAGTAATTGAAGCGAATAAAGTTCTCGAACAGTAGCTAACAAAGTTTACGATAATGTCATTGTATTCTCAATGGAACACAAGTATATAGTGTTCAATAAACTGTTATATGATTTCTATCCGCTAATCAAATTAACCATTATCGCCCACAATATTCTAGTGCTATACTTCGAACATAGATATGTGTTCAGCGAAGAGGGTTGTGTTTGCCAGAAACGCTCGAACAGGTCGATTTTAGTTTTGAGGGAGACACCCATATTAAATACTACTACTTACATAACCTCTGAGAAGGGGGTGATTTGCACCCCAAAAGTTTCAAATGGGAAGGGGTCGTAAACTTTAGATAGTGCGAAAGGAATGTTCATTTTCTTTCCAGCACTAGTTTTCATCTTTTAAATCCGATCAGTAGTTCGAGAGAAAACTCGATTTAAGTGGATTAGCAAAGCCGTGATAAATGTTTATTAAGTAGGCGTTGAAGCTGGAATAATTGATAGCTTGTGTCAGAGCATCTGACACAAGTGCATATAGCAAGGAAGCAAGATTTTGAGTGTGTTAAATGTAATTAAAAATGTAAATTAAGCTATAGAAGAAAGGGTGGAAATTGTATCGATTTTTTCCCCCAAACCCGTCGCATAAACGGCCAAATAGTTCAGGGTGAAACAAGAAAATCCAAGTGTGAGATCTGTGACAGTGGTACTTAGTTTTGAGCATTTGATCTTCGTCCTTCGTTGCACTTACCAATGGTTGAGCGCCACTCAATTTCTAACTTAACTCTCTCCGTATGAAATACGAGGGTAGTTAAAAAGGTAAAAATCAATATACTTAGGTACCAAAAGAAATACTGGTATATACAAACAAATGGAAAAAATAAAAATTCTCTCCACAATGGAATAACGTAACACACAAAATACTGTAACGTTATTTATAAATTCGGGTTCGATTTATATCAATATTTATTAAACAAAACTAAAACACTATAAAAACCGTACAATTTATATCGGTTATTTATATCACACACACTTCGCAATTTATATTTCCGCGCTCGATGTTTACGTACTCGTTCGGTAGTAGACTGCCGCGATGTTCGGTCCGCAACCATTTATACACGCAAGCAATGTAAGTAATTTTCCGGATAAGTCTGGAATATTTCTATACAAATCCCACTATCGCGCGCGTAGAAAATTCCAGAGCGCCAAAGGCGACGTCATGTCTGGAGCGTTTCCGTTACAATACTTTTAAGTTACATTACTCACAAACCTTAGTTCACTATACAATTGAAATTCCCCAGTTTAACAAAACCCGCAATCAAAAATGATCGATTTAAATGAATACTGAATCTTAAAACAAGTGCCACGTACGGATTTGGCAGGCCAAGCCAGCGAATTCGTCGGTTTCTTCAAGGAGGAGATATTTTAATCTGTCGGTTCGCATTTCCAAATTGCACAATATATTAAAATGTTGGTTGGATATGCTGCGGTATTTACCAACTCGGCGATCATTACTTTTGTCAAAGACTGTACGCCCACAAAGAACATATATCTTCAGAAAAGCGAAAGAAACAGTGGTCCCAGTATCCTCTACTCGCCAAGCTCCTGCTCCTTTTTCCCCGAAGTATACCGTTCCTTCACGCAGTATGTGGGTATGAACCACGTCAGCACCGTATGGAATGGGGAAGAATACCTCCCTTTATGCAGCAGTAGCTCCGTTCCTCACACCAGATGCAGATCAGCGACGCTGAAGAAAAGCTCCTGGTAGCAGATTATGGCGGCAACATTGACAATGACAACTTCGACGACCTATGGTACCGATTATTCACAAAATCAGTGAGGAATGCTAAATTGCAACTAGCCCGCCTACCTTAAAAACTGTGCGTTTTCTTTTATGTACGTACCTTTGTAAAATGTTGCACTTGCAGGAGCTTTGAAAAAAACTATTTGTTTTAAAATGCAAGGTATTATAGAGACAAGAAAATAAAAACACACGTAAAAAACCAACGCCAAAAACACTAAAATTTTAAGCGTCAAATTCAAACTGTCTGCAGTCACCCGGTATGTACCTACAAAGTTTATATAGTTCGAGGTCAGTCAATCACACAAGAAAAATAATAAAATTGTACGTACAAAGATGCCGCCAAAGCCGTTATGAAAACATAAACAGTGAATTTATTCGTTTGCAGAAATATTCTCTTTTAGCCGAACTATTTTCTAATACACGTACACAATACATTCCCTTACGACTACCTTCGCAATGGATCTGTAGATCTGCAAATTGAGTAAGAAATGACTTTTAATCTGATAGCCCTTTAACAAAACTACAATTAAAAAATTTGGATGTGGTCCGTATTCTCAAAATAAATTAAGTGACATAACTCTGTAATCACAATTTTCCCTATTACATCCTGGACATTACTGTACCATTTGCATTTTAATAAGACAACAGTTTGTAAATGTAATTTTTTGTTTTACGTATCTCGATGCTGTGAGCTACCGTTAACTAAATTTCTAAAAGTTCTGAAAAACTTTTGCCATCGAAGTTGAAAACTTCGTTTATGAAGTGTAAAGGTAGAATTTCGAATAATTGACTTAAATATAATTACTGTTTAATGAAGAAACGCTATCATTCGTCGTGTTTTTCATTCACGCGAGGGTAGCGTTCACATTGCGCTTGTTTCAGCATCAGTTTTACACTAGGTTTTAGGTTTTAAAGCTTTCGTTACACATTTTTCATAGTCTTAGTGTTGCGATCAATTTGGTTAGGTACCTACTAAAAATTTGAGCACTTCGCGCCGTTCGTGTGTCAACAAAAGCAGATGAGACCTTTTTGAACGTTTACACAGTAAAATCTTTTTAAAATATTAAAAGGCTTATTTTTCATTTATAGCTTTTCGCAACGAAAACAGCAAGTGTATGCAGGGTAAGTGCTTGTGCGAATAAGTTATAGCCAAACTTAATTTTGACTTTATTAATCATTGAATAAGTAACTCATAATTACTTATTCAATGGTATTATCCATAGTTTATTTGCCAGCAATGGCGTTATTTGTGATTTAGCAGATGTGTCACGCATATATCAGAGCGGATAAGCTTCTACGGCCAGAGTCATTAAGATGCGAGCGGCTTCCAAGATAGAACCGTGTCAACGTTTCGCCCACTTTCGTAAGGGGTTTCATCAGGACAAGAAACAATCATTGTTTCTCGGATATCTCCGCAAGTAAGAGAATCTGTGTTAATTTCTATTTAACAAACTATTCACCGTTTAACTGCGCAATTTGGCTTGCATTTTATCAACTCTATCTCTTATCCAAGATACCAATGCTAATAATTTTTCCAAATACAGTAAAAGCGCTTCGTTTTCCGTTGGATATTAATAATAGTTCTATATGAAAATTGAAAGTTTATATTAAAAAAGAAAATTTTGGGGAAAATGTAACACAAAACTCGTCAGTAAAATGAGACTGTTACATACATATTTTGCACATGGAATAAAATTACCTTTAACACGGTAAGCGCAGGCGAAGTAGAGATGGGTCGGAGTGATTCAGTGATTATTTTCTACGGCCAGGCATAAAGAACCCGGATAGGCGACAACCAACGGATCGCAATCCCTCCGAGCTCAAAAGGGTGCTTTCTGCCGATCACATAAAAACACAACAAAAATTGCACAAACATCGTTCCGACGAAGTAGAAATATGAGCAAACTGCACGGAGGAACTTATAACGGTAGGCAGAGTTCGCGCTGCGTTACCTCAAACCCGCCGCATGAATGGCCAACTAGATTAGGATTGGAAACAAAAACTTGAGCTCTGTCTCAGCGGTAGTTCGCCCACTATAAAATAAAGGCAATAAAAGAACAATAATAAAAATAAAAATATCAACTCAAAGTTGTCTCCACACATAAAAACAAAATATTCCCCCAAATATTCAAAATTATAACTTACGTTACTCACAACTCTTAGTAACTTCAATGTACAATTGAATTCTCTCAATTTACCTAACCCCCAATCAAGAATGATCGATTAGCAAACTAATTCCTTTCCACAAATAAATTGATATTCCGGGCAAAAATTTAGTATAGGGCCAAGTACAAGTAAAACATGTAAAATAGCTCTTTCCTTGAATAAAGCTAGCAGTTGACGCCAAGAAGTGAACTCAGATCCCGCATCCACCCGAAAACGATGAAAAAGAAAGACCCCCCCATAAACGGCCAACTAGCTCAGGGATGGAAACTAAAACAAAGCTTGAGATCTGTCACAGCGTAGTTCGTTCTGGGCATATGATAATTAGTTGATTACTCCCTGAGAGGCCTCGCTCTACTCGTAATCTGCTTCTATACCAGATACGGTACTTAATTGACCAACCCCTTCAAAAAGAAGTGGTGGTCTCCAACGCATTCACGTTTCAAACTCGATCATAATTTAACCGAGTTGGCAAAGATACTGAGTAGGTACTGATGTTCAGAAATTACTTTAATGTAATCGCATAGGTATAACCCTGAAGGGGCAAAATAGTTATCATAAGACTCTAAAGAGTTATGGAAGTTATCCATTATGAGGATCGATTCTTGATATTAAATCTCCTTCATTACCCGGTGATCCATTTCACTATCAAAATGTCCGCTTGTTATCTACAGATGTAGAAGTAAGTCAAGGGCATCGGCAACCGCAGGTATCGGCGAATTTAACCCAAGGTTATAAAACTTGTACCTCGAACAAAAATTAGTAGGTAACTTAAAACGTATTCGAAACTTGAACTGGAACCCGAAATTGAACCCTAAAAGAAATAAAAGGTAATCCCTCTTCTTTGATAATATAAAATTTGTTCGATCATTATTGAAAATTGGATCTTTCGTTTGGTGTCATTATGAACCCTCTAAGTTAATATGGGGAGAAACGATCTGCAAAAAAACGTTTTTCCCAGGTTAATTGCCTATGTTCGGTTTTAAAATATTCACCCAGTATATAATGCAATTTCGATAGTCGCACCAAAAACCTAAAGTAAATGACGACAAACTTGTGACTAATAAAATTAAAGTCATATAAGGTAAATACTTGGAAAGGTCTTGTCATGACAGCAGATTTTCATTTCACATTAAATGCAAATAATAAATTTAGTTACAAAGGGTATTACATCGCTGTCGCTGAAGAAATGTTTTCTTTGTGTCAGAATTTTGTCAAGATAGGATCATTAACGGTAATGAAATACTTTTCCGAAGCATTTTCGCGTAAAAGCAAGTAGAGCAAGGAATAATAATTAATGATGTATTAAAACAAAGCGTTCAGTATATACACAGTGAACTAAATTTATAGAAAACAATTGTGACAAGTTGTTTAATATTTGATCAAATTTCGCATTATCTAAAGCTAAACGATTCGAAATTTCTAGATGTCTAAGTTAGATGACCCTTAGGCCAAATAACCCATTAAACTTAACTAACTACCCGTTCCTAGCACTTATCTTAACTGCTATGTCAGCAAAGGATTTCAGAGTACGGATAAAATTTTCTTGTATATTGTTAAACTGTCTAACAAGGTAAGGAAACTAACGTGCTGACTTTAACACATCCGAACATATTTTCCCATGTTTTCCCCGGTTTGTTGATTTAAGCCATAGGTTGAAAGATGAGGAATCTTAGCAAACATGTACCTATTGGCTATCTAAACCAATCCAGAAAGCCGTAATTGCCTATAATAACTTACAGTAATACACAGTGCGTTCGAGATATGAAGGTCACCCCAGTATCTCTTTTATTTGGCGGTATACGAAACATTTTTCAAACAATAATTTTACATTACGATCTATCCGATCTCATATTGAAACTTCCGGCATCACTTACGGTTTAACCGGAAATCGATGCAACTTTTGTTTTTCAAATGTTCTATGTTTTTTTAAGTTATTAGAATAGAGCAATCAATTTTCTGTACGACAACATATTGTAACGGAAATGCTCCAGACATGACGTCGCCTTTGGCGCTCTGGAATTTTCTACGCGCGCGATTATTCGAGAATGTACTAGACTTACATTGCTTGCGTGTATAAATGGTTGCGGACCGAACATCGCGGCAGTCTACTACCGAACGAGTACGGACGTAAACATCGAGCGCGAAAATCTGATATAAATTGCGAAGTGTGAGTGATATAAATAATCGATATAAATTGTACGGATTTTATAGTGTTTTAGTTCTGTTTAATAAATATTGACATAAATCGAACCCGAATTTATAAATCACGTTACAATATTATGCATGTCTCCTTTTCCGCAACAAAACACAGTCCCCTTAAAAGCCAACATTGCAAATTAACCTTGGAAAGAAGCAATTCAAAATACCGTAAAATGAGAACAAATGTGTATCAACCAGGAGGTGGTCTGATATCATTTTTTCAACTTAATGTTTGCACCTCTAAATAAATTTCTCTTGAAATCAGGGCAAGTTTTTCATTTCTAAGAAAATGGAAATCAATTCAAATGTCACAACATTTCACCATATCGTGCATCTTTTAGCAAATGTACACAAGGAGTAAAGAGATTTGATAAACATAAGAAAAAACAATTTGAAAAACAAAAAGCAGAAGAGAATACATGATTAAATACAGACTAAGAAATACGACTTAAATCAATCAAAAATTAATTTAATAAAAAAAAAGCGGCATAAATAAAGTTAATTGATGATTGTAAGGTATATTATTGTTACACGCACCATGTTTCGATGTGTTGAATTTTTACAAAGACAAAATAAACAGTAATTCGATACTTGTGCAAATATCCCACTTTATTGCAGAATTAAACTTACAAAGTAAAATCCAAGGGTGAACGTACGTAATTAGCATATTGGCAGCTGAAAACACAAAGAATTCATTTTGAACTTTTACACAAAGTTAAAATAAACTAGGGCATAGGTAACACCGTGCTTGATTGCCATCTTTGTTTGGAAATGTTTAATATACACAGGCTGATTCAAATTCGAGGGCCACAATGGAGATCTTGGAAACTGTAAGAGATAGGTAGGTAGTTTATTTGTCAAAGTTGCGTATTTGCATGCTTAACAAAATGCCGTTTTGAAACTGAACAAATTCTGACTACTTTCGGAGATATCCTTAAAAAACCAAATTTTGCACTATCGTTTTTATTTTTTACCGAAGTTATTTAAAAAGATATTTCAAAATAAATGACACATTATTATGGTCACTTTATCCCTCTATAAGATGCTAGTTTTAAAGGTTAAGTCTGACGTTTCGTCTCCGGTTAACCATCATCAACTTTGTTTTTTCTTATCTTTTTTACTTTTTGTGTCATTTGATAGAGATTTTTTTATGATTTCAAAAATTTAAATATCACTATTTTTTAATTAGAAATGGCTCCATTAATTCGTAAAAACCCAAGAAACTACGAACATACACTACCCAACACAAAGTTTGCCAGGCAGGAAAGAAGATTTTTACAATATTTAAAAAAGCTTGATTACATTTTTTAAGTCAAATGATACAAAAGTAAAAATGTTTCTTTTTGCACCTGAGCCAAGGAAAATCTTTACAATTAAACTGCGCATGCGCAAACTGCGCAATCAATATGCACATTCCTATTTATAGAGATATTTTTTAACCAAGAAAAATTAGACTGCGCATGCGCATTATGTCCGTTATGTGACGTGTAAAAGGGCTATTTTACTTAAATACAAATTTGTTTGGGTAAAAAATGGACGAATCCTTGCAAGGAAGAACGAATCTGACAAACCTGTGTTGATAAAATGTTTAACGGATGTCAACAAATGTGTAGGTAACCTAAAGACGAGCTTTGCGCACTTTTATGTTGATTTGATTGCAATGAACTTTCTCGATAAGACGGTCATTTTTATCAAGTCTTTGGAACCTATCACAAATAATTTAAGTTTCGTTTTTAGAATGTAAAATACTTTACGTCAGTTCAAAATCATAGACTAGATATCATCCAATCAATGCCTTTTTAAATTGCATATTAATTACATTTTATGAGATTAAATCCATATAAATTGAATTGTACCAGTTCTCAACGTTTGTAAATATTTATTTGTATATTTTATCCGTATAAAGGTGCTACCTGGCAATTTAATTAGTTATTCAAATTTATGATGTAATTGTTATTACAATTTCGGAAAATAGTTCTATTTTTTTCTGAAACATCATAATCATAGTATGTCAACATTTATTTAAGTTTGTTTTGATTTGTTACTTTTACATGTTCATCTCAAGAGCCGCAAGAAACAAAGTCAAGAAAGAATCATTTTTTTAAACAATGTAATGTAAATTTTGGAACGGACTGATAAGCGTTTTAGATTTAACTGGGCCATAAATTGTACATTTTTTTGTAAATAAACCATTCATGGCCGTTTGCACCGACAAATTTAAGTGAAGCTTAGCTTAAGCGTAGCTTAAAATCCATGGTAACGGTTGTTGAGACAATGGTTGCCTTGGATTTTAAGCTCCGCTTAGGCTAAGCTCCACTTAAATTGTTCGGTGCAAACGGACATCATTCATTTATTCATTATTTTATTATTTAAATTTTAAATTAATATGATAGGGACACCGTTTAAGCATTATACCTACTACGCCTGTAGAAGATAAGAATTAAGAAATATAGTCATTCCAATTACTGACATAATAGAGCGATGTAAAAGCAACGAGTCAGCATTTTATTCTTAAAATTTCCATTATACACTATGTTTCAAATTAAGTCGGCACTATTACTAACATTCTTAGTTGTAGAATTAGAAAGACGGTTAAATTACCAAAGTTGTGTATTTTTTCTACTTAGCCCAAATCTGCAGTTAAAACAAAACAAAAGGATATCTACATGTACAAATTGTACCTAAATTTCCGCTGCTAATAACCGAAAGGTGGATGCAGGTTTAAATAAAAAAAAATGGCATTTTTCAGATAATTACAACAATGTGTTTTATATGGACCACCCTGTATATTATTACATTTTATTTTTTCTACTTAGCCCAAATCTGCAGTTAAAACAAAACAAAAGGATATCTACATGTACAAATTGTACCTAAATTTCCGCTGCTAATAACCGAAAGGTGGATGCAGGTTTAAATAAAAAAAAATGGCATTTTTCAGATAATTACAACAATGTGTTTTATATGGACCACCCTGTATATTATTACATTACATCATATGGAAGCTTATTGGATTCTCTACAAAATTTTTTAATGCACCACAGCTGGCACATACGAACTCATTTGATAACCATTTATTATAAATGTGGCTGAATGTCGTTGTCTCGCCTCGCTCCTAGAATCCTACAGGCATCAGGCGATCCAATCACAGACCTCGTCCTGCACCTCTGCGTCAGACATGATATTGTGACCTTTCATGTGCTTCTTTTTGCATCCCAATACGTGAAAATCACACGACAACATGAAAAATGAAAACCATGGTGGCAATCTCGTCCTCTGTGATATGTCTGTTGGCCTACAGCCTCATCCACGCGAGCAATGCACTCCTCAGTAACCTTTACAATCAATATTCCACATTGACTTTTCTATCCTAATTATTATGTTGTACGTAATTATCCCACTTCTGTGGAGTAACTTGCGAATGCGCTTCATGTATTAGGCATACTTGTTCTTTTTTATAGTTTGTGTTATGACTTGCCATGTATCTTTTGACTTCACTCCATACCGGCGGACTTAGTTCACAGTGATCTTAGCAACTTAACATAGGTTTAGTTTTAAACCAATTTTCGAAAAAAGGTCCATATCCATTTCGTTCTGATAATCTGCTGTATTTTTCTTTGCTAAGAAAGTTATTTCGGCACCATTAATGAAACCATCTTCACTTCCTGCATGCAGTAAAACGAATCGTGGGCCACGTGCAGTTGGAGCTTTCAACCGAGTATTGACTCCACGAACAAATGCGTCCCTATGTGATGATACGGAGATATATATATAATAATATTAATCCATGATTCGTCCAGATACACAATGTTGTATAACTCTCGCCAGGAAAGATTGCCGGTCACAGCACACCTTGTGTCGATTTACAATCTTTGTTTTTATTAAGATGCGAGAGACTTCTGGAATAGGATCCTACTAATGTTGAACAAAAAGTCTTTTCGTTCAACATTGACACGATACTATCCCGGAAGTCGCTAGTACCTTACGAAAAACAGAGATTGTAGATCGGTATCAAGTGTTCTGTGACCGGCAATCTTTCCTGGCGAGAGTTATAGTTTTCTTCTCGAAATGCAGGAATTTCTCGTAAATATCGATGGCGCCAAGAAATAATTTCGGGTTTTTCTATCAGAAGAGACTTTCTGTCTCTTTTTATGCACACAAATCCCATGTGCTTAATTGGTCTATGCAGTGCAACTCTACAAAAATTACGTAAAAATTCACCTTTATCTACTGCTACTAAAATAGCATTTAATGTTGAGGGTGTATTTTTACCAAATAAACTATGTACTGTTTCTTCGTTCTTGTGTGGTTTTTGTGGAGGTTGTAATCCAAGTTCTCAGGAATTTTCTTTTCTTACAAAATTGTATTCTCCCCTAATGTCATGTCAATGGCTTTAGCATTCTCTCGATATGTTTCACTCTGCGATTCTCCATTACTAAATTCAATCACTACAGTATTATTTAAGGGGCTCGATGTACACACAAACCTTAGTTTCAACTTGCACAATTTAAACTAGATTTTTAATTTTCCAACGCATTAAAATGACATTTCACGTTAATTAGCATTCAAATTAAATCGGCATAACCGCACTAAAGCCCTAAAGGATTGAATTGCCCTATGTTCCCTGTACTGTAAAGTCAAAGTCAGACCATAGGTGGAACACAATGTCAAGAAATAAAGAGATTCATTTGCCTTGAGGTTATACTAGAGTTGACATAGCGTTCGAACAATATTAGTAGAAATAACAATAAGAATCATTTATGATTCAACAGAAATGTAAATTTCTTCATTATAAATACACAAGTGCTGAGAATATTAAATGAACATAAGCATACAAGGATTCGTTATTGAACTGAATAAAGCGGTAGCTTCTGACCAAATTTAATAGGTAGGTAAACCAAATACAACAAACTTATAAATCGTACATGAGGAAATT
Organism: Photinus pyralis; assembly: GCF_008802855.1. NCBI lineage: Eukaryota > Metazoa > Arthropoda > Insecta > Coleoptera > Lampyridae > Photinus > Photinus pyralis. The sequence goes on from NW_022170510.1 coordinate 3,019,287, forward strand.
TAAGGTTACTATAGCCAACAAAGATGCGGTTCAGTAAAGAGAAATCAGTTCGCCATCAAATATGAATATAGTAGGTACGATTAAACGTATCGAACATGGAAGTAGCAGAAAGGAAATAAAATAAAAGATTCGTATGCCACTCGCTACAAAATAATCTCCACCATTTCATATTTTATGAAGCTTTACTTTTAAACTTGAATTATATGTTTGTTTTTGATATTGATCTGCAAGTAGTTACGAATTTTATGTGCTTTCTATATTTGAAGAACTATATTATTCGCTAGCGTGCGTTTCAGTATGTCCACATGGATTGATTGAAGAACAGTGGTTGGAATAGTATAGGGTAGGTTAGATACTTCACAGGGAATAGCATCAATCGGGCCATATACCTACAGGTTATAATTCATTTCCTTCATTAGATAGGACGTGTATGATGAAAATTATAACCTACACATGCAATGCGCAAAAAAAGACAAATTATCAAACGTTTGTATTTATTACAATATTCTACATTCTTTGGAACTGAAATTATATGTCAACATGAACTGCAATATCCCTATACAGCAGCTTACAACAAGATTGGTGTCGCTTTCAATTTTCCTTAAATTTGAAACAAAAGCTTTCACTTCTCAGCCTTGGAGAAAATTGCCTTAATATTTAAATATTCTGTAATTAACATATATTTTGTACGCCTGTTTATTCAGCCGGATTTGAGGTTCAGTGGTAGAGAGCAAGAAAAGCAACTGCTGCTTCGCGTACTTATCCTTTGGGATATAGCACAGTAATATGTTTTGGGGACGTGCGTACACTTCTCCGTCATTTTACAAAATGTATATATTTATTTAACGCACCTTACTGCTGAAAATATGATGAGCCTTACTCCTTCTCTAAATTTATTAGCATAAAATTATTATATTAATTATGCTCCGTTAATTTAGATTATTTTAACTGAATTAACTCGGTTTATAAATTATAACATTAAAAACTAAAAGGCTTTCTCTTAAATACACTTGTATGTACTTTGTAATTAAATTGCTGATCTAAAAGATAATATCGTCGATTTCAGGGGAAAATGATGCACCTTAGGTATTCATCCTTGGGGCTTTATCATTAAACGTTTGCAGTATTGCCCCACATGCAGCCGTTGTTTCGCACAGGTAGCTCAAGTAAATTTTGATCCAATCCATTGGTGAATGCATCCGCTGGAGAAATCTTATTGAAAAATATGTGTTGCAAGTCGCCAGCTTCCAGTTCCTGGGGGTGTTTTGAAAGTACTGATGTGGATCTCCTATACAAATAAGAAGTAGCAGTTTTTAATAAAACATACTTCTAAATACGATTTAACCGATTAAACCGACTTTTTAAAGAAAAACCACTACAAAGATAAATGAACCAAAACACTAATCCCTTTAGGTAAGACGAAGTGTCATACCAAAGAAAATTTTGCATGTAAGCAATCCGAAAGCAGAAACTTCATCGAGGGGAAAAGGAATACAACTCGTGGGCATTTGGGCAAGATAAAATGTAAGAAGAGATAACATTAAAATCTGCACGACCTCCGTCGGTGAAACAAAGAACTATTGTAATAAGGAATCTATAACAGCGTAAATATAGAGAACTAAATATTGAGAAATCTACTACAGAAATTAACCTACATCTTCAACTAGTGGATTACAAAGTAAATATCGAGATGGCGTAAGAATTTAAATAAGATCACAAATCAAAGGTTACTTAAATGGAATGTAAATCAGAAATATCAATCGGTAAGGAAATAGTTATTTGTAAAAATAGAGAAGAAAGTGGATTTTTTCAACTCGAGTTCAAAGTTTCATTTAAGTTCCGGCAAATAAAATAAAAAATCTTAAAATTACTTACACTTTTTTTTTAAATCTTTTAATAATCCTAATAATCTGGTCCTACAAAGGTTTGCGATACACTACACACAAACGCTGACAGCTTTTCAACTGAACTGCCTCTGCACAGAATTATTATAATAAAAACTACGTTTTCAACTAATCAAATCGGACGAATAACTAGAATAGCGTAAAAAAAAGTACACGCTTTCCAACCGTCGGTCGTCGCAAAACAATCAACTAGCAGCAACCTCGTTTTACGTTGATTGTCGGAAATATTTATGCTAGTTAAATGCCTCAATGCTGGTTGAAGTTGAAGTACATAATCGCGAATAAACAGAAATCGCCATCGCCATCGGTTTCTACGCACCACGGGACCATTTCATTCCGTTGAATATTTCACAATGAAATGAAGTTCGATTATTTCCACATCGTCAATATGCAGCTATATACGTATGTAACATCTGCAAGTTAGAAGGAATGAAATGATAAAGAGGCCATAATAACTTTCTGCGGGTTTACTAGCGAATTATTTTGAGACAACAATCGTATTTAATCCACAAACAACGGCCGTGCTTTCTGTAATTGTGAAATTGTGACCAATGAAAAAGATTCATGTACACAGAATAGGTAGAGTCTAAAGAAATAGAGAACCAATATTCAGTAAAGTTATATCTGTATATATTACGGCTGGATTTAAACACGGACAGCAATGAGATGTTGCAAGAGAAAAATCAATATACCTACCATAGACAGATGTTTTTCTAAATTCATCTCGAAATAGGATGCTGATCCTTTTTCGTTATCCATTTTCCGTGCTTTTGGCAATTACATTGACCAAACATGAAGAAATATTTTCGAATGCCTTTTAATAAGTAAAAGAAATCACCGTTAAGGCTTCCTTTCATGTTTCAGTTAAATTTATCAGATAGATAACCACCAATATGTTTCTGTGAAATTAATGTAATAAATAAATGTAAAGTAATTAGTGTACGAAAGGTCTGTATAATAAACCGAGGTTTTTAAACTATAAAACACGCAATTTTCCATGTTTCTGCTAATCAGCAGTTATTACATAGACCACTACATTTATGGTTTTGTCGCCCTTTAGCGCTATTGACTCAACCTTGTGTTTGTGTTTTGATTGATAATACTCTATATTTGCGTTCATTTTGCCTTCTGCATAAAGCTAATAACGAGCTACAAAGCTTGTTCATGTTTTTTTGTCCGTCCGTCCGTCTGTGAACATGATAACTCGCGAACAGTTTCGAATTTTCCAATTCAGTTTTCAGTAATAGGTGGACAATGGTCAAGGAAGTAAGATTAAATTTTGGTCATTTGGACTTTCTGTTCATCCGCCTGTGTTTGTCTATATTGGTTTCAACAGTTTATTTGTACTATCATATTGCATTGTCGTTTGTGACTAAAGGTTGCGAGAATTTACTTACAATCGACAATATTTTGTCGTGAAATTTATCCGAATCGACAAGAATTCGCAGACCAAATGCTGTGTGTAAAAGGCAAGTTTTCAGAACTACGCACTGGATTAGAGCTGAAAGACTTTCCACGCTGAGATACAATAGTTGCCTCTATTTCTCGTACGTTCTTACTTCGCAAAATTTACAAGAAAACTGTGACTGCTATTTAGAATGTATATCATTTTATACCTTCATTAAGAGCAATTAGTTAAAGAACTACAGTTTAATGACACATTTCTTTCTAATTTTGTAGTTAATTAGTTGGACTATCATGTGCATAGATATAATTAAGCTGATGTTTAAATATTAATTTTTAATGATACAAAAATCTGGAATAGTATGTTATTTTATTAGATTATTGCTCTCAAATTCATAGTTTAATATTTAATCACAATTAATTGGACCGCTTGTATTTATTGCTAATTAAAATATATTGATTTTATTATAATGATCTACAGTAATTTACACCTTTTTTTTCTATTTAATTATACATAATTTTTATTTTGATCATTAAATTTATTTTCAAATTGCTGGTTCAGAAACTATTGTAATACTAGGGATATGTAAGTTCCAGTTTATGGTAGCGCCGTATAAGCAACTTACCAAAAAAGTAGTTCTTTTAGAAAATGCCAATAACGTGTTCTACAACTAGGATTTGCAAAATTTAATTTAGCATTGAAGTGGGTAAAAAATTCCCATCAAACTTTTTCAATTTGTGGACACCCCGTTCATTAGATTTCAAATGTGAAGAATTGAATATTATTATTTTCGAAAGCAGAGATATACAGAGTTACTTTTTTCCTAAAACATACAATAACAAAGTTGTCCATATATGGCGCCCGTCCTTTACCAATATGAATCGGCAGACCAAAACAAATTAAATCGAAAAAATGGAAAAAAAAAATTCCTCTTTGTTCTAGGTTACCGAGTTATTGCTAAAAAACAAAGATTTAAAGACAATCTTCAAACTTTATTAAAAAATAAAGAAAAGTCTCTCATATGACATCACTAGAATTAAGCGCATTTTTGGTGTGACAGAAATCAATAGCTCTCACGATTAATGACGCAAGAATAACGCGATTGTATGAATGTAAGCCTGAAATCTCGAAGAGGCTCTACGATGTTCCGTTGTCGAGATCTCGGTCGATTTATAAAAAGAGTAGATTGTTTACCAAGGACGAGATACAAGTCGGAAGTTTTACGTAAGAGGTTTATAAGCGCCGAGTACGGAAATTCCGACGTGTAAGCGGATCTCACTTGTCCGTGGTAAAAACTAAATTTTTTTATTATGCTGTATATAAACGGCTAATCAACACAGAATCAAAAGAAGCCGAAAAGCGGAAAGGATGCAGAGAAGTAAAATATCTCTGCCTCTTTTCCGCTTCTCTGCTCCTAGCAACGAAATAATACTTCGCTGTTTGAATATGATCAGCGACATTAAATTTGATGTACGTATAAAAAATAGTATATTAAGAGACAAGTGTATAATCAAGTCTTTAGAGCACGTGTAACGAGTTTAATGGCACGACGCGAAGCGGAGTGCTTTTCGTTGTAAGTGGTTTAAAGAACAATTATACACGTGTTTCTCATAGTATTTTTTATTATACCTCCAATATAATTTAAAAATAAGGATGCAATAATAGTACATTATATATTATCAAGGTAGAGAAGTACAGTATTATTGCCTGAGCACCAAGATTACATCTCGAGGCGCTTGCGCCGAGGGGTGTAACGTGCGAAGGCAATAATAGACTTCTCTACCGTGGTATATATACTATTTTTGTCACTACTAGCACTTGAAGTAAATTAACATATTATATTGATAAGAAAGTGAACGGTTGGACAGAAATGTTTGTTTATTAATGTCAATCAAGTGTGTGGAAGTACAAGTCAAACAGGCCGTATTTTGTTCTGTCATTGAGATATTTTCAAAGAGTAATTTCGTTCGAATTTTTTCAAAATGTGATAATTTTAGGTATGTAATTTCTCTGGAAATGGCGGATGGTGGCAATTATTCACTTTAGAGAACTTATCCAAACGTTTATTGAGCGAAATTTCGGGTTGTGTTTTCTAGAAGTGACAGCGTGACAGTTCTCATTATTGACTACTAGTTAATAATGCCCACATTATTAACCACTTTGAACAAATGCCGAGAAAGCCTACTTTAAAAATGGAAAAAAGGTTAATAATCATGTCATCAGACGCTAGTAGTGAAAAAAATCTTATTGACGTTATACTCGAATACATGTCTAATTGGGCTGTGTGTTCGTAATTCCATGGTTGCCATGGAAATGTCACTTGACGTTTGCTTGTAAAAATCACCGTCCATTAAATGTCTTGTTGTAAAATCTAAAGAAAAGTTAGTAGGTGTAAAATCCAAATCCAGTAAAGACTATTATAAAGAATATGAAAGCTTGTTTTCGTGGATGAATAGGAAGCATCTTAGGAGCAAAGTCTTAAACGCATCGGATTTCGGGTCCGTGAAGTTGGAGTGTCGACTTGAAAGGAATTAAGTCCCATGTATCTCATAATTTTGTGCTCATTTTGTGCTAATTTGTGCTGCTAATTTAAAATTTTGTGCTCATCAGCTTAATGAGTAATTCAACTTTCTCTGATGACACTCCAACTTCAGGCTGGAGTGTCAACATTGATATTTTCAAAATTTTCTTTTACTATAATTTTGTGCTAATTTGTGCTGATAATTTAAAATTTTGTGCTCATCAGCTTAATGAGTAATTCAACTTTTTCTGATGACACTCCAACTTCACGCTGGAGTGTCAACATTGATATTTTCAAAATTTTCTTTTACTATAATTTTGTGCTCATTTTGTGCTAATTTGTGCTTCTAATTTAAAATTTTGTGCTCATCAGGTTAATGAGTAATTCAACTTTCTCTGACGACACTCCAACTTCACGCTTGAGTGTCAACATCGATATTTTCAAAAATTTTTTTTACCATAATTTTGTGCTCATTTTGTGCTAATTAGCAGTCCGTGTACTGTATTGTCTAAGTTGGAAACCCATAATATTCTAGACACCGAAAGAATTGTAAAGATATTCATAGAAAAAGAATATGATGGTGTAAAGATAGAAAGCTAATATTCTCCAAAAGGTTTCGCAAATACTTGCAGTTAGTAATGAACAATTAGGTACATCTCCAGGTGTAAATTTTCGAAGTAGGTGATGTAATGTCGTCTCACGTGACGTTGCCAATGTCAATTTCGCTAAGATGGCGGGTCCAGGTAAATTGTTGTTCTATGGGTAAAATTGCGATGTCATCCACGTTCTGCGTAAGAAATATCCAGGTAGAGAATAACGTAAAAGTAATCCGGAAGAGAAAATGATAAGAAGTTAAGAGAGAAGTTTGAGCGAACCTTGAGGGAAGATAAAACCCTAAAAAACGTATTAAGAAAAATGCTGAAGTACATACCTCACACTAATTACTTGCAAAGCGTATTCAATGGAGCACAGCCACAGCACATCAGAAATAGAGAAAAAACACTCAATAGAAATATGTTCACAGTCAAAACAGATTGACACAAAGTCAAGTAAAAAGTAATGGCGTATCGAGAAAAATTTGCACGCAATTAACCCAGATCCAGATCGTCTCTGAAAGGAAGAAGTATAGGACATGCGTATGTAGAAAAAAAGAAGATCACGACCTCTAGTGGCGAACCAAAGAACTATGGTAATAACAAATATACTGTAGAAATGACTGGCATCTAAACTAAACGGGTTTACAGAGGGAATACCTAGATGGGGTGAGAAATATAAAGAGAGGTGCAACTCGATTAATTTAGATGAGGCTTATTGCAAGATGCTTCAGTACATCGGCAATTTGGTAAAGAATAATCGATTTCCGCAGATGTAGCAGCGTTTATTTATTTATTTACTATTCCTCTCTTGTTCTGGGCCCTCAACAGGCTTACGCCCAATTACAGAGTGACCCGCATAGTGCTTTTTAGAGGTGCCTCTGCAGAGAAGGTATTAAGTTGTTTTATACTACTCCGGTATTTACCTTACGAATTAGGAAAACTGCAGGAAAACGTAATTCAGAGTAGCCGGCAGAATGCTCGCAACTGGTCTAAGGTATCTGCCACAGATGAAAAATTCACCTCAATCCAGGTTCGAACACCCGACCTCCGGAATTATAGTCCAACGCTCTTTCATTGGTTTTCAATCGGTTTGTGTTGTTGGGTGGCCTTTAAGCATCAGAGTCGCACGTCTAACACACTCACACCCCTCCCACTGTGGACTGTGGGCACGGGAAGCTTCGGGAATATGTATCGCAATTTTACATTATAGTTGCGCCTCTTTGCTATTTCTCACTCAACAATCAACGAGTAAAATTCGAAGTATATAAGGAATATAAATTTGGAATATCAATTGGTAAGAAAAGAACGCTACATACTCCTTTCCTTGTTTTATTCCTGGTTGCCGTATTTACCGCTCATCAACAAACAATCAGATATTTAAATTTGTGGTCTCTACGCTTCATGCTTCTTGCTAAACAAAACCAAAACTGGTGAATACTCAAAATGTTTCCTCCAAAATGTACCGCCCCTAGAATTTGCCGCTCTAGGCGCGCAACTAGTCCGCCTTGTGGGAAGGTGGCAGTCTGCGCATGCGCACACCTGATTTTTACCATATGCGATATGTTTGCCTTTACTATAAAGGTGGTGAAAATTTCAGCAAAATATATTAATAAATAAGAAAATTGATATTGCGCATGCGCACATTTATCGTCATGAGGTAACAGAGCTACCGAATTCAAGAAGAACGAACTAAATATATTGAAAACTGTAGGAGCAGTGGCGCCCTCGCATCGACGGACGGAGAAAGTGGTCATAATTGCGCCTTCCAACATAAGTTTAAAAATGCGCTAAAATCTAGGTTCTACCATTAAAAAAATAGAAAACATTTAAGAATAGTAAATCTATTAAAATAAAACAGATTGCAAGCTGTGCAAACAGATACCGCATTCACAGGCTTCATTCCGTTCTTCAGCCTGATAATTGTCATTACGACTAATTATACACGAAAATTGGGTAACCATTTTATCACAAAATTCCATTATAATTCGGATTAATGTTATAAGTTCATAAACACAAATTCAGCCCTATTTCTTTTGTACGATTTGTTTGTTTCTAATTCTTTTAGTAACTGCGTTGTAACTCAAAGTTGATTTTTTTAAATTGAAGTTACAATTTACCATGGTTTAAAAAAATTTATTGCTTTACGAGCTTTCCTAAAATGTATAATACATCATACTTATTTTCAAGAATAAGCTTTTTACAATAAATTTTGCTTATTAATACATCTTGCCTGAAAGATAATAACAAAAGTTTTTTTGTGGAAAGAGTAGCTAATTAGCTAACACTCCGCCCACTATAAAATAAAGACAATAATAAATAAATAAAAAGTTGGTTATTAAAAGGTCTAGAAACAAACGACTGACGACATTGGTTATCTACATTAAAAACTGCTTGAATAATGCTAAAGCCATTTTGTTCTAGCTTCAACATTTTTCACTTTTTCTCTCTAGTGAAAAAACAAAAGACGGCAGCTTATTTCCGGCAAAGGTAATGGAATAAGCATAAAAAATAAGGACACGAGTACTAAAACCGTTTTCGTTTATCTGCGCTAATAAGAAAATTACCCATTTAATCCCATCGAAATTGGACCACACTGTACATAGTACGTACGGTACGTACCCACAGGCAGAAAAATTTTATTATTTAGAAGTTGCTTAAAATGATCTAAAATGTCGACATTTGATGAAATTTTTTCCAAAAAAACGGCGATGGCAATATCCAACTAACTGACACTACAGTGAGTATCTTCAGAAAAATTTGAATTACTCATTAACCTGATGAGCACAAAATTTTTTAAATTAGCACAAAATGAGCACAAAATTATAGTAAAAGAAAATTTTGAAAATATCGATGTTGACACTCAAGCGTGAAGTTGGAGTGTCATCAGAGAAAGTTGAATTACTCATTAACCTGATTAGCACAAAATTTTAAATTAGCAGCACAAATTAGCACAAAATGAGCACAAAATTATAGTAAAAGAAAATTTTGAAAATATCGATGTTGACACTCAAGCGTGAAGTTGTAGTGTCATCAGAAGAAGTTGAATTACTCATTAACCTGATGAGCACAAAATTTTAAATTGGCAGCACAAATTAGCACAAAATGAGTACAAAATTATGAGATACTTGGAACTTAATTCCTTTCAAGTCGACACTCCAACTTCACGGACCCTCGGATTTCTGCTTTCAGACTAAGCATGCAGGAATAACTCGACAGTGCGAAATTAATGCTGAATACCCGAACGCTCTACGGTATTCGGATATCAAGATCTCGAGCGATTTATAAAAGGAGAATACGTTGAAATATTAAAAGCATTAGGCAAAATTTTTATTCTTACAATTTAATTTGTTTTAGTCCAGACAACAGACAATTTTAAGATACCCTTTGCATTTGCGGCGAGTTGGTACAGCGGCAAGATAGCCGGCGGCGAGTTGCGACCGCGGGGAGTCGGTCGTGGCAAGTTGTCCCATTCCGCTTAAATCCCTATTTCTACTTCTTAATAAATATCCCTGTAGATTCTGATTGTTTGAAGATAAAGTAGTACAAGAAACACCAACTTAAAGGAAATTTACTGCTCCTAGTTTATCTGAAACTTTTTCTGAGAAACGATCGTGGAAGGCAATGTATAGACAAATATTGGCAAAAAGAGTTAGGTAAAAATGATCTTTGCGAAAATCGTTGACATTCAATATCGTATACCTCGAAAACCGTTGGCAATTCCACAAATATGTATGGAGATAATTTTATATAACATTTGATTAGCTTTAATTTTATGTAGAACAATTTTTTGTAGAGTCCACCGTTTCCGAGGTATAATCAATAAACCCAAAAATTGCACCTTTTACCCTCCTCCCATCTTTAGCTCACCCCCGGAGGAAGGGGGAACTTTGAGTATCTTTATTCAACTTTGGAACACTTCTCTGGGTGTCTAATCCACCGGAACAAAGTTGTATGTGATTTGCAAATGCTGTATTGATGCTCTCACGAAGGAAAGAATTGGGTAAAGAAAACACATCAGTAGAACGAATATGTCTTTGGTATATTGGCACACTCAATGCGTAATACCAATTGATACGACACATCCTTTCCTATACTGCTTCTCTTGTTTAGTCGAAGACTAAACTTTAATTAAAGCTTTCCAGAAGATAGCAAATCGTGAGCGACTCCCTCTCAATTATCCCGGATTAATCAAAGTAATGAAAATGCGTTTCTCTCTGACTGTCGCTATTTTTACCAAATGGGGCGTAAAAATTGACACAATAACACATGCCCGCGATCGATATTAAAATCCTTATTTTTTTTAAATAGCGTTTAAATGGAACGGGTAAATGATTTTCAAAACATTAGTTAAATCGACGAAATTGCTTCTTTCATAAAATAAGTATATAAGGGTTACGTAATTACGTGCGATTTACAATGGAAACAATGTAATCCGCTCAAACGTTTGAAAAAATAATCTAAGAAATGAACACCGATTTACTTACAAAAGGGGCTGCTACATCGCATTAGCTTTATGACCGTATAAACAGGGTGTACGCTACATTTATGTTTAATTAATAACTATGATAAACTGGCTTTCCTCCGTAGTTTGCGTCAACCTCAACCTAGCTCCTATACTTAACTTCATGCTGCAGGTATCTGGAAATGAACAAATATTCTGTTTAATTAGACATACAAGATAAGCACACAACCATTCATCTTCAATTTAATCATAGCAATTTATTCTGGAAAGCTCCACGCACATACTAACAACATTGGTTAGAAAGGGTAGGTACGCAAACATTTCTAAGCGACGACACAATTGTTTTGGGATTTGCATTGGTCGTTAACGACGTAAGAACGTAGTTGTAAACTTTTTTTGCGAAATGAAAATTTCCTATCGAACATCGATTTCTTTTTATATACCTAACCTTTCACCCCTCAATTTACGAGATTATTAAATAAAACTTGGAACTACTATCTTGAAAAAACCTTTTCAGAACAAAAGAATTGTTTGATCTCTAACAAATAATGTTAGATGAGGAAAAATGATGGATTCGCACTTCAATTACATTGTTCCAAAAAAAAATCGAGGTTGATTATTCCAATTCGTGATTTTCACAGATTTATCATCTACATTAAATTCTAACAACGAAATCCGATCAAGTTACTTTTACGCGTGTTCTATTAAGAAATCTCGTTTTGTAACCTAAATCTTACAGTATTTAGCACGTAGAGTCTCTTTCTGATAAAATAAGAGCTGTCACTTTTGGACGACACTGACGGATTGTGGATAATTGATTTTAGTTGAACATGCAGCGTCTTCGGTGTAGTTGAGACCGCAATACAACTGGTAAGTAATAATGCGACGTAATAATCCTGATCAGACAAAGAGAAAACGATTTTGTTGTTGTGCACAATTGTTCCCATCTGCATAACACTTTCGTATTCATTTCTATATCGACACTTTAGTCCTCTTTTTTCAATGGTGAAGCGAAGACCAGGAACTGCTAAACTGCAAAAAATGGGATGTCGTAAGCGTAACTACAACCGTTTTCAAAGAATCAATTTTCAAGGTACCGTCTGCATATCCGCCATTGTTTTCATTAAAAGTCAAAATAACTTAAAAACCATAAATTCTAGATATCGACATGCGGGTATCAAAAGAACTAAAATTTCACGTAGAATCCAAAAATGCAATAAAAAAATTGCCCTTGAAAATAACGAAGTTACTAGCTACTTTGAGTATTTCCGGACGTGCCACAATTTTGAAAATATTTTACATCGATTCTGCCTTTAGAGTAACTCCTAGGTACAAATTTTCAAAAAGCCTACCTATTTCATTTTCCCAGAAGTGTTTAACTAAAGCTCCCGGAAAAACACCCTGTATACACATGGAAGTGTTAAAATCTTTAGCTCAACAAAGGATTTACGGCAGCCAGCGCGGTATCCTAAGCCTCTTCTATAATGATAATTATACTCTGCAGTTTGAAAAGACGAGTATGACCCCAAAAAGAAAGTGATACCGCCACTGCTTGGTAATGAAAAATTGATAATTGATATTTTATCAGAATTAAACTTTAAAGTATGCAGCTTGAACTGCTTAAAGCTTTGTTTAGGAGAAATCATCATATCAACTTTATTTTTTCATATGACCCGTAAAAAAAGTACATACTGTATTGTGTAGCATTTTTTATTACGAATACAACCACAGATTACGATGTACGTGATAAAAAAAGCAAACGTTGTTAACTCTGCTGGTTTCAACAGGATGCTGCAGCCGCGCACAACATCCTAAACGTTTGAGAATATGTACCTATCGGGGAAATTTCCTGGAAAATAGAAAATTTCTCCAATAAGTATTTTCAAAGTATTTCTGTATTCTTTTGTGTTTGGTCAAATAACATCAGCAAAAAATTAAAGCCAAATCGAGAACTTTCGGTCTGACTGACATGCATTCGGAAGAATAATTGGAATTTTCTGGTTTTCTTTAAAGCATGATAATAACTTTTCCCTAATTTGATCAACGTCGTATCTTCGATAATTTCGGATCCGGTTTTACCGGATGTGGATAACAACTTTCTTATTTTAAATAGAACACCCTATATTTTATTGCATTTTCGAAATCTACATGAAAATCTACGTCGTTTAATACCATTTCCCTATACTCAGCATCAAAGGTTTCCTATTCATGATTTTTCAACTTTTTTTACGTTTCACTGCTCTTCTTTAGCGCCCTGTACGTATGGGGAGCCATACGGAGGTTCACTTGAATTTCAAAAAGTCCCAAAATCAACAATACTGATGTGATGCTAAATGCGAATGATTTAAATTTTGATCGCCCTCCTACAGGGTGTTTTAAATTAATGGTTAAGTTTGATAACTTCAAACCTTGAAAACTTGGTTTTGATTAAGGTTTTTTGTAAATAAAATTTTTACGTTAATCAACCGTATTAGTTTTCAATTTTTTGCATAATAAAGACGGAAAATTGGAAAAATAAAACCCGCATCTTTTTCAATGCCATGGAATATTACTTATAGGGGGCGGATTCTTAGGTAAATAAATATTTTTTTTGCGTATCAATAGAAGGCCCAAACTGTGTTAAAAGTCCCGGATGAGCCAAAAGTAACTCAAAAACGAAGTTTTATTTCACATAAAAACACATATTTTTGGTTTATTTTTATGTGAATACATATTTCAAAGATATTCATAAAAAACACATAAATACAACGTTTTTAATTTATTTTATCCATTTTTTCTCTCTTCTGCGTGCATCATATTCCATATTTTTGTCCCCATATTTATTTGCACGTGATTTCTGAGTGCAGTGAGTACTATGGTATCTTGTTTCTGCATTCGTCACTTCCGCAAATTCTAGACCTGCTGACAAGTTCTGTTTTATGCATGCGGCTACCAGTAATTTTTGGACTGGCTGCTTTCTTATTTATCTGACTCGGTAGGTACTGTTTCAATTCAACACTACAGATTTGTTCGATTGAAGTAGACAGTTTACAGTTGGACCATACCGTGCGTAAAATAGCACTAATTCGCGTCTTCACTCTTAAACAGTATCCAATGTACAATTGAATTTAAAAACACGTAAATTTTAACGACATCCCATGAACCCTCTCTTAAAATACACAAGACATACTTCCTGTGACGTGAAACGCTGTTTCTCGCAGTACAGGGACAATCGATAATCACTTGCCATTGATAATTTGGAGTAATGTTCAGCTACTATTGGTGAATAAAAGACTTATCTTCTTTCCGTTTTTTTTCGCAAAAATTGTCAAAATAATTTGAAGTTTTTAGTAAATATTTTAATGTTTTTAAGCACATAAAAAATAAATATTTTGGAAGTTTTTAGCACCTAAAAATCCGCGCCCTATGACCATAATATTAAACAACGGTGTGGTCTAAGGGAGTTACCTTACATTCCCCGAAAACGAATCCATTTTTAAAACGATAGCAGTTCTAGTGACGATGATTAACTTTACAATAAATTAAACTGCAATTACCTACTTAAGTCACGAGAAATGTATATTAAAACCTATTTTCTTTTATGTTAACAGAATTGAATGTTAGATAGACGTAAGCTAGGTATCTTTCCACCTTATTACCATCATACCAGTTTATGTTAATTAGCATTTTATGTAGGTAAATAAAAATTTCCTGTGTTTTAGTGATGGGTGAACGTCCCTATTCTTAAATTCCACTACAGCAAGAGTTGGTAATACGCTTTTGTAAAATAACGTAAAATCAGTTCATGGATGAAGATTGCAAGCAACCATTAACATTGATATTTATTGGCTGGTAGCCTGTGCAAGTATTCATAATTTCCTAAACATTTTAATGTCGATTTTCGCAAAACACTAAACTACCAATGACCATTTATTTCGCCAAGCAGTGTGCATTTCCCAACCAGGCCGGCGTAGCTTGTTTTCTCATTTTATATTAAGATTAAGGGCCTGTTTATGGGTTAATTTAAAATTGATTCGGTTTATTTTCCTAACGTTTAGATTCGTTGCGTGGATGAAACCCCGCCCACTTAAAAATAAGGGCCAAAAAAAACTAAACTGAAGTTGGACTTCTGTTGGATTCTGTTTCTATATTGATATAATATAATGATGTTCTGAAAGACTGTTGCGGTCTACGTTTAAATAGATCAAAAGGACAGTCACTTAGATAGCTGGTGCGAATGAAACGGATAAGATGAACGACGGGGAAATGGTAATTCTGTATGAGTACCCAACCCAGTTACATGGAAAACTCGGCACCTCTCATGTGACGCAGAGATACAACAAAGTTATAGCAGCTTTTTGTCTCTGAAATACATTTTCAGTTTAACTTTAATAAACTAGCTCGTTGATTGGAAAGGTACACAGACCGTACATTAACGGCTGTAAGGGTGTCCAATTCCTGAAATGGGTTCCTCGGCACAAAACCCAGCTTTCGGTATATAGGAACCCTAAAATGATGAAGGCATAATAACATTCACTTTTGTATTGTAATTATTTTGTGACTAAATACTTGGAACAAAAGATGGCAGAAATGAGGAACCTAAAATTTGTCAGGGAAAGTTTCTACTTGCAGCAAACTTTACTTTGTGTATTCGTGGAGAATTAATTACGGTTTTATTTTCCTTGCGTGTAAAGAACTGGTTGTTTGAGCAAATTAATTCGCATTTTTAGTTCTTGATATTCCGTGACCTGCCTGTTAGATCGCATCGACCCCATTATTACCGCCGTAAAGTGGCACATTGGAAAGCGTTTTCTCCGTCAATTTTATGGTGTCCGCGCCTACGCGCCGTGGTAGGTACATCAAAAATATCATACTACTTTTGTTATACAAGCGTAAAGGCAGGGAAAGTCGAAAACAAAATTTATAGTAGCTACGCAGTGCCCACATAGAGGTTAATTCTATATCACGACGGAAACACTTTTTTAAACGTTTTGCCATTAAAATTCTCTTTAATTTACTCTGATTTGGAAAACCAGATAATGTACTTTTGCAAAATTCCTTTTTATCACACATAGTAAATTCGTTCACATTACTTTAATAGCTCACACCTACGTAGCTCCAATTAAATTAGTTTAAATACATTTCGAGATAACACGAACCCATTCCCTAGTCTGATTGCATGAAACGGATTAAGCTCCAGATAGCGTGACAAAAAGGACAGTTCTTAAACAAGCTAGTTGCTGAACCATTTTCCAAGGGTTCATATTGAGTAATTTCTAGAACGACCTTTCTCTCTGTAATGCAGTGGTTTCCAACATTTTAGAAAAGCGGCGTTTTCCTCGTAAAGACAAAAAGAAAAGGAAGTAAGTAGTCGCTTATCACTTTCATAAACGGTCACTGGCTGTCCGTTTGGTATTCCTGCATATACCTTGGGTGCAAAAAATGAAAGGACACTTACAATCACTATCTAGTAGTCTAGGACCCTTATTAACTAAAAATGAAATTAAAGTTGTAACACATATAAGAATAAAAATTAAGTCACTATTGAGATTTTACATAGTAGAAGATACAGGACGTGCCTCAAGAAATTTTATAGTCAGAATTTTCGTGTAGAAGATTTTGTTAGTACCTGTGGCTGTTTGCCATTATGCACATAAGACCATATCTCGTACTTATACGTAAATAAATTGTACCGTACATACTGGTATAACCAGATTTATGGCATTTAGTATGACTTTCCTTGTATGATTTTGTGGTCACCTAGTTTAGCTTAGTTTCCAAACCTTTTCTGTAAAATAACTAAGCATTTTCACATGAAAATCCTATTTTGCTTAGCAAGGCTGCAGCACATCAAAATTGTTTGTTTTTCATATTAATCTCCTTAAAACGTTGACTGGTAGTATAATAGGTGGCCCCTTTGCGCTTTCAAAAGTTTGAATTTGTAGAATGTAGTGTGTTAGTGTGGTACACTACTAGCATTATGTAGAATTTTCTAGAATTTTCTTAATATTTTGCGACGAACTTCCCCCTTAGCTCGTGCACGAACGGTAGCTTAAATGATGAAAGCACAATTAATTCAAGTTCGTTTAATGGATGACTAATAATATAATTGTACAATTCAATTATCATACAGTAGACGGTCGGTCGGTCACTCGGGCGCCACCAAGACTTAAACTGCACCCCTAAGTCTTGGGAAAGGGGCGGTCTTGTCGGACGGGGTGGAAAGCCTCCGGGTATCCTCTAGTGGAGAACGGAATCTACCAGGGATCGGTAAGAGTTCACCACAAAATGGCGGCGGTCACTTCCGGCTTATCTAAAACAAAATATGGCCAACGGCCCGGACGGTAAATTTCCTAAAGGGAATAAAGCAATAAAGCACAAATCACTTAGCGGTGTCTATGGGAAAGAAAAGCGGAAAAGCAAGGAGAACAGAATATACTTCCCCCCCCCCCCTTAATCAACGTAAATGAAAATTAAGCGCTTACCTTTGTAATTAGCGATGGTAATAAATTCAGCCAAACGGTGATAACACTATCGATAGAAAATACGGTAAGCGTAAGGCGGTAATGAAACTTAGCGGACCGGTAGCAAAAGGTTACGGTTGTGCAAAAACAGGTAAACTCAAAACGGTAGTGAAAAGGAAAGGACAACGGCTTGACTTACGGTCGCTAAAGAGGGAAAACGGTAAAACAAAAGGGTTTCGGTGGATTCGGAATGATACGGTTTCGCAAATTAGAAAAATCAAAAGGCGTACTTACAACTCGAAAGTATGAAGCAGAAAAGATCCCTCCCAAATTGAGCGTTTTCCTTTTAAAGGAAACCAATTTTACTTATTATGGGAACATCTTATAAATAATTACCGGCGCTGAAACCAAAGAATATTAATTGTCCCTCATCTTCGCCAGGACGACATCCTTCGGTGGTTACAAAAATATCGCGGTCTTCTTGCGTAACGAAGCCCAAACCAATCGTTACTATACCGGGTGGTCTTTGTAAACGGCACTAAATGCAGAAATTCCGGGTGCTTCGTTACAATTTTAGAGTTTTTCTAAGATGTTTAGTGCACTTTTAATAAAATAAAAAGTGCACTTTTGGCCTCTTGATGTCTGTCTGTACGTCGCTCACTGATCTCGAAAAAGAGTCGCACGGGAAAGTTATAGTTTGTACAAACCAATTTATTTCGATGAGACCTTTCATTTAAATACCATGAAGGATATAACATGTGTTTACCCTCCCCCTCCCCCCTTTTTCTAAAGTTTAACTTGGCACCACTAAAGGAGACCAATTGGTTGTGGTATGTAAAAGTTATGCACGTTTTACTTTCAAAAACAGCATCTCAGGAAATTATTCGGTGGGGGGGGGGGGGGCTTTTAGACAGCGAAATGATGGCCGTCTGGCACAACTTCAAGGTATAGGCTACCTACTGCAAAAAATTCCAGGACTCTAGGACCATTCTCTTAGAAGTAGTTCGAAACGGCACGGACGGACGAACGGACAAAACGCAAACAATAACACATTTTTGTTAATTTTAAAAAAATGCGCTAAAAACCAGGGAAAAAACAATTGGTCTATGATTCTATGTATCAGGATACTTGACAAAAAAAAATCAGTCATGTAACATCCCGAAAGTGGCTCGCATACTAATTTGTGGGGGGAGTTTTGCTCAATTCTGAATTATAGATCCTAATAAGTTGTTTTCGAAAATGGGCAATAAGCCCTTTGTATTTTATCAAAACACACCTAACCTTCATGTGTTTAGGGCATTATTTTACGCCCTAATGCAAATTTACCTTAAGTAAATTAAGTTTACTGGTGGGGTAAGAAGTTAACATCAAAGTATTATGCTCTCGGTAATAATTTTGCACGAGCAGTAACGTTATTTTGCCACATATTCATTCACTCTTTGCAAAGAAACATTTGCTAGTAGTAGATACATTCGTTAATGAGGTATTCCTACAATTTGATTGTTTGTATCTCATCTAAGTCACAATTGACAAAGTGTGTAGTCAGACGTTTTTGGCAACACCAAAAGTGCTGAAAATCAATTGAATGTCCATTTCTAAAAGCTACTTATAATTCAAGCAACTTAACATTTATATCATTACGTTATTTCAAGTCAAGTCAAAGCTTCAAAGTCAAGTCATCTAACTAAAGAATTGCAAGCGTCCAGGGCAGTATTTTGTTCCCTATCATTTTTCTTATATACGTAACTTGATTACCTCATGGTCATATAATGTCTAATGATTAAAGCATTCAATGGGTAGAGTTTGTAATAATTAATATTAGATTATAATTTACTATACTTTTTACTTCAATACAATTGGACTAAGATTTACATAATCTGTCCACTTCCTAACAAATTTTATTGGTTTGTGACGATAAGCGATACAATGGCACTTTCACGCACAATGCGTGAAAATTGTTAACCGAATTAGTGGAGGGTTGTCGTCTCGGTTGTCGCTATCTGCACTTCACTAGTGGTTCTCAATTTCATTAATTGGTCAATACGATTTAATACAAGTAAAATCTCTTTTCCATAATTAAATAAATATTATTGGAGAAAAAATGGCGAATAAACGGCAATTGCCTGAAGAAATGGGCTGTTTAATCAATTATTTAAGTTTAAGCCTTCACGCTGGAAGTCTCACTTACACAGACCAAATATTTACTTAATGCGAAATTTATGTGCGATGAGAAAAATATTATCTCTTTTCCATGAGAACTAAAAAATATGTAGCAATAACTTATACAAACGTAATGTCATTAATCATTATGAAATAAGTCTTGTGTTCGTCTTTCTGGTCTATCTTAATCAATATATGAAGAACTGATATTTTTCCACATTTTATATCAAAAATGTTGAATTTAAATCCCATTAATTTATAACTAAAGAAGATGAAATATATTTTGGCAGTTTGGCTGATATATTATGAGTAGGTATTAAATGTAGTAAACTGAGTATGTAGGTATATATATCCTAGTAGCATTAAAAATGTGCATGCCGTCCATGTGCATTCGAATTGAAAGTATCGTTAGAATAGAAAATTAAGATATAGTAAAATTGATAAATACCCTCAGACAAGGTAGAGAGACCTTCATAAACCCTTTGTGGTGAATCATGTACCTTGAAATATTAAATGAGCTGAGAGAATTTGACTGATTGCCTTTTATTGTGTGTCTCACTATGAACTATAATTCACTTTAAATGCTTTGAATGAACGTAAAAGAGCTGTACTTTAGGCAAAATGTTCCCAAACCGATGTAACTTTGAGGCGAGCTTATCCAAGAGAATTTTATAAACCCGCAAACTGCACGTTTATCCAATCGTCCTTTCGCCTACTTTGTAAATTACAACAATTTCAATTCGTAAAGATGGAGAGAGGAGGAAAAGCTGAGTTTACCTTTGATTGAATCTTAATGTAATAAGTTTATTGAATACATCGCCATTACTTCTGTAGCGCTTGTGGAATCTTCCACAGCACTACCTACCATAATCACTTGAGTTGGATAAGTCCCGTGCAGGGATAAAAACTAAGGGTGTTTTCAGTTTTGTTACCAATTTCGTATCATGCTCACACAATTAAATAGGACAATTACAATACCCAATAACGCGAATATGATCCTTAGAATACGATTTCCTTCAATAAAGAATCCATAGATTATTATAAGGGTCCTCAGAATCCTTTATATTTTTGTCTTGTTGTTCGTCCGTCCGTCCATGTGCAGTATAACTCTTTAAAAGTGGCCGATCGTGCGTACGGGTACTTTGGACATTAAGGTAGGACGCTATTGATCTTCAGAAAGCTGACTCAACAGGAGCAAAACGTATGGGACTTGTAGTGAATCGGGAACAGGAAAAACTGTGGGCTCAATATAGGTAATAGATATGAACATAGTTTCCAAAGGTCATGTATCGAGTTTGGACTTTTTCTAGATAATCCGCTATAACTAACTCTTAGATTTGAAACAATTCAATATAACTCTCTGTGGTCTAGATCAAAAGTTTTTGAGAAAAATGTTCCCTAAATTGTTCTTTACACATAAATTTGAAGTTGTACAAACTTTCAAGCGAATTAAACTCATTATCTTGATGCTGAAAGAGTGCATCACATACAGATTTGATAACCGCGTGTGTGTGATTCATAGATGTTAAATTCTTTTTTATTTTGATCAAAACATTATTTTTGCACCAAGATCATTGGGAAATACGCCAAAAGCATTATTTTACATACGTTGCAGAGAAAGTAGATAGATTGCTATTTTACAATATCTTTAAAAAATACAGGCATTTGAACCGAGATTTAAATTATGCGGAAAAAAGAATCAAAGTTTCAAAAAAATCCCACCAAACAAATATTGCTTATGTAAGTTCAAGTTTTTATTTCGTTGATTGTAATACGGCGAGCTCTCTTGGTCTTCTCAGACGTTCGTCAATGGATTGTTAGTTCTAGTGTCTTTGTCACCTCGTTGTCTGGCTTTGGTTTTGAATTACAGGCTGGAAATAGGTTGTGTTAGATTACTTCTTCAACGCTGCAAATTAAGCACAGCTTAGTAAAAATGAGTTGACATCGCATAATCCGAATTTCAGTATACAGCCCTGAAAGCCCGGTGAACCAATGAAAATTAATAGGTATAATAGCGCCGCCATTACTAGTAGTGGGCGAATGGGCGTTAAAAGATGACTTAGAGGTCGGGAAGGGGATTATATTGCACAAAATTAAGAAATTCGCGGTTAGAGAATCAATGCGAACAGATTCGTGGGGCTAGATAGAGGTTGAAATAATTGTTTTTTTAGCAGTCGAGCCGAAACAAAATTTGAAACGTGGCCGTGAGCTGGTAAGCAAATTAAGTAAAAAGGGAGGTGAAATTAGTTCTTGTGGTGCATAAAATTCCAACAAAGGAAACTGTTTGTAAAAATCTAATAATAATAATAAAGTTCATTATTAATGCCGCTAACGCACAGGGTAGTTTGGTAAAAATCTTACCTAATAGATTTCCTCAAAGTTAAATCAAACCATAATCAAAATCAAGTTAATCTGAGTGTGTATGCGAAACACACTTTTTGGGCCAAACCGCATTAACCAGAAAATAAATTAAGATCGAGATCCAGCCGATCAATCTTCAGTCCAAACCAAAGGGTGGTCGTCGAGAGGTTATTCCAAGCCGGCGAGTTTAAGCACGCAGTCCTTTAGAAACCATCTGATATCTACCCCAGATTCACGAGTAAAAAGGTTAGAAGGAAGAATTCCAGATCATCCATGTCGAAGAAAAATTGTAAATAAAAAGGTTAGTCGTATTTATGCATTTTGTGAAATTTACTCGATAACTTTAAGATACTTACTAGTAAAATTTTAAACGAGATCTTAAAAAAAAGCATACAATTTTGTATTTTTAAGGTGTGTTATAATCAAAAGAACCTCCTGAGTTTGGCGTCGGTTCTAATTAAATTTTCTTTTTCGGAATCAAAGATATTCCATAAATGTCACTGTCAATGAAACCAAGTTCAAGGGTGATTTATCATGTAATTTTTCATAGTAACCTTAAATTGAGGTTTGGTTAAAGCGTTAACGTACTTATTCAAATTAGCCGCAATTCAAGTTCAAAATATTAAGTTTTTTTAGAGGTTTTTACAAAAATTTAATTATTCCAAATTGTGACAGGTAAATAATAAATCAAAAGTTAATGTGAAAAGGGAGATGCATTCTTAAACTTAAATCTTGACATTTTCTGATTTTCATCAATATACACTAATTTGGCATTTTGGTGGAGAAAAAAAGCAAGAAACCCATTTGTAGCAATTTTCAGATCAAAGGACAGGAGATCTCTTCCACAAGCAAGGGAGGTTAGAAGAGAGTTTAATAGAGAATCATAAGGGCTAATCGGCGGCATTTTAGTAAATTTTTATGGCACAGTTTTCTGGTTGCAATTTACAGTTTAATAAAAAAAATTGTCTACAAATTATTTGCAATGGAAGTACCGATGCAAAATGAATCCCAATAGTGGGGCTTCAACGCAGGTGCCGCTGCACATTGCATTTGAAAAATAAAAGTTGCATCGGTTTCCGGAAGTAATAACGGATGCTTCAATATGCGATCGGAAAGATCTGTGGCATCAGGTAACATTGTCGTAAACGCATTGACGTCACGCAACATTGCGCGCGCTCATATCCCTTTTAAAAACGAAAACTCCCACTCAAAACAATGATATTTTCACTGTTTCATCTTATTTGATAATAATAATAATAATAATAATCATAATTTCTGTTTAAAATTTTCAAGAAAACAAGCCAAGTGTATGTTAATGTCAAACAGCGCCCTCTACCACTCATCACATTTACTAAAAAGTCTCTATTCATATAAAACTTAAGCTCTTTCCAATAAGACCAATTATGTAAAAATCGGTTAACCTAAACCGAAGCTACATTCCACTCCTGATGTTCCCCTTCCTCTGTCTCTCATATTTTATGAGCTAGACCAGGGTTTCTCAAACTTAATTGTTCCACGTACCCCTATTAGACTGTCAAGCCCACGGCGAACCCCTTTAAAAAATACAGACTACAGGTAGGCATTTTATTAAAAAAATCATGTTTTAAATTTGGGAAAACAAATAAGGTATTTTCTTAAAAAAAAACAAAAGAACTATTTTTAATAAAAAATAAAATAATTTAAAAAATAACATAAGTAACTACTAAAAGGTTTATTTTTCTTTCGGCCTTAGGTGGTGTTGAAGTGAAGGTTTGTAGGGTGAGTAGGTTCAAAAAAATTTGAGCCTACTCACCCTACAACCCTTCACTTCAATAAGTAGCTACCTTATACCTACTGAAATTAATGTGGTGGGTGGGCTTGTTTTTTTTCGCAAATGGAGTCGATTCTCGGAGCAATTTTGCTCAATTTTTTAGTCTTGATTGATATTCGGCGTTCAGTCGATTCCTATACGTCTTTAACATGACCAGGTGTGAAACCCCACTCTCACATAAATAAGTGCGACTTTGCCCGTGCGCCGTCACGCTTGTTGTAAGCTGCCACCATTACGTAAATTTTTTCGCGTACCCCCTATCATTCAATGGCGTACCCCCAGTGGTACGCGTACCCCACTTTGAGAAACTCTAGAGCAATATTTGCTGCATCAAAATGATGAAAAATTCATACAAGGTTGCGATGCATATATTTTTTAATTAATAAAATAATTTTAAGAAAAAATCATTTCTCTGCTTAATCGTGAAATTTTCAGAAATTTCCCTTGGCCGCTTTTATTCCCAAAGTTTTTTCCCCAAGTTGTGCAATTAACGGTTCCATAGATATGGCATGTGACCTTTATTAAGCGGGCACTCTGTACATTGTAATACTCAAATTTGTAAATAGTGGTTCGTCACTTCACCATTGTGTTTTATTTTGTATATAAACGTATATTATATTTTATTGTAGATAAGGCTGTATCACGACCTAAGTAATTTACTTAGGCATTGGTGCAGTAAACATATGGTTTCTATTTAAAAATGTCGAGTGTTTGACCAAAAACCGATTGTCAACTTTGAACGATTATTTATATTATTTTTGAATCACATTTGAAAGTCAGACCAAAAACATTGAATAGCGTGGATTTTTAGCTGTCCATTCGTGAAAAAAACATTTTACCAAGTTGTCAGACAACAGTGATATGAAAAGATGTCAAGTAACTTCGAAGCCATGTCAGTTAGACATAGCATCACATTAACAAAATCATATTCATTTTTTGAGGAATTCAAACATGCCATCAGAAAAGATAGTGCCATTTGAAATACGAAAGTTACGACATCGTTCTGATACAACCGGTAAAGCGCCCGGGACGCGATCAAGATTGGCCACCCTATACAGTGTGTTAAACAAAAAAATAATGATTTAAGTCGATATTATGATTAAATGGTCACTTAAAATTCGATATGTCTATCATGCTATTCAAGTCTGCAAATTCGATTCCAAAAATTCCGTAGCTGCGGGTGGTAGGAAAATGCTTTTTAAGTAGAGTTCCATTACAACCAATAAGAATTATTGCAAGTATCGTAATATCGACGTAAATCGTTATTGTAATCGTATCGTAAATCGTTTTTTTCGAATTTTCAAAAACTAATTCCAGATTCGTCATTTCCACGTTCAAAAACAGAATTTTTTTCGCTTCCCCAAACAGGGGTGCGCCCTTTCATGTTGGAATTTTGAATGTTTTTTTTCAAAATCGAATAGGGCAACCTATTCAAAGACGTGCCCACCCATCTTTGTAACTCTTATGGTTGCTGAGAAAAAAATTAAAGAAGAAATCCAATTTCACCACTACTTTGGGGGTGGCTCCCAAACGAAACACGTTGGACCCTCGGTTTATTTGGAAAAAGTACTTGTACTGATCCCCTCTATCACCCAATTTTTTTACATGCCGTCATGTAACATCCTGTATAAGCATATAAGGCATACAAAACGAAAAATAACGGGCTAAATTATTTAAAAAAAAGTTTGGAGCGCCGCAATGTATTGGATACTTGAAGCACCCCCATCGTTTCCTAGAAAACATATCAGTTTCAGGGAATGATTCATTGGGGTTTAACTATACCTGCATAAGCCACACGAATTGGGGTGTAGCGGTCATTTCTTTTGTGTGGTAAACTTTGCAACCAGATTCACAATCATATATTTGAATGTCAATTAATTAATTTATATACGGGGCGTCCCATTTACCTTAAGGCAGTCGATTATTCCGGAAACTAGCGGGGATATCAAAATAGTACGTCATAAGGTTGTAATAGTGCGTATTACAGGCGAGTAGAAAAATTGCGCACGCAGAGTGCGTAAATTCTACGAATGGTGAACCAATACTTCTATAACAACCTCCGTGAACTTCGAAATGAAAATAAGGCAAAACCCAAAAGGACATCTGGTGACCGTTTGGCCATTTGTAGATCATTATCACTTCCAATCGTTCACGATCTATTCTAATTTTGTTCATTACGCACGGGTGTAGGTAATGAGTACTACCTATATCATGTCTCTAAATTATACGTTATGGTCGTAGAAAATATCATTTAGGTATATAAAATATTCTTGATATGGAGGGGCTCGTTTAATGATGCCATTCATATTTTCACATAACTGCCCCTTAAGGGTCAAATGTGGGGAACTTAATTTTTTCAAATAGAAACCTACACTTTTTATTGAATATTCTTATTTTATATTAAAAAATAATCGTGGGTAACGTTTTTTCCCTACACTTATCATTTTTTGAAGACACTCTGCCAAAAGCGCGAGAATTGATTTGAGCTAGGAAGTTGTCCTGTTAAGGGTTTGGTGTATATTCATGTGTAACTTTCAAAATTCTAATTTTAACATAACATATGTTGTATTTTATAGCTCTTTGGTTACATGAAAGATACATTGATAGGTTCTAACAACGACTCTTCATTGAGAATCTAGTGATCTCTATAGTGGGAGAAGTTTAAACCCTTAAAGAGACGGAGACAGCTTCTCAAAAAAAAGCTTAGCACCAGTTGTAATAAAAAAACTGGATTTCACACTTCATTGATTACATGCATAACGTATTTTAGATGCGGTGTCGGCATTGCGAAATACTCCCAAGCTCGATAATCTATCGAGAACCCTACTTCACATACTATACGTTTACATGTCAAAAATATAAATCCACACATTTCGTTAAAATTCCGTCCTCATAAAAGCCGCTTTGATTATTATGGTATATGATTAGTAAACTCACTTGTTTTACGTGAACCTTTTACTACTTTCTTCATGACTGCACTCCAAACAAACTCCCAGGCACAACGACCTGTCCTGTAGTTTCTATAAAGGAAAGCGCGACAAGTTGTGAAATTTTAAAACACGATTTTCGCTAAGGATTAAAAGATGTGCAAGGGAAATTCCCTTCAATCCTTGAGTATTCAAATTTAAAAGCGTCTATGGAAAAGTTGAAAAGGCAATTTATAAATTTGTTAACGCAATCCATGCAAACATGTTCAATAGGTCATCTCCCCTGGCAGCACTTTGCAAATTGCTAAAATCCCCATAGCAACCAAATGACCTAATATTCGATATTTTAGGTTAAAGTAGGTCGAGATTTGTGTTCATAATCTTGAATTATTACCTATTTTTGACCAACCATATTAATTAAAGGTATTTGTATGGAAATGTATATACTTAGCACATAACTTTTCACCAACTGCACTGAACAAACTTATCCTAAATGAGAGTAAACAGAAATTCTCCACTCTACCTGTAACATTATAATATCTAGTGTGATTGAAGGAAGGTATGGAAAAGTATGTGTTCATAATAGTCAACGGATTACAGAGAGTGGTCACGATACTGTTCACCAGGAGCACGCTACGCCTCCGCCTTCCACCACAGTCAAGTCCGGACTCCGGAGATCGATTCCTGCTTCGGCGCCCTTAGATCTCATTCCGGATAACACGTGCTCGGTGAACTAGCGTGTCATGACTAATGATCAAATGCAGGACTTTACAACCAAAAACACAACGCGATCTGCCTGAGTCACTCGATTTTTCCCTTACAAAAGGTACTCGTGCTCAGAGATGAGAAATAGAGCTCCTTGCTGATTGTGTATTCAACCAAATTTTATTGATCATCCTTAGGGCAAACGTATTTAAACGCATCGCATTTTAATTAAAGCAAAAACGTAGTTCAATTGTACCGCCCCCGTGAACACTTTTACATTATCTACTGTATGCATGAAAAGTTCTCCCATGACGAACATTTTAAATTACCTACTTTTGACTTGGCTTTACATTTTGCCGTACAAAGCGCACATATAATGGTCAGTTTAATGATACTCGCTCTTCTGATTGGCTAAGTTTGTGTGTCGTTACATAAACAATGACCAGTTGAGAGAATTTGGAGAGTATGGTGCAATTTGTGTGAGGAGAATCTCCTATTGTTACCAACTGCTCTTGTTAGATGTATGGTTGAATATATCTGTCCGAGGAAAAGAGTTCACTAAATCCATTCGTTGCCGCGTTGCCCTGATCTATAATGGTGGAATAATAATAGACACCGACTAGTACGCGTGAATACTTCTCCAGATTTAAACAAGAAGTCTATATTTTTAGTTCTAAATATGTATTTCTGGGTATCTTTGAATAACTGGCCGCTAATACTCGAATAAATTTAATTTCTTTTCCATTAAGGAGATATACAGTGTGTCCCAAATCGCGTGGGATTGCACGGGTAACTTTGTTATTATTAAAGATAGAGAATTGGTTAAATGGGCAATGTTTTGCAGTTTTGGATGCTTATTTAAAATTTCCTTATGGAAATTCAAAATGTCGCATAGGTTCGACGTAAATTCAAAAAAACTAAAATTGGTCATTTCCTTGAATGTCTTATATCATCGAAAGTATAAGAGATATAAAAAAAAGTTTTATATAAAAGTGACTGTTTTTGATACGTTTAATTTAGAATTGATGTCAAAAAAAATTCAAGATGGCTACTTTTGAGGAACATTTACCAACTTCCTAAAGTTAAATAGGCGCTATATGGGATTTTTAGATTACTTGATAGATTTTTTAATTCTCTTTTCAACGAGCCATCATAACATAAGATTGAAAATAAGATACCAATTATATTAACGGTTTTTATATTTTAATCAAGTAGGCTGTGATGAATTAAAAAAAAACAAAACAAAATCTATTCGAGCCAACAAAACAATGAAAATAATTACATCAGATGTTTAAAAAATCAGGGGCGCACTCATGAGAGGGGGGTTTGGGCATTACAACTCCCTCCAAAATTTTATATAAGTAGGCCTAGAAAAATTTTGATTTTTATAACATCACTTATTGACTATCTTATTATCCATACTTACATACCTACAAATGGTGGTATAACTACAAACTATCCCCTCGAAAAAATGTCATGCCATTATCCAGTTAAACACATTTCAAGACACTTTGCTTTATTTTACACAATGTATTACCATTGATGCATTGTCCCAGGTCACATTTTGTATGTCAGTAGGTGGTTTATCCGCAAGAATATCGAAACTAACAGTTTGACCAGTCCGAGTATATGGACAGATGAATCTTATTTTTCTAACTGCGGAGTGTTCAAATCGACATAATGAACACTATACTCGTCACAGGAAAACCTACACGTTGTAATTTCACGCCGAAATCAAGTAATATTTTTTCAAATTAATGTATTTTATGGCATAATGGGAAGTCATGTAATTGGACCGGTAATCTTCGTTGGATCTGAAACTGCTCACCATTATTTACAAATTCTCCAATAAACTTCCTTAAAAGATGTTTCTCGATAACGTATGTTTCGAAGAAACGGTTGGTTTATGCTACCTACCAACAAGCTGGCTGCTCAGGTCACAATTCACGAATTATGTACAGTACATTAAATTATAAAAGTAAAGTGGAAGTAGCTACCACTACAATAATAATAATAATCATCAATGGCAACACGTTGCCAAAACTAAACTGTCTTGAAGTGTGTTTCACTAATAATGGCCAGTATTTTAAACATCTGATGTAATTATTTTCATTGTTTTGTTGGCTCGAATAGATTTTGTTTTGTTTTTTTTTTAATTCATCACAGCCTACTTGATTAAAATATAAAAACCGTTGATATAACTGGTATCTTATTTTCAATCTTATGTTATGATGGCTCGTTGAAAAGAGAATTAAAAAATCTATCAAGTAATCTAAAAATCCCATATAGCGCCTATTTAACTTTAGGAAGTTGGTAAATGTTCCTCAAAAGTAGCCATCTTGAATTTTTTTTTGACATCAATTCTAAATTAAGCGTATCAAAGACAGTCACTTTTATATAAAACTTTTTTTTATATCTCTTGTACTTTCAATGATATAAGACATTAAAGGAAATGACCAATTTTAGTTTTTTTGAATTTCCGTCGAACCTATGCGACATTTTGAATTTCCATAAGGAAATTTTAAATAAGCATCCAAAACTGCACAACATTGCCCATTTAACCAATTCTCTATCTTTAATAATAACAAAGTTACCCATGCAATCCCACCCGATCTGGGACACACTGTATAATAGATATGAACAAAGAAGCAATATAAAAATGTATCTAGATCTTCACGATGCTCTGGTAATAACAAGCCAGATTTTGAAATTTGCAAAATGTACGAGATTAATCTGTCAATATCAATTTTCCTAAATGTGTAAGTCTAAAAATAGAATGCAAACCCTTTCATCGTTAAGTTTCTGAGATATTTCATTTATTATATAATTAAAGTTTCATTTAGTAATGCAAATAAGAATGATGGAAGTACTTTAATTAGTAGCCCGACATTATTATATTAATCAAAGACGCGCCTGCTTTAGATACTAAAGATCGTGCTTCAGACAGTAAACGAAAATCGCAGGAAAACTGCTATTTGATTTATTATAAGTGCTGGGGTGTTTGCTAAGTCCATAAAAAATTGGACGTAGAAATTGACATACCTGCACCTTATGTTAGATTTACATGTCGATTTAGTATAAATAACTAATAAATAAGATTTTTATGGAAATGAACATCTAAATTGCAGTACACTAAATATAATGGTTATTTACCTTGACCGGAAAAAAAATCAATTTTCAATTGGAAATTGCACCTGCTCTATATTTTGTAATGTAAACGTAACGTCCAAGGTAACGTCAGTATCTATATTTCTGTGGATAATAAGTGTTTTTTTTCAAAGCCCAACTTTAATTCACTTTAACTTACCAGTCTAGGACTGGGGATGGATTTTCACAGATTCCACAATATGTGTAGTACAAATGAACGTCATGTGGTTGGAAAAAAGAATTCTCGTGCCGAAAAATGTGTCTAAAGTGTACCCTACCATGCGGACAGTGCAATGGGGTTACTTGCAGCTTTCATAAAGCATTTGAAGAGGCTGACGAATATATGGAAATATCTAAGTAGGTACCTAATTAAAAACTTATGCTATATGTATTCATTGCCTAAAGCTTGATTACCCTATTTTAGTTTTCCTACTTCAAAATAAGTTACCTTACCGCGATACATAGGTACCTACTGACTACAATATACCATCCATTTGAATATATTTAAAAATGAATGAAAAAAATATAGTACGCCACTGTTATGATTTTTTAATTCATTAAAATGGACACGTCATGAATGTTTTTACCTAAATAATTTTGGGAAATTTGTCTGGATTTCACAAAGAAATTAAGAATTACAGGTATTTTTAAAAATAGCTAACATTAAAGATTTTACATGTGCCCACCATTGTTCAGAACCCACGAGACGCCACTGCACTTTTTATGTCGCGAGATACCTGTAGGTCATGGTGTATTACACCTTGCTGTAGGTGTACCTGTAGGGTAACAAACGCAATCTAAGTAGCTGAACTTATCTTTGTAACAACATTCTCAACATCCCTCAAATCATTGGCAATTATGCTTTTACTTTAATAGTCAGACTTTAACAAAGAGCGTCCGTAGGTGAATTTTGGTTTAATCCGGCTCTGATTATTACAATCAACATATAATGGTATTATTAAATGATTTACCTACTTAATCGCTACGTGTTCTTGTATCCGTGATACAACAATCTAACTTTTAGATTGTTTTGTATACACCTAACAGTAAAACAAAGGACTTGGTATTCAATCGCAGTGTGTAATAACTTTACAAACTGTTTGAATGTAATTATGCTACAGTTTGATTAATAAACTTTCTTCGAACGTTTGCATTGTTTGCATTTGGTTAAGACGTTTACATGATTAGATGTGCTTGTACGAATTTCGATTTGTTGCAGTTTCACACATCGTCGCGTCACTGCAGTAAACGTTTCTCAACTTTATAATAGATACATCCTGATTTACACCTTAACATCGTTAATAAGGGACGGAGCTACATGATGTGGGGTCGGCGACATCTGGGCGCCATCCCGAAGCGTGGTTTACTAACGTGGTGCTTTTCAGTTTTTTCTTCAGTTTTGATCCGATTGTTTTCAAGCTAGTGTCGTCAAATTACTCGCACAACTCCTGCGGGACAGAATTTTGTTTTTTTTTCTTATGGGCGAAATTGACAAAGGCAAGGCGCGCGTCTTCAAGTGGTAGTCGACGTCGGGCGCCCCAAAAGGTACCTTCCACTGCGAATTTTGGCACGTGTCGTGTCCTCAAAACTCGAGCTGTGAGACATGCCTCAAAAATTGAGAACCTACTACTTTGTGGAAGGTTTTTAGAAATTCACCAAAATTGCGTCTGGGGGGCCCGATGAAGGAAATGTAGTAGCCTCCGATAAGATCTTATTGATTATGGAGTTAAAACTGGCAATTGGCGAAGAGCTCCGTATAGCATTTGATCCACTTCAAATTAGCAAAACGGAGATCCAGGAGTGACTTGCTAGGAGGAAGTGTTGGAGGTGTACGGCTAGGCGTGACCCGAATTCTTGTTTTGCGACAAGTTCAAACTGTTTGTAGTCATTTTAGATCACCCGGTATAGACTACAACTGATGCAACTGAAAATGATTCAAGTGCAGTTCCTCGATGCGAGTATCATTTAACAAGCATATAGAAATTTTACCTTTTGCCGTCACGAGCGGAGTTCCATAAGATTCCGTGTTAAGCACTACCCTCTTTCTTCTCAGTATCAACAATATATGTTCTAATATACCACTTCCAGTGAAACTCGAAATTTATATGCAGATGATGTTATTGTGTATTGCCAAGGCAAAATTACAAGTACTACATCTACTGAAAAGGCTCTAGATACAGTCCACGCACGGTCAAGAAGCGTGGGTTTTAATTTTTCACCTAAATCCAAAGTTATTCAGTTTAGCAGAAGAATGAATGTTTAAAAAGAATAAATTCAAATCCTCACCCGACCTCCGGTTTTGTACCCAGCCCAACGCTCTACCACTGAACTACAAAGCCGGTCCCTGAACTAGTACCCGCAAACAGACCAAGAACACCACAGTCCATTATCCAAATTCCACAATCCCTACCAAATGACAATATCCTTCTCCCAAGTACAACCCATAGAGAAATTTCAATTAGTGAATCTAAAATCCATCATCAGACGAGATCGATGTCAATGGCCTCTGTTGTCGAGACACCAACATTTTAAATTCCGTATGTATCCTCTTAAATGGGCTACATCAACGCATTAGAGAATTTATAGCGTCTAAATTTGATCTAGAGTTTGACATTTGGAGTCCCATATATTATTCATAAATTCTAAAAAAAAACCTCATAATATAACAACCTGCCTTCCATGGAATAAACTTTAAAAAGTAATTGTACAAGTATCTAGTCAATGGGTGTTTCTACAACATACAAGAATTTTTTATGTCCTCCAATATTTAATTGTTTGTTTACCTAAATGTTATATTGACTTGTTCCATACAAATGTTATTTGTCGAAGGATATAAACAAAATGAAATGAAATGAAAAATTATAAAAGAAGAGGATGCATAGAACTAAATTTTCTTAATAAACGATACCACCGTTTAGCACTACCCACCACATTTTGAAAAATTGAAAATATGTGCAAGTAGAAGTGCAGAAGGAATTCACTTACGTGGAAATTGAAATCGACTCATCAGATCACTGTAATAACGCAAAAGTGAAATACTTGAAATAAACGATATTTAATACCTCGAAATATGCACTTCTGACCTGAAAAATCGTAAAAACACAAACAGTTAAAGCTTACACCAAAGTGGAGAACTCAATATCAAGTTTTCATTACTTCATGGGCGGTAATAGTATTTTACATTATTAGCTAGGTAAGTGAGTTTTTACTGGCGATAGGAGAAGTTGACTAGCGAGCCGTTAGGCGAGCTTGTCATCTCCTAGAGCCAGTAAAAACTATTACCTGGCGTATAATGTATAATATTTTATTTGTTACTCATTTGTAAACGTAAATAATTAGTTCTTAAATTGATCTCGAAGGAATGTCTAAAATATCATATTATCCATGTAACAGAGACTTCCCATTAATTCTGGTCAATGAAATTACTAGATTACTAACTTGTAAAATTTTTACAGGTCTGCTGTCAGTTTTACAAGTCTGCTGTCAGTTTTACAAGTCAGTAGCGTTTAACATGACGTTTACCCGTTTGCGTTTTGTCTAGTTAATCAACGTTTACAACTGAGTAACAAATAAAAATGTATAAATGCAATCGATTGACGTAATCGCATTTGACTGGACAAGAGCCGGCAGTATGTTATCGCCCACGTAACCATCGAAAGGGCGGAAAGTATTGGTTTTCCTTCCTATAGTTTTTCACGGCCAAATGGCCTTTACCGTGCCAACTACCCGAAATCCCTTAAGCAGAGGGCATCCATCTAGAAAGTGCAGCCGTCTCGCATCATATAGCAATTTTCAAATGAAGGTAGAGGCGTGTCTTGGTTTTTATCGCTTTGTCCCCAAATACAAATTGTTGGTATTTAATAAAGTTTTTTAATTACGTACACAGGCTTCGTACGAAATGACTGCGTACTAAAAGTTGTATATTAAATATCTCATTACACAGAAACCTTTCCGATGTGAATTGTCTTGTCGCAAAGGTTCTCCTCTTGTAAGCGAATGTAGTGGACGACTTTTACAATATTATTATAGCGTAAGACGATTGATACAAAATTTAGCCATTGTGTAATGAACTATGTTATGTATGTCGTAAAAATGTTCATTATATTCAAATCTAATATTCTAATATAATAAACTAAACAATTATTTTTTGGCCTACATTGCCAATTCACGAACTCCGATCTATAATGTTTCAATCACCTGCCAAATGATGTAAAAGACTTAGCATTTCCGAATTTTAAACTGAAGGTTAAGAAATTCCTTAAGGAAAAGGCTTTCTACTCTGTTGAGGAATTCCTTAAGATTACTATACCTACCTTAATTTAATTAATAATTAGATGTAGTTATCTTCAATGTATTGATGTTTGTTGTTTTTGACTAGTGCAAGTATTATTTTGTTTTGCAAAGCACGTAATATATATTATTATTATTATTATTATTATAAAATTTGATAAAGAATCCACCTGCAAAATTTCATCGTAATCGGTAATTCGTTTTTGAGATATCGTGCTAACGGACGGACAGACACCACAAAATTATAAAGTCGCTAGGAGCTCGTTAATAAGGAAATATATACGAAAGCGTAAAAGGGTCAAATGTATATATTATTTTGTACTCAGACTTCCAACTAAGTTAGGTGTGCCCACTTTCTGTGTCTCTCCGTCCGTATGTGTGTCAGTCCGTCCGAGGCCTTAACTCCTACATTTTCAATATATTTAGTTCGTTTTTTTAAAATTTGGTTGCTTATAGCTCTGGCACCTGAGCCAAGAAAATCTTGACGATTAATGCGCGCAATATCAACTTTTGTATTTATTAATATATTTTGTTGAAACTGTAACCACAGATACTTCTAGTAAAGGCAAACATATCACTATATATAATATATATAGTAAAAATCAGATGTGCGCATGCACAGACTGCCCAAAAAATTTTAATCAAAGACGCTGATCACTGATTTTCTTAAAAGTCTCGTAAGATTCGTAATTTTTCTCTCTACAAAAAACCGGAATAGACTGTATGTCTAAACTAGGGAAGCCGATAACCGGAAATTAAAAAATTACTATTGAAATTCCGAGGCCGGAACATTTCGCCGAATGCCCACAACGCCGACACGATTTTTTGAAGGTCCATATCGCCGACTAGGTACACTACGCCGACCGTGCCCACATCGTCGACAAGTGTGCAAGGGACACAACGCCGACCATGCCCACTTCGCCGACGGACCCTACGCCGACCGTGCCCACATCGCCGACAAGTGAACAAGGGACACTAAGCCGAACGTGACCATAACGTCCACTCATACAACACTTCTTAATCAAGCTGGACGGTGTGCAACACCAAGTAGCTTTTGACGTTAGGTTATTGTAGGTTCAGAATATTTTTTTTAACTTTTTTCGAACTACAGACTCATACGAAAATTCTTAATCAA
Organism: Photinus pyralis; assembly: GCF_008802855.1. Taxonomy (NCBI): domain Eukaryota; kingdom Metazoa; phylum Arthropoda; class Insecta; order Coleoptera; family Lampyridae; genus Photinus; species Photinus pyralis. The sequence goes on from NW_022170510.1 coordinate 3,055,153, forward strand.
ACTGGACGGAGTGTGAAGCAAAGCAGCTTTGGATATTAGGTTATTTGTAGGTTTAGGACATGTTTTTTAAACTTTTTAAAATGCAAACTCATACACTGGACAGAGTATGAGGGGCCTGGATTTTCGAACAGTCGGCGTTGTGGTCACGTTCGGCTTAGTGTCCCTTGCACACGTTTCGGCAATGTGGGCACGATCGGCGTAGTGTCCGTCGGCGAAGTGGGCATGGTCGGCGTTGTGTCCCTTGCACACTTGTCGACGATGTGGGCACGGTCGGCGTAGTGTCCGTCGGCGTAGTGTCCCTAGTCGGCGATATGGACCTTCAAAAAATCGTGTCGGCGTTGTGGGCATTCGGCGAAGTGTCCTAGACCCGAAATTCCTATGGTGCGTTGTTCAAGTCACCACCCGGTATGGTATACTGGCTATGACCAGTTTCAATTTCACGAGACTGCATTCATAAATGACAGAGAGGTCAAATGGTGGTGGTTTTGAATTGAGTGGACTTAGAGTGTGGCATTGCATATTATAATTATGGTAATTGCGTGCATTCGGTTCACAAATAGTCGAAATGCCAAAAGGTAACTGTAAAAGTTGAATCTATTAGGCACAACTTTTGGCATTCCGTATTATTGGCTAAATCTATGCCCAGTTCGAATTTCAAGCAATTTGGTTCATAAATGGCCGAGTTGCCAAAAGGACACTGTGAATGTTGAATCGATTATACTACTTTTTGCATTAGCAGGAACAATATGTGGCAAAAGCAATAGAATTCCGAAATTGCCCAACGAAGGCATATTAAACGGTCCATCAAACCATGGAACCATAGGAACTTTTCATTGTGTCTTCTTAGAACGGCCCTCTCAACTCAATTTTAAAAAAAATGCTATAACGGTATGCAACCAACATTACAGTAGCGTTCTTCTTATAATTACTTGACTTACTTATTCAATGGTAATAATAATCTGATTTATGCATATTAAATACAAAACAAAACAATAGTAAGTCATTATAATAAAATATACTCATTCGTGGGTTGTACATAAGTTAATTTCACTTGCACCCCAAGTGCAAATTCTATGGTAAAAGTACCGAGAAAAACTGCGATCTGTAAACGTCAATTGATGAAGGAAGTTATATTGTATTATTGTCCAAGAAAAGAAGGTGCACTGCTTGGAATTCAAATGCCAATTTCAAGTGAAATTAGTATAAGTACACAAGAAAGGTGGCATAATGACAATTATATACTGTAATTGTAAAAAGGATAATTTTTAATCGATTAATTCTACGATCATTTCAATATAGTGTATATAACTAGTTCATTTACAGATAATTACGAACAAATTCTTAAATTGTACGTCTAATGCAGAATACATTTTCAATTAATTATGCATAGAAATTATCACCCTTCCCCATTGCAATTTACAAGTATTACGTATCGCGATCATTTTCTTCAAGGGCAAACAGCATTTTTAGTATGAATGTGCAATTAGAGGAATACTTTTCATAACTATGATGCATAGCATATCTAGGCTACAACGATAATGATATATGTACTTAGATAAAAATAATGAGGAACATATTTAAACATAGACATCATTGTGAAGGTACCTGCATCCAACCTGTACTACGAATTGTGCAATCACGTATTCTAATTGTTCCAAAAATTCACTAAGGTATGTCATAATTGTAGCAGTATTTCGTTTTTTTTTTTTTGTTTACTCTTAAGTGTCAAAGTATACAAGTGACATATCCGGACGAGCATTTTTTGCATTTGAACTAATTAATTATTTTTAACCCCCACGCACATTTTTATTTTGCGTACGCCCCCTTGCCAAACACAAGCGATCTGACCGGAACATTTATTGAACGACCGCTTTTGTATTTATAATTTGAGAAAACGCAAATTTTGGAGAAAACCAACCTACCACCTTCAGAATATACCTAGTATCATTTGTCGTTTTCCACCAACCATTGTTTCGTGGTTCGTTCGTGAGAACGGCGAACTGCAGGGATTTTCAGAATTAATAATTATGGTTACTACACATTTAATTTAATACCTACGCGAATTTCAATTAAGTTTTTACAAACGAGCCCTCGATCAACCTTCAGATCTGATCCCCCGTATTATAACCAAATTAAAATTCCTTGCTTAGTTCAGGTTTACCTTCTAGGGAGATATTTTCAACTGAAATACAATTTAAATAGAAAAATCTCTCAAAGGGATTTACATTAAGCTATCCGTAGCTGCCGGATACTATAAATTATAGAAATTTTATCCGTTAAAGATGCCGAAGTAAAGGAAAAGCGCCATCCATGAATTCAGACTGAATTCCAACGGCTTCTTTGCACGTTTATTTCCAGGACAACCGTCATATAATTTAGTCTAGCATCTCGTTATTAATATTACAACGTTTCACTTCTGTGCGCGTCTAGGACAAATACAATGCTAGACAGATTTTTGTATATCCTTTGTAATAAAGTTATATTTTGTAGGTGTAATATTTCTATAACCAAATGACCTACTATAAAACGTAATAGTAGGTAGGTCACAACTGTCTAATGCCAATTATTTGCATAATACCGCTTCGGATAAAGCCATTAATTGAACTTCTGTTGCAACAAGCAATTAAGCTTAATAAGTTACATAGGAATGACCTATGTACACTGTACATGACTTATCGCATATTTACAAAGCGGGTATACTCACATCAATTTGTACGTTCAGCGTGTTTCTAAATTAATAATCTGTTTGAAAAGAAAAATAGGTAAAAATATGTGGCTAGTATATTTTCGTATCCAAAGGATAGCGGGACCTAAACTGAGATATAGGCAATTTGGTGTTTTATTTGCAAAGAAGAAATAGATCAATAATAACTGCAATTCGAACTGTGGGTTAGTGTTGCAACAGGGCTTAAAGGGTGAGAGAATCCCTGATCGTTTTCTTAAATTTTGATTGTTTACGGTAACGGTAGATTTTTTGCCCCAAAGTGTATCCACGGCTAGCTCAACTTCACTAAATTAGGTACCTTATTTACACAGTCAAATTGACCTTTGACCGTTTGTCAAACTTCTTCCTTGGGCATCACCTGGTTGCAAAAAATGCGAATTTCTTAAATATCTACATATGTATATTAAGTGAAATTGACCAATGAATCTTAAAATCTTTCGCAGTCAAAAAGAAATTCAATGTTAAATTTAAAGAGACAAACATGGTATCAAAGCCGAGTTTTTTCTGAACTTATTAAATAAATGCGGCCGCTCTCGACCCCTCTTTTACAAGTGCATTTGCTTTTTTGTAACCTAGTCTAGTCTAGTTTAGTGAATGTCTAGGACCTAGGTGATCGTAGGTACTTGCCTAAGAATTTTAATTTTCCGATGTGGTTTTTTATTGCTACTTAAAAATCTTCTCACATTACAGTACCGAAACTCGCTTATAAATTTTTTTACACGTAAACTCCTAGGTCCTTCTCCGCGATTTTGTTGATTTATCCACCCACTCAAAGTGTAACACTTTTTGCACAAAATCTTCGGTTGCTGACTTCAACATTATACATTTTTACACGCGATTGGTCAGGGTTTTCACACTATTCGGATTCCTCTAGGGATTCCTTCACACGCGACACGAAAACTGCTCGATACTATTCATTTTGATTTTCTTGAAATATTAATTTATAAAGGTTGTGAAGCAAAAAGTAACTAATAATTATTAAGAATTCTTTGGTTGAAGTTAGGCTATTGTTACTTCATTTAATGTCAGAAGTGGCGTATTATAAGATTATGGATTATGTTGATTACACTAAAGTTTAATCAAATACAGGAAATGTTGAGAAAAATATTTTATTTCAATAGATTTAGCGATTTTGGGCACTTAAACCCCATTAAGGTGGTATTATAGCGTGTTAAATCCCGTCCGACTAGCACCAGTAACTTTACCAGTCACTACGCATCCGAAAGCCACTATCTCATAACATTATACATCTCAAAATTTATTCGCAAATTATTGAGTTTGTACATAATATCTTGGAAAGCGGCCACCTTATATCTCTCCCATACCTATTACTAAGCTGTTCTAAATAAATTCAACTTACAATGTTACATTGTGCTCATGTAAACTTTTTCAGTTTCATGAATTTTAAAAAATAAAGTTGTGGTTTGCTATTACTATATATACTGTTACTATTTACTTTTACATTTACATTATTCTTAGTGTATCGTTAGACATTGTTTGGTTACAAAGTACATGCGGTTATGCCTTTATACCTATTATTTTATTAAGTATTCATGTACTTCTGAGAGAGGAGATTATGTACTGTGGTGTTGCCATGTATGATTATACTAACCGCTTATACCGTGGAGAAAGCACCTAATACAGTTCTGACTCTTCGTTGTATCTGTTCTTTTCTCATTTCGTGTGCGTTGCAACCCTCATTAACTTTTCTTCTGTTTAGTACGAAATTAAATATAGCATAAGTGAAAAAAATAATTAAGTGTAAATAGATTTGTGATAATTAACTCATAAAAGTAGCATACCTTATCGAACACTAAACACAGAATTAAAGATCTTTCTATGCTTGAGTTATCACGTTTAATAGTCCGGGACAAACAGATAAACAGATTTAACGGCAATCGCTTTTAAATAACTTCCAATAAAGTTTTCTAGTTGGTATATTTTTTTAAATCTACAAACAAATTTAGTGATATTTCGTGCTCATCTACGAGGTGCAAAAGGACAAACGTACCACATTTTTCCATTGCCAAATCCACTACAAATGAAACAAAATCCATTCCATACTAACGTTTGTGTCATTTTGATGACATATCGTAATTATTCCAACACGTTCCTCGGTTTATAATCATCTCAACTAAAACAGTCAATCGAAAAAATTTGTATAAACCCCTCAGACACATAAAAATGCAAATCTCGTTTCATCCCTAGGTATCATGAATTTTGAGTACCTTATATAAATATATATACAATAACGGTTAGGGATTTTCGTGGGAGCAATAAATTCCCTTTTAATAGCAATAGAAAAGACAGTAAAGGAAAAACGTGATAATTGATGATAGACTTAAACAAAATGGTAATTAGGCAATCCGTAAACCTCCAAGGCACTTTAGAGAGATGTATAAGACAGCGCAGCAACTTTCGGTGAGTGTCTGTAGCTCACCCAATTCAATGGCATTCATTCTTGCTTCATAATAGCTCAAGTTTTTAAAGTTCACCGTCTTTGTGTAATCGTGTTATCTGTATCAACTCAAAATGAACGAATTTCGCCTTGCCTTCGGTTCGGATGAATGATTAAAAGACAAGCAATTTGTACCACTTCTCTAACTTCTTAATTCGTCTTCAAATAAATTCGAAGCGACTATCCATCATACTGCAATTTCAATTTGGTTGCATGAATCATTAATCGTAACTTTACCCACTTTTGCTTTCTGAGATCTGTTTTTTCCATCTCCGACAATAGATACCGTGTTTACACAAAGGTCATCTTGCCTAACTTCAACTTTTAAATGAGTACCACACAGCGGAAAAAATTACCACATTTGAGGCCAGATTCATCTACGACGCGCAAACAAATGTTTCTTCCACCAAATGTAAATTAGAACAAAATGTATGTTTCATTTTTCTGTATGAGTGGAACACAAACGGCCAATTTGGAGACACCATTCGTTGGTTATTTTAACACAATGACTTGCGTCGCCGCCATTATTACGCACGCTTTTTCGACATTATTTTAATAGACGTGGTATTTCTTTATTTTTATTAGAGTTCTCGATCCTCCACGCTTTTTGATACCACAATGAACTTAGTTATTAGACGCTTTACTAACTTCTGTAATGCATTTTCAAATTTGTATTTAAATTTGTACTGCTTTGCAACCCAAATGTGCGGGTTATACTGAAGCTGTCTTACAAAAAGTCTGGGATCCTCGACATAGTGACTTTCCACAAGGAATTTGTATCTTACAAAGTCATTTGTATCTGTACCTATCCTAAATATGTAGTTCCACTTAAATATTTGCATAGAAAAAGTTTTCTTTTTCGGTTAGTGGGCGTACTCGTATCTGATGACCATTTCTAACTGAGATGCAGAACTTTTCCAATTTTCTATGGTGAATGTGCTCATGCGTTATTGTTTTTTGCGTTTACTCCGAGGCAGTGTGTGCAGGGATTGAAAAGGGCGAGATGAAAATATCAGTAAAATATAACCCTTTTCCCACCCTGAAAACTAAAGCTTACACGTGAAATGAGTTATAGTTTACAATCGTATTCAAATAGCTGCAGCAACACGTCCGAATAGGAATTGAGAATAATATATTTAGGACACTAACAATCAACGCTTGAAGTTCACTAACTCAGTTACTACTTATTATGTTACATCTGGATTTGAGCAAGCGAGAAAAAGCACCTATGTACTCACGTTCCCATTTCTCTTAGCAGTTCATAGCAATGAATCTTTTTCCCACACATTCATAAAACCAGAGTGTTATCTAACATTCTCCAAATTATAGATTACTTACTAAATGTCCCTTTGGCTAACGAACGGTATAGGTACTACGCCGCAGAAGATGTACCTAAAGTTTTGAGATTTCAATTTCCACGCGGAAGTTTCATTTTCGAAAGAAAAAAATTTCCCTTACGTGAAGGTTTTGTCCCTCCGTCGAAATTTACACGAAAATCTACGTCGTTTGATACCATATTTCCCTATACCCAGCATCAAAGGTTTTCAAGTTATTCAAGATTTTTCAAAATTCAAAAATAGACAGTACTACTGACTTGATTCTACGTGACAATGTTTTAAATTTTGAACGCCCTTCTACAAGGTGTTTTAAAACTAATGGTCAACTTTATTAACTTCAACAACAAATTTTACATCAATCTAGTATTACATTCCGTATACCTATCTGTTATGCTTTCCGTTTTATTTTAGATTTTCTAAAATTGTGACCCTTCTGCATAATTTTCCTAGGATGCCTTGAAATAAATACGTTAGAAGACCTGTCAGACCTTTTTATAGTTATAGTTGATAATATAATGACAGATAATATATAAAAAGTTAAATAACGATGATAATAAACAGAAACCGGTAGTAATAACAAACTACAAAATAAAAAAAAAAACAACATCAATTGAGGTTTTGTTCTACATGGCCACCGTTTTTTTCAATACATAATAGGATCCTCCGATGAATCCCGTTGGTAGGCGCTTCTTTAGTGTCTAGTACATCCATTTCACTAAAAGCTCTTCTCAGCCTAACTTCCAGTTCTATACGAAAAGCAACTGGTGTGAAGTAAACGTTGTCTTTATATGACCCCACACATGAAATTCTAGGTCAACGCCACGGACCTCTCCTGTCTTCAAAGACATATAAGCATCATGGATAGAATGAGCGGGCGCTCCGTCATGTTGAAATCAGTTTATTTGAAGGCCTATATTTGAAGCAAATTATGCACAACAGTCACAATTTTTAGAAAATCTATAATAAAAAGGAAAGCATAACTTATAAGTGTAGGGAATGTGTTGTCTGTGGTAATACTAAATCGATGTAGAATTTTTTTTATTGGAAAGTGCAAAAAAATAAAGCATGTTTCGTTTGAAAAAATCAACTTTTTAAGGTTTGAAGTTAATAACGTTGACTATTAGCTTTGAAACACCCTGTAGAAGAGCGATCAAAATTTAAATCATTGTCACGCAGCATCAAGTGAGTACTGTCGATTTTGGAATCCTTCTTGAAATTCAAGCCAAGGGAGTCATAAATACAGCTCAAAACAATAGCAATCAAACATCAAAAATTTTGAAAAATCTTGAATAACTTGAAAACCTTGATGCTAGGTATAGAGAAATATGGTATCAAACGGCGTAGATTTTCATGTAAATTTTGAAAACGCAATAAAATACAGCGTGTTCTATTTAAAATAAGAAGTTGCTATCGACATGCAGTAGAACCGGAAGTGAAACGGTCATTATAATATTTAATTTCGATATGTCAAAAAAAACTATGTTGGTATGCTTGATTTAATTGATCAATAAAAGCTTGAATACTTTTAGGCAACGGTTTGCGTGAAGCAGTAATACTTGGTGTAATTACGGAAGTAGGTATCCACAAGAATCTTACCATTACAAACTTCTAATCAATGAAACCAGCAAAGAAATAAATTAAATTACATTATTAGCTAATTATACGAAGGTGTTAATGACGCCGGACAAAGCCCGAAGAGGTGAATTTTATTACAGATAACAATGAATAGCCTAATCTCTAATGCTATTGTTAGAAAAATAAATAGGATTAATTCGCAATTGCCAGTTAATGACAATTTCGCAGGGGGGGCGTATGGTGTAATTTAAGATGCCTAACTGTGCTTTCAATTGGTGAAATACTTCATGATGTCATCAAAACATTTTCCCCAATTTTTTTTCTTAATTTAAGGGTTGAAAAAGATATACCTATCTATGTACAATCATATAATTTGGTTACCTGGTTGTAAATCGCCAAACCCCATGTCTGTATGTTTTATAGAGGCGCCGTTATCTACAAGACAAGCTTTATCAATTGTAGGTACTAGTATTTCCAAAATTATGTCAAACTTCAAAAAATGGTTTACGCACAATCATTCTGTTGGTTAATACCTACAATATTTGACATCGGCCCTTTTTTAAATGCGATTATAAAATCAAAATCTTCAAGAAATGATTCGCTGTTTTGCGAACAACTTTCACTGCGGCTTCGACCTTGTGCCTGAATAGAAAAATTTGTAGGCAACTAACAATATAAATTATTAATGTTTTCTAATGTAGATTCTAAAACGTTGCAAGCTATAAGTACTATTCATTCACAAACAAAGCAATTAATAACTAAGTAAATATGAATTGAAATATCCCCTTATCTCTTTTCTTTCTTTTGTAATTTGTTGACCTGGATTTATTTTGAAATGAGTACATTTGTCATAGACAAGTACCGTTACCGTCACCTAGAAGTAAAGGAAATAAGAAGAGCAGCTAAGGAGACAAACTAGGAAATAGAAAGAATGAAAGAGAAGATGACGGATGAAATAAGAGGATTAAGAGAGGAAATGAAGAGAAGGGAAGAGCAACGGGTTTGATGGAAAGGATAACTAAACTAGACGAAGATAGTAAAAGAATGAAATACAGAAGACTATTTAGCCTTTTATTAATAATTTAATTTTAATTTACATACCAACATAGTTCTTATTCATCTATCGAAAGAAAATATTACCATAATTTTTTCACTTCCGTTTCCACCGGATGACGATAGCAACTTTGTTATTTTAAATTGAACACCCTGTATTTTATTACATTTTCGAAATCACATAAAAATCTACGTCGTTTGATAACACATTTCCCTATACCCAGCATCAAAGGTTTTCAAGTTATTCAAGATTTTTCATATTTGACTGCTATTTTTATGTTTAAAACTAATGGACAACTTTATTAACTTCAAACCTTAAAAAGTTGATATTATTACAAAGAATATGATATTTAACGTGGACGTGCAGTCACCATAATGGGAACCTTTCCTCCATCTTAACCTATGCAGCGTTGATCAGAATAATAGAGGGTCGATTATACTTCCTAGGACTATCCCTATATGAATAGCAGCAAAGTTTTGATGCACCTACTGATTAATTGTGACAGCCTTCCGGAAGTTTATTCCGGTATTCCGGAAGAAAGATTTAGTGCAATTGTAACAACCAGTTCGGATTTCGTATTTAATCAATTTCATTAATAAAATATATCCCGTCTACCAGATCGTACACCCCAAAAAGAGTCAAGGAATGGTCAAGTTATGATTGTTTACAGGTCGGATTTGTGAGAATCATGGTAAGGATAATAAATATTGGGCTTGGCAGTGCAAAAGTTAAGTAAAATTTTCTGATAAAGCAATTTTAAATTAGAGCTAAAAGTTAGCTAAATATACATTGAAATTTCTGAAACTACTTTCATCTCTAAAAAGGATGAAGAAAATGTGATTTTCCTCTCTAGTGAGGAAAGTAAAAAACAATTGCTGCGTTAGTCTTAATAATGACATTTATAATTAAAACACTCCTCTATCTAGATGTGTTAAACTTCATTATTGCATACGATAATTTTTATTGAGATTTGAAGTTTCAGAAAAAATTATGTGTAAAACTTGAGAAGAATGTGTTTTTCAACGCTCGTGTGTCAAACTTTTAAACTCGAGTTGAAAAACTTAACTTTCTTCTCTAATTGTACAAAACACTATTTTTAACTAAGTATATGGAAATTAGATAGATCCACTCGTCTTTCCATTACTAAAAGATGGTGAGATACGCGTCGGTAAACCCGAAATTTCACAATTGCACAAAATAAATTATAAATATGTCACGATTTTGAAATTAGGTAGTATATTTGCTTTTGTTACAACATTGGTTTTTTGTGCCATTATCTTTTAGTTTTGGAACGATCTCCACATAACTAAAACCAAACACAAAGGCACTTATATCTTTCGGTCTGTACTTCCCATTGTGGCAGTGAACTATATTTAATTGAGCTCATTCGCGTAAATCCTGTAAGATTAGATCAATTATATCTTACTAGCAAAGATTAAAAAAAAAATAAGCGACAATATTTGCTACGTAACTACTGATAGAATACAAATACAAATAATATGTGCTTAAGCAGATAAGCATAACTCATTCGATTCGTTTTTCCTAGGGCGTAATGCTTCTATAAGAACCCCTGGCTTGGGTAAACTTCGTGCAGTTGTTTTGCCATATTAGAGAAAGACAAACCCAGTGAATCAGATTATTTACCATGCATGTGCGATTGTGTGCAGTATCTTTGGCCATCATCTTCGTGGGTCTGTCATCAGCTGCAACACCAATACGTAAGTATAGAAATTTACAAATCGCTCATTTTTCCTTGAACCAGGGGCCGTTTACCTTACTACGTTGCGAAAGCTACCAATTTCGGAAAGATCCAAAAAAGTGTAAACCAACTTGTTTCTTTACGATTGTTTATGCATATGTCTTTTTTCAAGATGTAGCAAATAAAAGAATGGATACTTTTCATAATAAAATCATCCACAAAATTTCATTTTATCACAAAGATCAGTCATTATGGTGTTCATTGTTAAGAATAACGAATGGGTTTATATTGACTAAGTTGCAAGTATTTTCAGAAACTATACCCAGATCTGTTGGGTGTTAAATAAATGAATTTGCTACCCCTTTACGTGCTCATATTAATACTGTCAGTTAAGCTGTATTAAATTAAAAATACTAGGTAGGTATGATCGAGGATTTACTTTATATCTGTGCTTTTAGGTTGCTTTGGCGAAAATGTAGTTTACGATACGTGCCACTCACACTGTCCACTAACATGTGATCAACTTAAAAATGGCATCCAAAATAATATTTGCATTGCAGCATGTAGGGAGGGCTGCGGATGTAAACGTGGATATTTTATCAATTCTGCAGGAAAATGCGTGCCCAGCACAGATTGTTAACATTTGTAAATAATTTTGTTGAGCAGATGTAAAATGTAATATTTTAATAAACTCCTACCGATCTAGATGTAATATACATTTCATATTTATGATGAATGTCTCCATTTGAACGTTATCGGTGTATATAGTTTTAATAATTATATTACAATTCATACTTGTCATTGGTAAGGGGAAAGTCATACGAATATGACTAACGCATTGCCCACTCACCCAGTGCTATCCGACCCAGTGGCAACGAGTAAAATATATTTAATATTCATTGTTTATTATAAGAAAGTGATTCTTTTTCCTAAAGCAAAATAAATAGTCGTTCAGTGTAAAATTACGTTTATTTGATTGTTAGTTCACTGCCACCGCACCCAGGCCCAAGTCAGGAAACTGATCTTTCATATTTGTGGCCGGATTTTTACGATTTTAACAAAAGTTGCATCTTACAAATGGGAAATGAATGCAAGTGGAAATGCGCTTTATGTAAATCGTTTACGATTACTTTTTAACTTGTTTTTATTTTTGTGGAAATGCGCTAAAAATGAATGTTTGTGTGTTTGTATGTCTCTTATGCCTGCCTAAACCGTTCATCCGATTGCGATGAAACTTTGGGGAGTAGTTGGACATATGTCCGGGAAGGTTTCTATGTAATAAAAAAAATTCCGTCTGTCTGTACGTATGAATGTCCCTTATGCTTGCCTAAACCATTCAGCCGATTGCGACGAAACTTTGGGTAGGTAATGATTGGACATATTTCAAGGTTTTTATGTAAGCAAGTAAAATTGTATTCGTCCTGTCTCTTATGATGCCTCTGCCAGCTGCCTAAACCGTTTATCCGATTGCGACTAAACTTTGGGGTTAGACATACGTCCCTAAACTGTTCATCCGAGTGACCCTCTTAAGCTAACGCAGGCAAATAGGAAACTCTTTTCTTAAAAATGAAAGCAAAGAATAGCCTAATTAATTTAGGAAAATAATCGTCCAGATATAAAATATAAATTCGTACCTACCTACCCTACTTCTGCAACTGCTTTAAAAACATATGTCCGCAAATTCTATTTATAAAAAGAGCAAGGTTTGCCGGGACTACAAAATTCATTCAAACCTGTGCCTCTGAGGACGACCCAACTCACCCAACATACGATTAAGCCATAAAGGGATTAAATTTACCTCGAAATTTACCAAAGGTTTAAGAAGTAATTTAAGATTTACTATACACTACAGTAGGTACAACGAGGTACTAATTGGTACGGGGTTTCTCTCGCTTGGAAAGAGTGTCCAAGATAAGGATGTCTATCATGGAAATCGAAACCATAGAAGATACGATGATAGTCAAATTAGAGAAAAGATGCGCAATTAAACCATTATTATCGTGCTTTAGAGAAAATCAAAAAATTCCGATTACTTCCGAATATATAACAGAAAAACCGAAACTTGCCGATTTTATGTTTATTTTTTGCTGGTGTTATTTGAACAGATACAACAAGAAAGACAAAAGACACTTTCTCGTTGCCAGTTTTTGAACTCTACAAGACAGCACCCGCGCACAACTTGCGAGCATACCTATCGGATAAATTCCTGGAAAATAGAAAAAATGTTAGATACTATTAATACTATACTTGTACGATTAAGATGTGCGTAGATGCACCATCCTGTTGAAACCAACAATTTCCAACTTTTGTTTTTATTTGTGTGACGTACATTAGTTGTAGGTATTCGTAATATTTTCCACGGGCCATATAAAAAAGTATAGTTTGTGATAACTTCTCCGAAACAAAACGTTGTATTAAGAATCTTCCAACGGTGCTCAAAAAGGGGCAATGAGAAAGTATTTTTTGGGAACCAGAAAACGGCAGTTTTAGGTTCTAATGTAAACCCGAGTGTCTTCAAAAAGTAAATGATCGAGTCCAATACTACACAGAATTCCTTCCGCTTTTTAGGTTTCGACTAAAACCAGCAGGATTATATTGTGCCAGTAAAAATGACAAATTACCGCAACTTACAACGCCACCTGAACCACTGAATTCTTTCAGGACAAAACCCTCTATCGAAGCATTTCTTGCAGAATATTCAACAGTTATAAACTGATGTGTATTCCAAATGACATCATTTTTCGGTGCAAATATAATTCGGGAAAGGGGTTTCAATCCAAATTTTAAGGTACTATTTTTTCTGTAACCAACATCATACACATCCATTCCAACATGTAACATACGAATACGAAAATTATAAACATCCGTGCCAAGCCGGGTCGGGCAGCTAGTGTTACTATAAGGTTCTAACCACTGAAACCCCCTATCGCTAAGAAAAAATAAGCTTTAGGTCAGATGTGCACTTAAATTTCGCCACAAGGAGTTCCTTACCAGCTCATCCTACTACGATATACACGGTGTAAATCGAAAAGTGGAACATAGGCGTTTAACATGGGAAATTACTTTTTCTTTGCGCAAACGTTTCCTAATTATTTTACGCACAAATAAAAGTTATAGAGATATAAATTCTGCATCTAAATCATGTGAAACGATTATTCTACCTCTTCTTGTACGCGAAAGAATTAATTATAAAGATTCTGTTTTCACGAGTTTTTAGTCTAAGTAGCCATGGACTATGATAAAAGAAAAACATAGTCCATGGGCCTGCACCGTAAGGTTCGAACGAAACAGGTTTTAATTTGGTACAAATTCCATTAAAATCGACCCAATGGATATTTTTTTATTAAGCTTCAAACTTGAGTGCAGAAACTTTTTGCGTCGACAGTAGTATTGTGAAAGTGAGTACTGTGTCTTAGATTGAACTTGGATTTCAACTTACATATAGTATTGCTACCTAAAAACTTGTGTACAAATGTACCCCCGAGTGTACCCCTAAACAAGTGCCGTCTATTTGCCATGTTTAACCACCCAGATTCCTGAAATTTATGTGATCAAGCTTTCTTACTCCATACACCAAACGGTAACAGGAATTCTGCATCCTTTGAATACGTTTGCTAGTTACACAATCTACAGACATGGGCCATATATAAAGTCACAGTAATTAAATTTTGACAAAACTAAAGTTTCGCATAGGTCTAATATTATATATATACATTTTAAAGACAAGAACGCATTTTGAACCATTTATTGCTCACATGAGCTCTAAACGGAAGTTGATTATCAAGTGTTAGTCCCAAATCAAGTCCAAAATTATTTACTGTTTCAGTATCAGGTATTAATAGTTAGTTATATACCTACACACTACAATTAGTTTTCATACATTCAATATCAGTTATTAGTAGAGTAGGTAACACTTTGTAATTAATGTAGCTAATGCAGATATAATTAACACTATATATCAATGTCATCTGATTTTCCTGAATATGTAGGTAATTAATAATTTGAGTATTGATTTGTTTTATTGTTATAATTGTTCTTCTTACAATGTTTACGGTAATGAGCATTGCGACCACTTAATTACATAGTGTTGTTTATTTTCCCCATAAACTTAAATGTTAAATCACTTATTCAGAGAGAGGGTTTCAGGTAAACGACACTGCAGGTAATTGAGGTAATGCAATAAAATGCGATTATTTGTTACAATTCCAACTGTTTGTAGTCTGGAAGCACGCCAAACTACTCTAGGTCACAAGGCTGCAGTATTTTATAAATCCCAGTTTTATAACATAATCCACTCTTTATTCAATGCATCACTTTATTAGATAATATTTTCACGACTAATACACAAAAGTACACAATTTAAATAAAAATAATTTATTATTTGAAATTATATTTGAAAATAGGTAATCTTACACCTGTGTGGTGCTCAAAAATTAATGTCACCCTTTCGTCGCTATTCAACAATCAAAAATTTTTTTAATGTAACCCTTGTGTATTAATAGAATCTGTGTCATAAAAGCTAACCCCCTCCAATAAAACAGCACGTGCACGTTCACGAGGTACAATCGCCTGTCAGAATCAGAAATGTAATACACCCACACTGCAGTGAGTGAACTTGTGTAGTAATTTTGCGTAAAAAAATATAATTAGGTAAATCTTACCACCTTGTTTACGAACAGGCATGTCGTGTTCTTCCTCTTGTGTACTCCGAACACAAATTCACTGCCACTTATTCTTTTGAAAATAGTCGCATTCACTCCACCACAATTTAAGGGTGCAAGCACAAAAACACGTTAGTCCCGAATTTAGGTTAAAAGAAATATTGGTTATGTTATTTACCGATATTAATCCCGACACGACCTAATGACTTTATTACGATAAATTGATATCGCAGGTTACCACTTCTAAGTGCTATCCCGTCAATATGGCGCAAACGGCGCAAGGATTTGACAAGAGGGGATTGTTCGATTCGCCGACGTATACCTCCTGCATGGGGTGGTTATGGGGTCAGTACAATAATAGACTGTATGTGGGGCCATCTGTTTAAAAGAAAACAAATGAGAGCGTCGCGACGCTCCTTTTTACCGCAGGCGTCACCTCTCACATGCATGTGAAACTCTAGCGCAATTGATAGAAAGTGGATGGTTGTCGTACTTGCTAGAAATCCCAACAATTTCAACATTTACGTACTTAATTATGCATTATATTAAACACATGTAAATTGTAAAAGATTCATAACACGATCAGGTGATTTCTTCTACTTCAAGATATGAACAGCTTGTACGTCGTCCTAGACCACTCACCCCCATCCTTACGTGAATTAATTATGTAAGTAACTTAGCTATTTCATGTTGAAAGGGCTACATGCAGAACGTATAATTTCAATTAAAAATAAGAAGAATTTGATTTTCCTTCAATTAATAAAATTTTTGTTCCCTTCATTATGCAAATTATGGAAAGTTGAATTGCTTTAGATTGATAAAGGAAACTGAACTTTTACTTGGACCACAATTTGTGCGACCGCAATATTTTCATCATGGAAAAATTTTTACACGAATTTCATTTTCAGACCATTCTCCGCAACACTTTGAGGATTGCCAACCACCGTTGCGCTTTTCATAGAGTTTATCAGAAGAGACTTTGTTTTAGCGTCGAGTTTTAAACGAGATGGTTATGCTTTCTCCCAATCGTACGACGCTCGCTCGCTCGATGGCTTCATGTCCATCAATTTAAAAGGGAACGGATGGACCGATTACGATGAAATTTTGCAGGTGAATTCTTTATCAAGTTGTAGATCGGCGTTCGTGAACTGGCAGACAAAAAATAAGGGGGGCCCTTTTGACATCTCCGTTTGTTATGAACCGAATTGCATGAAATTTCGTATTTAGGCACCTCGAATAAAAGTAAAACTAATGCCGAATCATGCGCAATCCTATTTTTTATTTGTTAAGATATTTAAATGAAATTTTGTATATAGGCACCTCGGATAAAAATATTACTCTATATAACTAATGCAAAATAGGAAATTGAAACTGGCCCTAGCCAGTAGCATATCACATGTAAAGTCAACGATTTATTCCAGTTTTGATTATATATCGTCAGGGTGGATTAACTCGTGTATGTGCCAATGTTAGCCAAGGCGCGGGCTTCCACTATAAAACTCGGCGGTAGGTAATCAAAAGGCCGCAGGCGCCAACCATTGAACCTTCGGTTCTAAAGATGTGTGTGATAAAAGAAGTGTGTAATTAATGAGAGAGGTCGGCTTCCAAGCTCTTTCATTGCAATTTGCTTTTTTAGCGTAACACAAGAAAGTTGAGGTAACGCTTATGTGCTCGATTTTCCGTCGTGTGTCTGTTCCATCGGCCCCTTGGTCACCTAGAGACTTCGGATTTTCGCTAATTGATAGCTGCTATCATTGTATATACATGGTTTATATTTTGCGCGTTATCATCATTTACAGTTGTGTTATGCGGTAAAATCCACGAGTGGGTTTTGAAACATTTTTTTGCATTTCGTCAATAGTAGGTCTGTACCATTCATGATAATAAACGTGATTTCTCCCGTTTGTCACATTTTTTCTGCAGCGGTTCATTTTCATCTAAATGATTATGCTAATAAACGCAACTAACGTTCTGAACTCCATCTCAAATTGGGTTGAAACACAAATAAATACAAAGAAATAAATCCTCAACGCACAGCAGTAAAAAAATCGTAAAAGCCAAATAAGTTAGTCCGTGGATGACAAACCAGTATCAGCACCAGAAACAAGCTCCTACAGAAACAACCGTACGACATTCAATTCAGAACGTACTACAACAAATTTAAAACCAAACTTTCTTCAGACATTGATAACCGGAAGCACCAGTACCACTCTGATTTGCTTAACAACTGCAACAACCCCGCTGGCCAATGGCGCCAATAAGGGGAAGCAATCTCATAAAAATATAAACAGAATAGGTGAGAACGGTACAGAATTTGAGCAACCAACAGATATCGCCAATGTATTTAACAATTATTTCGTGAACGTTACCCCAATCACAGTACTTCAGTCCAGGGCTTCCACGGTTACCAGTAGGCAAACGAACTCTATATTTTTTGTCCTGTTGTAAGCGGTGAAGCAAATGCAAAATCCTCAGGATTCGACCATTTCAACAGCAAACTTATCAAACAAATTCACTCCACAATCTCAGATCCCCTATCTTTATTAATCAACAGTAGCTTTGTGACGGGCATTGTGGCATTCCCTTCCTTACTAAAAAAGAGCTATAATTGTACCAATTTTTAAGAAGGGCAATCCCGAATCAGTTGAACAGTATAGGTATAGACCGGTAGCCCTGCTATCTTTGCAAAAATCTTCGAAAAAACGATGAGGAAAAGGCTTATACAATTCCTTGACAATAAAACAATTTTTCTGCAAGCGACACTTTGGATTCAAGAAAGTCAAAAGCACGGAAGAGGCAATAGCAGAGCTTATGAATGGAGTCTACAGCAACAAGAATGACAACAAAAAAGTATCGGGGCTATTTATCGACTTCAAACAGACCTATGACCTAGTAAATCATGAGATATTGATCGAAAAGCTAGAGTCTGCCGGAATCAGAGGGGAGGGTCTGCGTTAAATTGGTTTCATTGGTCGTCATTTTTAAATAAACAAGTCCAGCCAGTCAAGATCAACAACAACAACAAATTAAGCACAGAGAGTCTAGGAATACCACAAGGTTCGGTACTCTCGGCGGACCTGTTTACCATTTTTATTAATGATCTACTACTTCAACCATTCCGGGGACAAATTATTATGCCTTCGCAAACAACGTAGCTTTCCTATATGCATCAGACCAATGGGAAACAATTAGGCAAAATATCGAATATGATTTAAATATACTAAAATATTGCTCCACCAATAATGCAATGGAAATCAACGTTACAAAAACTAAAACACTTAACTTTGACCTAATAGGCCATCATTTTGACACTCCCCTAAAGTACCACCACAACTGTACGGATGTAAACAAACTGCAGGGATCATGGGATGGGCCCAGAGATATACATGTGGCCGAACGAATATAAATTAAGGATCGGTTCGCTTGGAAAGTGTGTGAATATTATCAGTTAGGAATAGGGAATGCAATACCGCGGGATCCCGCAGCATTTTTGGGGGATTAATCCGGCACATAAGTGGAATCCCCTGCGGGACTGAAGAATTTGTCGGCCGAGGCAACGACTCTGTTTACTTTGTTATTGAAACGCATAACGGAGAAGTTATTTTTTAAATGATTGTTAAACTTTTTTCGTTACAAATGTACTACGATTTTTGAGGCACTTTAGAAGTTCACCTCTTTGTGCTTTACAGGTTTACAGGTGAAGTATTCGAATACTTCGCATAGTATACCTTCCTTTTTTTACCAAAAATCGACTACTCCCAAATTTCTCGGGAAAACACTTTTTCTTATTAATTTTGGTGCGTAGAATCCAAAACAATTCGTACTTTTTCGATCAGACTTCTCAATCAAAAGTTATAGACTAGAAACCAATTTCGAAAGAAAATTCAAAGGGCTGTAACTTTTGAACTAGTAGCCCAATCTTGGAACTGTTTGAAATTATGGATTCTACAGGCCACATTCTATAAGAAAATTTTTTTCCGGGTCGATCTGAGACAATTTTTTTTTGGGGCTCAAAAAAAGGCAGTGTATAACCTTCCTTTTTTACGAAAAATCGACTACACCAAAATTTCTCGGGAAAACACTTTTTCTTATTAATTTTGGTGCGTAGAATCCAAAACAATTCGTACTTTTTCGATCAGACTTCTCAATCAAAAGTTATAGACTAGAAACCAATTTCGAAAGAAAATTCAAAGGGCTGTAACTTTTGAACTAGTAGCCCAATCTTGGAACTGTTTGAAATTATGGATTCTACAGGCCACATTCTATAAGAACATTTTTTTTCCGGGTCGATCTGAGACAATTTTTTTTTCGGGTCTCAAAAAAAGGCAGTGTATAAGATTAGTGTACCGTGTGTAATCTTACTCTCTTTTCAGCTCCATTTTACGACAATTTTAAATTCAAGTTTTAACCATTTTACTAATGTATCCGAGTATATTTCAGTATTACATGTATTTTATGACGGTAAGCCGCTAACTTTATATTATCCACCACTTCACAAATGTAATTTCAGCAAGGTCTGACGATGGCCTAGTGCCGAAATCGATAACCTAAAGAAAAACGTAATAACAATTATAAGTATACAGCAACTTTCAACGTTTTATTTAATGCATCCTTATAATTCTAATAATGGAGCAATAATTCATCATCGATAATGTTCTCGAAACTACGTACAACCATAATTGTATTTATTATAAATACAATGGTACAACTTTATGTCGATAAATGGTGTGATCCTCTGTTGGTGACTAGACCCAATACCTATGTTTTATTTACCAATTTTAAGAACAACTACTACTATATTAATTTTGTTATAATAATCAGCTCACAGAAGATTGAAATGTTCCTCCAACATCAATCGACATTCGATTATATGATTCAGTTTGATGATTTTATTCATTCTTTTACGAATGTCGATTATGGGAACAATCACGTATCAGTAATTGGTTATTCATATTTTTCAGGTGTCGAAAATTGGGACATCTGCTACGCATTTGAATTTATTTAATTTTAAAACTATTTTACACATTGAAAAATACCTCCTATCCATTTACCAGGATACCGCAAATTCAAATAAACCCCTAAAGCGGATCTAAAAAAGCGGCAGAGCACCTTGGTTTGACCCTACGGGGTCATTGGAATTGGCCCATTTTCAATAGGCTTGTTACATGTGACATGTAAGTGAACTGTGCAAACTTTGAACCGAATAGGTTCAAGCGTTTGGCAGTGTTCACGGACGGACAGATGGACATCCTCAACTCCGCTATAAAGCTTACATCGCTTTGCTCTAGCATTTGCCAAAAAATGTGCCGGACACCCATCGGCATCGTGTTGAAAATACATGGTTCGCCTAGGTTCCAATGTTAGATCTTCAAAGAGTCTGTAATTCATTCCTCATAAAATTAAGAAAGACACCTTATCATTAAGGGTTTCATGACACATATGGGGCAAATAATCTTCCCTCCCATTAAGCCCCGCCAGACATTAAACGCTCCATTTTCATTGATGTTGCACATTTTGCATCCAATGTGGATTATATTCCGACCAATAATACATCTTATGTAAATTAACACCTCCTGCGTGCTATTGAACGTAGTCTCATTTGTCCATCACACTGTGGATGTAGCAATGGCGAGTTTTCCCCTTAGACCATATAGTACATGGACTGCTATTAGCCCTATGCTTTCAATACAAAATGGGTGGTCACGCATAGAGGGCACTGTAGTCGTGGGTATGTGTCTTGTTTTCCCATAACTTTGACAGTTTTTTGCGTGGCATGTTTTGTTTGTTTCAAAGTCAACTTGGATAAATATAAATATTGCAATTTAAAATAAAAGGCTTTAACAAATACCCCTTCACAAAATAATATGCACCACACCAATTATTTTCAGGGATGGAGTAGCTAATGTGCACACTTTGTTCGGTCCTCACACTATTATTTATTGGAGAGTGCTATTGATCTGAAATGTTGATAAAAAGTTAACAGCAACTGCTCCCCTGGTACATATACCTACCTTAGCCCATCCTCCCATGTGTCCATGAGATCAGTTACTTTAGACTAGAAAGTTTTATTCAACGGAATGTTGGAAATAGCTTGAATTCAGATCCAATTAAGAAATTGAAACGTTATTGGCCACTGTAGACTTGAGGAAAAATTCATCATATTTTAACAATATGTAATCGTAACATGTGTATAGAAAACATGGGATTCCCATATCACATAAAAAAACCCATTTACACTCTGCTCAATTTAACAGTTAGTTTCCATGGAAACAAATGTTGTGTTCTGTGGTTGTTACAAAGGAGATTATCTATCAGACAATTTTAAAGTGACTAATGAAAAACGGCCTTTAATCTTTCAGGTATAAAATTTAATTTTTTTAATTATTTCTTTATTAAACTAATCTGAATAGAATTTAAAATTGATGCTGTTTAAATGTATAAATGGAACGCCAAAATAAGATTTATTAAAACTCTACACTCTCAAAATGATGCTGTTAAACAAATACACATTATGAACCATTGTTAAAAAATTACCCTTATTTTGTGTAGGAGGTACTTACATATTACATTATAAAACACAATTACATAATTCAATCATTCTGATAGTACACCTTTACATCTAACCTCACACAAAAGTGAAGTATGGTGAAAAGCTTGTAACTCTTAGAATGCCTTAAAATTAAAACATAGACCTGTAATTAATATTGTAAAAAAAATAATTCACTATCAGAATGATTAAGTTAGTTAAATTCAAAATTAAAAGGCAGGTACCATGCACTCCCATAAACAAATTATGAACCGTAAAATGCGGGAGAATTGTTAAAAAATAAACAACAAAATTCACACTTCAAATGGAGTTTTAGATCCAATGAAGGTGAGCATATCACATCTGTAAGGTATCTTACTGCTTAATTTGTTAAAAAACTACTTATTCCTACCACAAGCGTATAAAATTACATCTGTATGAGTTTCTTTACACAAATGTAGAAACTGAAGTATTAATTACACCAACATGATGTTTTATATAAAATAAAATCTACATAGTAGTAAGTACAATCTATGCGAAGTCGTCACCGATTTTGACGAAGTTATGATCTAGTAGTTCTGCAGCAGTGTACCTATCTCTGGGGTTATGTTGTAGACAGTGACTTAAGAAATCGTGACCTTCCTCAATTAAGTACTCAGGAGGTTGCGGTTTTTCGCCCATTCCAACTTTGAACATAATTTGGTAATTGGAATCGTACTCGGCCCAGGGACGCTAAACAAAAGTCATTAGGCAGTGTTAAGGTTGTTCTAATAAAAGTCTAGAGGGATATAGTTGCCCCTACAAGATACAGGTCAACTTTTGGACGCGTGTGAAATTTGACTTTTTATTTTTAATTAATTTGACTTTTAAGTGGGCGGGATTTCAGATTTTTCCTATTAACGAAAATTAAGTAAAGCTTGAGCTGCAAAACTCAGGTGAAGAAACACTTTGTAGAAGATTATACAATAAATAAATAGCTTACTTTTCCAGATGCCATTTCCACAACGACACATCCAACAGACCAAATATCGGCCGCTCGACCATGGCCCCCAGCACTAGTTTTCATAAATACTTCAGGTGCCATATAAGCTACATGTAAAAAGTAAAATAATTTGCAAATAAACCGAAAGTATTACCTTGCGTTCCAACAAAGCCCTGTAATTCGCCAGGCAGGGTAGTGTTGGCTTTGATCTTTGTAGCGCAACCGAAATCGCCTATCTTCAAACTATTCCCGTCATCAGTTAGGAATATATTTGCAGTCTTTAGATCCCGATGGACTATTCCATGTGTGTGTAACTCGGAGACTCCTAGCAATAGCTGATATGTGTAACGACGTATAAGAAATTCAGGCAATCCATTCTCAGTGCCTGCAATTAGGTTTTCCAAAGTACCTTCCGCGCAAAACTCCATGAAAATTAACATTTCGTCCTAAAAAACCCTCACAGCTTGGTGAACGACTCCTTCAAACTTACCTTATGAATTTCTAGTCCAAAATATTTCACTAAATTTTTATGGGAAATACCTTCCAGAATTTTTAACTCTTCGGCAACTTGTCTTATCGTATGTTTATCGTTACGTTGTAACGCGATTTCTTTAACAGCCATCATTTCCCCGGTGTTATTGTTCACAGCAGTGTACACTTTGCCAAATCTTCCTTGTCCGATTTTTATTCCTCTTTGCCATGTAAATGTAACGTATCGTCTTCTCAAGTGCACCTTAGAAACCGGTTCTTTTGTGTGTTTTATCACCCTACCTATCAAATCGTGAGCTCGTAATTTCTCATCTAAGTTTAAATCTAAATGGTCAATCGCTTCACGAACGCGATCACCTTGACTGGTAGGTATCTTAATATATGTATCTTGTAAAGGTTCTTCTTTTTGTGGAGTGAGACACCTAACAATCAATTATGTAAGACTATGTATACTGTTGTGTTATTGCACTACATACCCTGTATTATTTACGGTCAGTAGGTCTAATTGTTCAACATTAGGAGAACGTTCAGTACTAGTTTTTCTATGATTAGATCTTTGGCTTCGGTAGGTAGCTCTTGGACTAGGGGAAGAACCACGCGAACGCGGTAGTGACCTTATACAATCTAAAGACAGTCTTGGTGACGAAGAATGAAAGCCAGAGTCGGGTGTAGACGGAGCAGTGGTACCAATAACGTGCGATATACATGCATCCATGGCGTTTTTCAATTCCTCAAACTCAGATTCGGACAAGTAAATGGTGTGGTGAGGTTCGCACACGATAAGCAAAAATTCTAACCCTTGATATGCCCAACGTGGTCGCATTCCTCTTCCGCGTTCACAGCGTTCTCTAACAAATTTCATCCAAAGATGAGCAAATATCACCATGCTAACGGTGAGTTTTTCCCTCTTCTGTAACGGGATCAGCTCGGACATCACCTTATAAAACTGCAACCATCAATAATCAATTTGGAAAACCGATGCAAACAAAGGATATGTTATACTTCGAATCCGAACCGGAAACCTTGTTGTAGGATTTCCCGACATCTTGATGTTAAAGATAACTTATCTGCCTCATCGAGACCTTGAAATTTAGTAAGATCAAACATGGCCTCGATTTTTTCAATAGCACTTGGAATTGTACACTTGAATGTAATTATAGATCTCTGTAAACAAACAAAACCATTTCCAATTATATTGATCCTATTCTCAAACTTATTTCATTTTTGTAGTTATTTATTGTGGGGGTTAGTAAAGATAGTATCAGACACAGCTACTTATATTGCGCAGCACTTTAACAAACTGCAGCAAGTGTGAACACCATCGCAACCTGGTTGCGTGCAGTAATTTTTTGTTGCACGCAGTTTAAGATGTAGCCATGTGTGAACAACTGTTTCTGATGCAAGCGTAACAAATTACAAAAGTTATTAAATCATTTGAAACTTTTACTGCGACTGCAAATGCAGTATTCGGTATCTTCTTGATGTACGAACAAACCGAAAGGACATTTTTAAAAGGTAACTCGTCTTATTTTTAAAAGTAAGCGCTTGATATTGATATCATCTTCTCTATATATAAAAATGAACCCCTGTCCCGCAATAACTTTAGGACTTCACCGATTTCATTCATTTTTTTTAAGTTTTCTAATTAGTAGGTATGAATGCCTAAAGCCCCATTCAGATAGGTGGTAGTGCGGTGCCTTTGTCTTGTTGAGCGGTGCGAGCCGGTGCTGTCATGTTGACATTTGCTTTCACAATCACCGCAAAATTGGCCCACCTACACAAGTATGACCAATCAACGACAACAGCAACAAATATGTTGCACTTCTATTGGTGCTTGTTAACGGTAGTGCAGAAAGTTTGAAGTTTACATACTTTCGGCACGCAGCTGCAATTCGTCTGCACTGCACATGTCATTGTGAATTGTCATATGGGTATGCGTATTTCAAACTTTTATACAAAGACACCGCACCGCAACAGCACTGCACTACCACCTATGTGAATGGGGCTAAGTGTGAGTTACATGGCATGATAAAGTTTTGCTACATGGTGGTAACTAATCTTTAGGTTATTCTTAAATAATACTGACCGGGGACAAGCTCTCCTAGCAAAACATTCAAAATGGCGGCTACTTTAAATTACGTTATGGATATTTTTATTGATGGCCCGCTAGAAGGCAGAAACTTTAATCATTAATTTCGGAATTTAGAAGTACGCCAGAGCTTAGGGCTGATGACTATTGGTGACTAAAACTGTAGAGTTCTCTCGCCTCTCTAGCGGCCGCGAAATTCACCGCTAGCCCCTATAGCTATAACGTATTGGTAAGTAAAATTGGAACCATTTTGTGTAAAATTTATTAATGGAAAGCCATCTGGGTTGCGAATAATTTTAAAGGATACCGCTCTTAAGTTTGAGGACGTAGTCAGGAATCTAGGTGTTATGATGGATGGTCAGTTGAAATTTGAGGAACACCTTAATAAAATTGGTTGGGTTGGTTGGCTGAAACCCCGCCCACTCAATAATAAAGGCAAAAATTTAAAAAAAGTGTTAGTAGCGCTTAAACTACTCTATGGTGCGCGTCACGTCCTTTACAAATCAACAAAAGTCATTTTAACTGAGGCGCTCGTCTTATCAAAGTTTAATTTTTGTGATCCACTATATGGGCCGTGCATTAGTAAGCGCTTAGCTCAAAAAATTCAAAGAGTGCAAAACGTCTAACTTAAAGAGTTGAAGAATTGGTTAGATATGGGCTTTTTCATAGCATTATTAGTACAAAACACCCTCCTCCTTATTTATACAACAAAGTCACATTTAGCACAAATGTCCACAACCTCAATATTCGTAATAAAGGAAAGATTTCACCTCCACAGCACAATACATCCGAATCGGAAAAATCTTTTTCTTATCACCTTCCTTTCCAATATAACAGTTTTTCGCCCAATATAAAAAACCTGAACGAACGGCCGTTTTATCGGGAATGCAAAAGGCATCTTCTGACTTTACAAAACTCTGTCATGTAACAGATACACCGAACGTGAACATTTACAATTTTTGTTTTATATGTTGCTGCTGAGATTTTTGTTTTTTATTAAGTTAAATGTACGGGTTAATTGGAAGACCAACTACGTTGCAGGTTGCAACAGTTCTTTTTCTCTTTTCGTTTTTCCGGTTTTCCCGTAAGTAGGTACTGAAGTTGAACTTCGCCTTTAAATGTATTTGTAAATACATTCATTTGTTACTCAGTTGTAAACGTTGATTAACAAGACAAAACGCAAACGGGTAAACGTCATGTTTAAATGCTACTGACTTGTAAAACTGACAGCTGACCTGTAAAAATTTTACAAGTTAGTAAACTAGTAATTTCATTGGCCAGAATTAATGCGAAGTCTCTGTTACATGGATCACATGATATTTTAGACATTTCTTCGAGGTCAATTTAAGAACTAATTATTTACGTTTACAAATGAGTAACAAATAAAATATTGTACATTATACGCCAGGTAATAGTTTTCACTGGCTCCTATCGCCAGTAAAAACTCACTTACCTAGCTAATAATGTAAAATACTATTAATAAAGACACATTATTATAATTATTATTATTGATTTGTCACAAAAACAGTAATTACCAAAGTTATAGATAATTATATAATGAACGTTTTTGTCCTTTACATATTTTCTGTAGCCCTTGTAGTTTTTGAGTTATAGTATGAAAACTCTAATTAGAACAAGTTATTTTTTTGGAAACGGCCGCTATTTTGTTGTTTTTATAACTAAGAAAATCCCACAGAAAATTGCAGAAAAATTAACGGCTATTTAAACATCGCGCGTTTGACGGTGCGGCAGCAATTGTTTAACAGCAACATCGATCAGCATATATCCGTCAAAAAATGAATTTTTAGGCTATCATCACAAAAACGTTGATTTTGTGGACGCTTTTGCGGCCATAAAGTTTAACTTTATTGTACGCTTCTGTCAAACTTTACTTTATTGTACACATCTGTCAAACTGTACCTACTTATTTGAAACTGATGTGTGAGAAACAGTAATCTGTTTAATACAAAGCGTCTATCTGGTCTAGCCCCATCAAGGATTGGGCCATCCACGTGCGTTTTTTTCATTTTCGGACTTGTAGGAATGTTTCACACTATTTTGCATAATCACAACGTTCACATTTAAAATTATAGTTTGACGTTTCAATCTTTGCTGCTTGCAGACCATTTTGAAGTGTAGAACCAAAACATGAGGAAGATGTTATTGCTTACATTATTATGCGAAGAATCACCAGCAATTAACCGAGAACACAAGTAGCTACCTATACCTACCATCAAAGTAGGTAATCAGGTTTCTAATAATTGTACAGCATGTTAACTATAAGGTCTTGGAAGCCACAGTTACGAAGGACCTATTGCATTTGACATTATTAAAATCTTGTGCAATGGAGGAAGTTGCGATTGTACTTTTACTCTCAAACGCCAGCTCTTATATCATATATGGCTTAGGTTCGCAAGCTTGCAGCTTCCAAAATTTCATCCTGAACTGTCGCTATCACCCATTTTGATACGCACAAAACACACGCAAAGATGCTAATTATAATTTATTACATATGACAGGAATTGCTTTGTTTTTAATTGTCTATGATAACTATGATTTTCAGAAAAAATATGTTTATGAACAAATTTTTGAATTCTTTTTTGATGATCGCCTAAAAAATGTTGTGTGCACCTTGGCCAAAAGTGATTTGTTAGGCCTCATCTGAATTGCGGCCTCGGCTACCGCCTCGGCCACAAACAGCAGCTTCGGCCAAAAAAGATCACTTTTACGGCCTTGGTACACAAATAACTATTATTCACGATACACTTACACACGGTATGCTCATTATTTTTCTCAAACGCGTTTTTTACTGCGCATTACGTCACCTGCGAACGTGTGGCGCCAAAATTCAAATGTTTACGCAAGGCCCGACCCAGTACACCTGTCACGCGTGACAGTTTGCAACTTATCAGTTGTATGCCGTTTTGAAGCACCGCTAAGGTTCCGACTTCTTAATTATACCTACTTTTAAAAACAGCGGACATTTGAAACCTGATGCTTTACCTACTTTAAAACTACCACGTAATAATAAAAATCAAAATAAAAGGGAAACGGAGAAGAGACTCGATCTTTTGCATTTATTACATAATATTTACTGATAAAGCCGCACTTCATGTTTAGGGCCAATATTTTTGATTAGAGTTTATTTCATACGATCACGAAATTCCAGAAAAACCTGACGCGATGATCTCTACACAAATCAGTGTGATTTGTCGATCTAAGAAGCGTAAGTTTGCACTATATTCTGTGGTTTTGTTCACACGTGACGTCACGCTAGATGCGCAAGAGCATACTGTTGTATGTATCGTGAATTTATTCATTTCATAGTGCACTGTCAATTCGATTGGAAAGTTTATCCAGATTTGACAGCTTATTACTCACCTTCAGTTCAAGTAAATACTCAGGTGGTACATGACTTGTTTTAAATAAATGCTTGGTAAATGCCACAGTTTTGATACACCTTTCTCTTTCTTCATTAAACAGTTGCTGTAGCTCACGATAAACGGTCATCAAGCATTGCCTGAAAATAAAGGTAAGCCCAATAATAAACGTAAATAACATTACTTCTTATTAATAGTGCCCTTGACAGTTTTAAACACACCATCACACTCCTCAATTCTGCGCAGCAATCTTTCGCCGATTGATTCGAGCATAAGGTTCAATATGTTACAAAACTGCTTGCCGGCGGCTTGTGAAGCGTCAGGTATAAACTGCACAATATCACAACAGAAATTCCATTCGTCTTCTAGCAAACTTTTCTGAAACGTATCGTGTTGCAACAGAGCCCATTGCTTTACATAGTCCAAGTACAATTCAAATACTAACAACAAACTGCTGTTGTATTTTTCCAAATGCGTGTTTACAAGATCGTTCGTTTGTATGTCACTTAAAGCAGCCTCGGTATAGCCCACCACTCTTTCTTTGTACTGTGTTGCAATACGTATACCTTCCTTCAATTCGCGAAGCAGTTGTCTTACACTTAAAGGTGAGGGATTATCCGGCTTCTGTTCTAATCTCATACAAAGAAATTCTCTTATTACCTTCAAGGGGACGGACGCCAGAAAAAGGAAAAGTGATTTATAACTAGGTAACTGTAAAGCTTTGGCTTCTGGACTCCAACAACCGTAACGAATCAGTTCTTCTTCTTCGGAATCGTTAGGAGTCTGAAAGTACCACCTTTTACGTAAAGAAACATGTTTCCAAAACGATACAGTAATAAACCATATTATCGAATATACTGCATCCAATTGTAGGACTAGGAAACAACACTAATTTTGAGATGCACAATGTCAACAACTAAACCATTCTGATAAATGAGTTTAATCAGACATCACGCATAGCTAATAAATTTTACAAGTTTATTACTGCGTCTTATTTATGTACAGTACCAATTTAAAGGACTAAATAAACAAAACTACCTACATTTCCAAAGATGTTATCATCTTCTGGTTTTTGTAACGTTATTTCTGCTTTCCATAAGAGGTGTTGGTGTAATCTTTCAAGAAAGGTAACACTTTTCATTAGTCCCTTGGTTTTTAACATATTCTCAATATACTTTCTATAAGGCGAAACTTTACATTGTGTTTCATTGTTAAGTAAAGCGTTAACCGAAGTCAACACGTCCGATGCGTTAAAATTAAAATCAGAATGCGACGATGTGGAGCTATTACTATCCGAAGGACTGGACGAATCGACGGAATAATTTGTATCGTTGCATATATTCATAAGGTTTGTATTGAACTTGCCATCTAAAGTTAGTAAACGTCCCAGAATAACTATTTTAAGTAACTGGTGCTTTGTCATGTTATACCAAAGACACATTGCCTTAACCCTTCCTACAAATTCAAAGCTGGTATAAGTGGGATACAAATCTCCAAAGGCGCTACTGGATGGAAATAATGATTCGGCCGCTTCTAATCTGTTTAACAGTTTTTCAATATCCCTTAAACCTTCATTCTGGGCTTCCATGCAACTTAAGCAGATCAAGGATAAACAGCCTAAACATTCATCTTCCACGCCACTGTCGTTACTATGCGTAGATGTGTGTGGGTTGTTCCTAATGAAACGATAGGTCATTATATCGTCCAGGAGGTCTTGAATCGATTCTCGGGCATTACACAAATAGCTGTCTTGTTCCGCAGGCGTTCTATCGGCATGCCATGCTTGCAATTCCAACCAAATAAGATCCTTAAATTCATTCTGCCACAATTGCTCTTCTCTACTTATCTAAGAATGAAAATTTCAAACCCCTTTAAAGCTAGTTATTAAGTCTTACATGTCTACGGGTACTGCGATCAGGTAGAGCTTTATCTCCACATCCCATTCTTATTAACATACTTAAGGCCTTATGGAAATCTATTCTACTTTGAGGGCACTCTACATTGGCAGGTTCTTGCTTGGTTTCACATATAGTCGTCTCACATTTATTATTATTATTATTCGATACCACCCTCCGAGAGCACAGACTCATGAACCTTCTGCAACTCTCCACCTGAATAAATGGATGCGATACTTTCATCTCATGATTAGCGGCGTTTAATTGGGCGCTTGCGATGTCTAGTTTGAGATCACGTTCGGAACCACGTAAAAGCTTCATCGACCGCTTGTGAATTCGTTTAACTGAAAAATTGGTTTTTATTCAATTATATTGGTAATTACTGAAGTTTTTTAAAAAAAATTAAACAAATTATTAGAGAATGTGACTAACCCGTAACTTCGCAGAGTGCAGTGCGTATGGCAACACACAACACGAAATTATGGTTTTGTTTACCGTTTCGCATGCCCCCCCCCTTCCCCGAAGGTAGTACAAGGGGTATAGAAAATTTGACAGTGGTACTGAGTGCATAAATTTTGGAATTGTTTACTACGCATCTGCACTTCGTTATCACATACAGATATTACTGCTTGAGGAACCCCAAAAAGAAGGAAAACTTGTATTGCAAAATCTAACAAAGGGAAGTGGCAGTAGCAGCAGTATCGCGTTTTGCTACACTAGCCAATCTAAGTCTCACTGCAAGATTCTGCGCCAAAAGTTGTATAACCCAAAAATGCCTTCAGGTTTACCAAAAAAAAGCAAGCTATTTTGAACAAGAAAGAGAAAATGATGGTCCACTTTTACCAGTCGCAGAGGTGAGTGGTTACTTTAGTAATATAAGAATTCGTATACGTAACAAGTTTCACTTCACAGAAAGTTAAGAGAGCAATAACTCCTATTTCGCAAATTTCTAAATCGGATAGACGTTATCAGGAAGATCGGTGAACAAGGTACGGATGTATATCGCCCTTGCGACGTTCAACAGCTAGCAAGAACGATGCACGTTGCTGTTTTTGGAAAAAAATATATATCGTTCCTAGAATCTTGAAATTAGAAATGTTTTGTGGATTCCCTTTTGCTTTTGTTGTCTTGGTTAATGTAGTGTAGGCTATTACAGGGTTTTTGTCCCAAAGAAGGTTTCCCTGACATCGCCTGGGGGTCAATTTTTGAGCGCTCGCAAATGGGAAACGTATACGGAACAATACGAATAGTAGTTTGTTTCAAATTTTGACAGCACGTTTCTTTGCGCGCTCTTAAAATATCCTTCGCTTTTTTGCGAGCGGTAGATAGCTGGCGTAATTTGATATTCGAATGCGTTTTGCTTTGAATATAAAGTATAGTGACCAGTTGATCGTCAATTTTAAAAATTTTATCGAAAATAGAAGAATTGATAAACATTTTGGCCATTCAAGATTTTAGATTTTTTACGTAATTTGGTTTTCCGGGAACTATAGGGTGCATAGACTGCACGCATGTGCCCATTTTTCCTCCGAAAATTGAGGATCCGGAGCATCCTGAATATTTATATATAAACCGAAATGGTTACCACTCTATTAATGTGCAGTCGGTAAGTTTAAAGAATGGAAGATGAGTGGATAACGTTACAAAAATGTTGTTAGATATGTGACAGCAGCCTCAACATTCTAAATGTGAACGCAAGGTATCCGGGAAGTAGGTACTAACGATGCATATAGATATAGGTACCTATATCAGAAAAAACTCGTTGTTGATCCATTCTCTAAATGGGGTGATGAACCATATAGGAAATAGACGACTCAATTCCTCAAAGGGGAAGGTTTTGAGGAATTGAGTTTTCCTATTTATGGAATCAATCAAATGTCAATGGTCTTATGCAGCAATTACATCGATTAGTATTGGGTGTGTGACACATTTATTAATAAATGTAGTTCCTTACACTTTGGGGAAATACTTATTCTTTACAGGAGATTCGGGATATCCCCTTCGCTCTTGGTTGTTAACACCTTTTAATAATGTGGAACCAAACACTCCAGAAAGCCGTTACAATAATCTCCACAAAACAACAAAGGCAACAATAGAGATGTAATGGTTTGTTAAAGAAGCAATTTCGTTTTTTATTAAAGCGTCGATTTCTTCATTATACCTGTACTCCAGTCGACGCACCGCTTCGCTCTAGTGAGCGGTACCCTTTATTTTTCACATATTCCACCAGCATAGTTTTTTGCTTTTCGGAATCATTTGCACCTCTCTTTTTTAAACTGTCCATTATAATAACGAGGTACAATTATATACACCTCTTTAACCATAGAACAGATGGAATGAGAATAAATACGAAATTAGATTTAATTTTGCGAAATGTCAATTTTAATTCAGGTGTTGTCAAATCTATCAATCGCATCTTTACGATGATCGTAAGTAAAGTTGCGAATAATAGAAACTGTCACTCAAAAATTGATTGTTTTCTTGACATTCGTAACTACGTACACGTAACTTTGCGTATTCGCAAAAAAACGATCGCATCTCAAAAATTGACCCCTGGTTGTGTGCGTAATATACTTTATATGTTCTTGTCTTATTACGCACAAAATTATAAGTTTTTATTCAATTTCCTTTCCCATTTGTGTATAAACCTCGGAATAAACAGAACAGCCAGTTTTAACAATGACTGCTACCCAGATTCAAAAGTAACGCTAAACGTCCGTCGTTTTGACATGAAAATAATGGTGGCTCTGCTCATGAGTATAGGGTAAGTCAAGATTGCAGTCGCATCTCGACTTCTGTTGCTAAGTAGATACTACGAGCGTTGTTATTACGAAAAAACAATTAAAATAATTTTTTTAATTTTTCCTTTACGTCCAAATGGTAATGTCCACCTTATTAGTAAAAGATCGCGACATAAACACCCTGTTACGAAACATTTTTTAGTAATTGCTCAAGAGAAGTCGTAGATGTAATGGGTATCCTGAAAGC
Organism: Photinus pyralis; assembly: GCF_008802855.1. Taxonomy (NCBI): domain Eukaryota; kingdom Metazoa; phylum Arthropoda; class Insecta; order Coleoptera; family Lampyridae; genus Photinus; species Photinus pyralis. The sequence goes on from NW_022170510.1 coordinate 3,089,011, forward strand.
ACTGTCTGTATGGTTTCCTACATACGGTCTATTCAGTATATCTTCCGTTGCACGTAATTACCTGAAGAAAACGACGTACCAACGTAAACTTACTTTCGTTTATTAGGCAACACAGTTAAGCATGTAGTTTACCTATTTTAGCCGCAACAATTGGTAGCATTTCGCTATGTTGTCGCGTTTAAATTTGTAAATTTGATAGGTTGCTTTTGGTTTACTTTTCGTTTGATTTGATTTTGATTATTTTCTACGTCTTTCGCTGTGCATTGGTTTGAAGAGAAATTACTGAAGAATTTAGATAACCCGTCAGTAATTGTGTTCGATAACGGGAAAACAGACAACATTAAAGTGTGGTTAGGTGATCATAATGTGCAGTTCTCCGAAAATGATTTTACAACCGAACTGTTGAAAAGGTTGCACAGTAAGTACGTTCGCAAATTATTTGATGTTATATAAATCTTGTTGATACTTTTAGGAATAAATCAGCTAAAATGTACCGCATAAGGCATTGACCACTTAGCCGAGCAATACGGTTACTTCGTTTTACGATTACCACCCTATCATCGCGTTTTTAATCCTATCGAACATATTTGGGGCATAGCGAAAAATTACTACAATCGACACATTGGTAGAGATGGACGAAGCATTGAAAATTGCATAAACATGTGACAAGAATCACTACAATCGATAACTTCCGAAACGTGGCGCAATTCAGTTAAGGATACGGAAACTGTAATACACGAGTGGTACGAAAGAGAAAAGCAATTAGATCTTGAAAACGTTGCTACTATTATTATAAACTTTGAACACGAAAGCAGTTCCGATGATTCCGATTAATTTGAATATCATCCATCACATCACATAACCTGTAAAATTTTATATTTAGTACTTTCTCTGTAAAAGAGATGCTACATTTGTACAGTTCATAAGTTATTAAAGTATATTGTATGTATATTGTGGTTACAATTAACGAAATGAATAATAAAAATTATTTTTATTTTATTTAAGGTGTGGATTGTTCACACAAAGAATGCACTGTCTTGTTGACAAGTGACATAACCTAAATCGCTCAAAACTAGATTTGGCATTATTGCATAGTAATTACGTCACAGAAAATGATGACGTGCAACGGAAGTTATACGGAATAAAGTATAGGTATTCTCTTCCACTGATTGCATGATGCTATGTAAACATACTTAGTGATGGCGTCACAATACACCGATGACGTGCGTGCAAACTAGGGTATAACCCGAGGTAAAACCTATTATACCTGTCTATATCCTAAATAACACTTGAATATTGATATAAATTCCAAATGTTTTTATGTATAATTACAAAAAAAAAAATAATGGACGGTTACCTCCTTGATCAGAATCTGTAGCGTCGGCTTTGGACATCAGCTCATCAAATGTATTAGAAATTGTATTTCGTCTCCCGATGATCCTCTTAGATGAAACATTGGCTTTCTGAGCGCTGCAAGAATTAAAAAAAAATTATCAAGGAATACGATTTAAACAAAAGTGCATACTTAGCAGGAATCTATTCCGTACAACCCATGCTGATAGATTACCTCATAGATTACAAAGTTTTAATAATGATTTTAGCAGACAGACAGCACTACAAGATATAAACTTTCCACAAAATTGCATTTTAAAAAATTGCAGATAAGTACAGACCAAAGTGGGATAGTGATCACTACATTAAAGAGGAGTGTTGTATTGATGTGTTTTTGGTGCATGATTTGCTTTGATTAACTTGTAACAATTACCAAACATTACAAAATTACAAATTTTTTTTCTGAATTTTTAAAATTTTGTTGAAGCTCTGGAATTTTTTTGGAATGTGTGGTTCATGACGTTTTCTAATTAATGTTAAAATTGATGATTAAAGACCAAAAACGGCTAAATTTTATAATATAAATTACATATAACATATTCTTCGAGGTATTCTTTATAGCAATTTTTATTGTGTATTCAAAAAAATATACAGGACGTTCCATTAAAAAAAAAACTAATAGATGCAATTTCGGAGGTACTAAAGAATTGACATTACAGACAATGCATCCTTGTTTAAGGATTGAAGATATATAGATACGCAAAATTCGAAAAAGTTTGATTTGCAGATAATGAAGATAATTGACAGGTCCTAGATTTTGTGTGCCTTGTATACTTACTGCCCGCGAGACTGACCTGTAAACTATCAGTTTCATTTTCAAAGCATAGCTTTCTTATACATAAAATATGATTCATAATCATAAGTACCATCAACAAATAGAAATGGACTGCGTGTGCCAATGCTAAGTAAGGGTACTGCAGGTGAGAAAGAAGGGAAAAAGAGGCAAGCTCTATCTATTGCGCTCCTGTTGGTGCGACAGTGCGACCAACACAAGTGCGGTACAGAGTTTGCTTCCTAGTTTTTCCCTCTTGCTCACCTACTTAGCATTGGCACACATAGTCAATTTCTATATGTCAATGATAAGTACCCAATTAAACAATTAACTTGCACTAATTATCTCAAATACAACAGGTACTGGTACCAGCAAAGATGAAAATGGGTCTGCAAGAACTGACTCAGTCGTGCACTAGTAGGTGCAATTAATAGAATAAGTGGGGATGCATCATCTTTCATCTTCTTACATGCCGGTACCTGTACAGTACAGTACATGATATATCCCATACACTTTTACTTAATTACCCTTATGCATCAGAGACGGACAAAAATGTTAATCAAATTTTTTTGTGAAAGTAAATCTGTAACAGAAATATTAGGGAAGTTTGTTGGAAGGTGCCTAAGCAATTTAAGAACATAAGCGAAGCATATTTAGATGGCATATAACAAGATTGGAACATCCACTAATCTACTAAATATATAATATTGTTTAAAAGTACCCTGCATATTCTTTAAGTTCGCGTTGCCTTCGTGCACGGTTCCTTCGTAATATTCGTGTCCTCGGCGGCGTTGTCCCATATATGTCATACTCACTTAACTCATCGTTATGTTCAACAGAGCTATCTTCGTTAGTCGACATATTATGTGAAGTGCTGTTAAATAATGGAGATGCACTTAAATATGGAGTACGATAATGAAAACCACTTAATTATGTTTGCTAATATAATGCGTCTATAAGGGATATGTTATCAGTATAATTTGTGTTCGAATAATTCTGAATACTTATCGCTAATTAATGGGTCCCTTTGGATCAACTTACCCATTCTCCACAACCTCGTCAGTCGACTGATTTAATGAATCCATTATTCGTCCTACTAAAATATATTTTCACAAAGGCGCTCACATTATTATATTAATTATAACAAGCATAATTTATTATTAAAAAGCGTAACAACAACAAATAAGACATAACACAAAATACGTGGGTGGTTGGCTAATTGACATTTTTTGACATTTCAAAACAACATTGTAGCCAACTGTAACGGTGTCACCAATCCCGTCATTTAAAGTTACTGAACAATAACCTACAGAGTTGGGCAAAAGTATGGAATCAAATATGTACAGAAGCTTTAGGAGATATCAGAATGAAAATTGGTAGGCAGTGTATTTACTTCTTGCTTCAAAAAGTACTTTTTGTTGGCTTTGTGCTACCACTAGACATGGATTTGCTATAGGGGGAACTGAAGAACAATTTGCATTAAGGTATCAAATGTTACCTATTATTTAAATGTATATTTAATTATAAGTATTGAAGAATACAACATATTTCGCGACGAGAAATGTCATTGCAGTGATTTTCATACGAATTCCAATATTAGATTGGCCAGTAATGAAAATATAGTGGTAGTCTAGGATTCACGATTTTTTGCTTATACTGGAGCGTCTTTCTATTCATCAAGCGGCAAAAATTCTTATCCATTTACTCACTTTTTGATATTATTAGTTATGGTGTTAATGTGTAATGTTAATAAAATCTTTAAACTTATTAGTTTTCATTAAAATGCTTCAATGTTTTCAAAATGTAAAGATTCTTTGAATTCCCTCGTATATACTAAATTTTACCTCACTTCGGGTTTTTTGATGGTTTAAAATCTTCAAGTCTATCAGATTAATAATATCCCTCGGATTCTTTAATTCTTCAACTCTTTCCCAATTTTCAAGTAATCACCATCTTCAATTGGTCATTGTCGTCTTCGTAGTTTTCTTTCGGCTGTAGTGGTTTCGGGTATCCCAACGAAAGGCCGCCTGTTCACCATCTCGTCACTATCGGCTCGCATGCAGCAACGCCCAGCGATAGCTCCAGACGTGCCCTGACGCTCCTCCGGTAGCGACTTTTTTCCGAGGCTTTGTTTAAAGTCCATTTGCATAAGTGTATGGGGTGACTTGGAACACGTGAAGGCGTAAGCAAATATCCACCTGCGCGTTGTGTATAGAGTAGGAGAGTAGGGAACATGGGTGTGGGAGTTGGAAAGTAAGGTGGGTAGGTAAGTACTAAAGGTGGTTGGACTTGTCACATTTAGTGCCCATTGATCGTCTTTTACGATCTCCAGGGCGAGAGTGGGCCTATTCTATCCCCGAACCCAAAGGGGTATTACGAGATTATTATTATTTTTTTAGAAGAGATGTAAACACTTCTATCGCGGGGTTACGAAACTATGGATAATTCTAGTTTTTACAAGTAGGTATAGGTCTTGTTTAATAACTACCAAACTCTTTACTATCTTGTTACTTTGACTTTTGACTTTTGATGAAGATATGACCCTAATTCTTTACAGAAATTCGGTTCCAATTTGGAAGAGATTAAATATGTTGTTCGATCGCTATACGTACTTCTCAACAAGTCGGTAACATAGTATAGCTTTGAACCGATAGACGCTAATTTATTTAAACAGTGAGTACCCACATAATTAATAATTTTGTAGTAAGTCAATTATTTTCTGACAAAGCGACCATATGTTTCATTTATAAAATTCGATTAGTAGTATTCAACTCCTTACCAAACCACCCGCCTATACTCCCAAAATAATTATTGAAATTGTTACATTTGATCTCAAATATTGCACATAAGTTTAGCGCTAAGAGTTTGAATCCTAACGTTTTAATTATACCTAATTGAGTTTGAATTGGACGCATAATTCTTGAAACCTAATTCGTTGTACTTAATTTATAAGTTCAAATCTTGGATCTTAACCAAGCTTATAGTAAACAAATAAAAAGGTTTTCGCCCTAAAGCGAGTAACTTCAGCGCATTTTGCATGCATTGATTAGTGCTTCCCAAAAGGTCATAGCTATGTGCACTATGTTTTTCTTTACTAGAAGCATCAATGGTTACATTTTCAAATAAATATCCCCATAAATAAGGAAGTTGACACTGCGCATATGCGCACATCTAATGTTTCCAATATGAGATATGTTTCTCTTTTTAACAAGGAGCATCTGTGTCTAAAATTTCAGAAAGATTAATGAATAAGACAGTTGATATTGCTCACATTAATTTGATGTTTACAATACGTAATCTTTGGTTAATATTTCGAAGAAATATTTCCATAAATAAGAAAGTACTAAAAAACTAAAGGAATAGTACCTATCACTAAATGACTAAAATAAAATGCAAGTTTTCGAACCAGTAAGTAACGCAAAATAACCCAAATCCTTTGTTTAGATTCGATTCTTATCAATAAATAGGTGCTATACATAATCTGTTTCATCCAAATAATTTTCACGGGTCGATTCCTTTTACAATATTAAAACTACTGCAACCAAAATGTCTTATACAATATCCCAAAAATAACCGACAACTACTTTTACAAATCAGCAAATTTAAAATACATATACATAGGTATTGGCGTGGGTAGTATTCTCTTCTGGTAACAAGTTGATCTCTAGAAATATAATAATACTATAAATACATTTATTTGCCCAGAACATACTCATCATCTATTTTGCCGTACGTACGAGCTTGAAAAATGAAACCACCTCAACATTCCCGACTAGCGTCTCTTTTCCACTGATTGCAAGTCCTACTTTGTGCTTAGCGAGTTACCTTGTGCCCTTAGGCAGATTATCGCATAACGCATATAAAACGTTTTGGTTACTCCTCAAAATTAAACGTTGTCTAACAGAAATAATGTTGTTTTACAGAAAGTCGAATCAGCAACATCATGAGGGACACTTTGGTAATTCCCGACCCCAGAGGTATAGGATACGAATATTTCAATGCTATGATTAAATATCGGGAGAGAGTTGCGCAGGTGTCGTGCGACACACAAAATCCCAACTTATAGTCAATTTTTAGGTCGATGGGCGTACAGGTGAAGAAGAAACCTACGACAGCTTGCTAAAACGCTCAATTAGAACAGCAATCACAATGAAGAGTAAAGGAGTTAGGCCTGGTGACTTTGTATCTAGGTGTACACTAAACGAGTTGGACGCGTGCGTAATTTACATAGCAACACTGTTTGTTGGGGCGATAACGGCCAATGTTCATGTTACGATGTCTGCTCAAGAGATTCTATGTTTATTAAAACAGGTTTCACCAAAAATTGTTTTTGTTGCGCAACAATGCGAAGCCTTGATGGAAAAGGTAACACGCGAGCTTGAAAGACAGCCGCTGTTGGTAGTGTTGAGACAAACCCAAACAAACACGCCGTTTGCGAAATTTTTGGAAAGTTGCGAAAACGAAGATGCATTCAGACCAAGAGAGGCTCACAATATGGATGAAACAGTTTTTGTTGCGTTTACCAGTGGCACAACGGGAAAGCCTAAAGGAATCTGCCATAGCCATTCTTCAATGGCGGAGAGATTTGAGTAAGCCCGTGTTGTAACGGTCAACTCAAGTTAATGTTTATTTTTAGTAAAGAACAGAAGTGCCAGATTGTTGCTACATTTTATCCGCCGACTCTCACACTGTTCAACAGATTCATACACTACACAATACTCAACGGTTTTAAAAGACTTGTGTTTGATAGATTCGATTCAGAAAACCCTTGGAGAATTCTGAATTACATAAACAGTATAGTCCAGTCAAATAAGAAAAAATAAAAACATTAATCGGTAAAGATCTGAATTTTGGTACACATGTTCATTAGTGTTCCCCATTGGACATACTAAAAGTCCCCGTCAAAATCTGTTGCGCTCGAGGCGCCATCCTGGAAAAAAGGAGCACTTCTTCAGTTTCTTGCCTATATATCGGCAACAATAATTGATACGGAAAAATAGTTCAGATAAAAAATATAGTTTATTAAATTGCCCATAAAAAAGCATATTAACATTTTTTTGTATGTCCAATACTTTAGCTATAATCCGACATCGAATAGGGAATCAAGTATCCTGAGCTATCGAAACAGTCGCGCAGATATTTTTTTACAACTTTTTACAAATCATTAAATTCATTGAAAATTCTACCAGTATTTCTTATATATGCGAAGCCGTCGCACTCAAGCTTCGTATGAGACACGTTTAATAAGGTTTCTCATAAAACTCTCTCTCAATAGAACTTTCATCTTCAATGTGAGCACTGAGTGTGGACTGGGAGCCTTCAGTGTCCGAACAGGGTCAAGGTATTTCTGAAGGTCTGATAACGATGTCGGTTTTAATATCTCTTACTAGCAGGCACGTTATACTTATGCAGATAAGGGCGTTCTTCAGCTTCAGAAATCATTTCGTTGCTCCAACACTTTTACACATTTTCGCTTACCTTTTTGAAAAAAAACATGATGTATCATATCATCAAACATTATGTCATTGCTAGAATGCTTTATCGCACGACGATTCTGTTCATTTTTTGGTGCTGTTACAGCTATCGGTGTAGTCATAAAAAAGACTGCCTCCTTCTATAACTACGATACGGGGCCTAAACGCGTTCTGACGTATTCAACGTGAGATTACAGCTAAAGTACTGGAGATACAAAAAAAATGTAAATACTCTTTTTTATAGGGAATTTAGTAAACTATATTTTTCATGTAAACTATTTCTTCGTGTCAGTAATAATTGCCGAGACATGGGCAAAAAACTGGAAAAGTGTACCCTTTTTCCAAGATGGCGTCTCGAGCGCAACAGATTTTGACAGGGACTTTTAGTATGTTCAATAGGAAGTCCCAATAAATGTGTATACCAAAATTCAGATTTTTACCAATTAATGTTTTTATTTGTCCAAAATTGCGCTAATTTGACTGGACTAATAGTAGACTTCACTCTTGTAACGCCCATAGCCACCACCGCGTTTTTTAACAAGAAAAAACCGGATCATTTGAATTTGGATAATTTGAGACGTTTAACTGTGGGTGGCAACCATTCAACAAAAGATCATATACTAAAGCTACGAGAATTGTTTCCTAAAACAGTAGTCTGTCAGAGCTATGGTCAAAGTGAGGTATTTGCACGCATTGCGGAATTTCCAGAAGGAGAACGTGGGCAATCCCTCATGAATAACTTTCCCGATTCAATTGGCTTACTTAGAAGAGCGTTTGACTGGAAGGTGTGTTCGATGGCTTATGTCCTCTTTATTAAGCACATGTGGTTGCAGGTGGTGAACGTGGAAACGGAAGAAATTCTAGGACCACACCAAGAAGGGGAGCTTAGGTTAAAAACAAATTACCTAATGAGGGAGTATCTCAATTCTGAACCACACGGCCTTTATGATTCGGACGGGTGGTACAGAACTGGTGATTTGGTCTATTATAACGAACACGGCTGCATTTTCGTAGTTGGCAGAGCCACAGAAAGTTTTAAGTACAACAACACTTACATACATCCACGAGAAGTAGAAGAAATTATTCTGACCCACCGTTCCGTTCAAAATGCTGGAGCACGAAAGTGAGGGATATGTTCCAATCGCCGTGGTTCAATTAAACGAAAACGAAGAACAAGCACAGCTTACGTAAGCTGTGGAACAAGTAACGTCAGACGATATAATAGAGTACGTGAATAAAAGAGTGTTTGATACAAATGTACTGCGAGGGGGAGTGAAGTTCATCAAAGAGTTTCCACTGACGCCTTCAATTAAGATACAAAGATCCGAATTGAAGGATATTCTCATCTGAAACAGTGTTGTTTACAATTGCTTGTACCTATATAATCGGATTTTATTATAGTTTATTTTATGCGTTTTTTAAACAGACTATATTTTCCGTCGTTATGCACTATATATTTTGGTCTGGTATCACCTATATGATACCTACCTATATTCTGTCGTCGTCACGCGTAACGCTCGGCAGGCCAGCTCGGCAAACGGACCGGTAGTCTGGCTCACAATTGTTTAAAGGGCATTTCAAGAGAAATATGGAATTAAAATTGTCGATGCGTCCTTGAATTTGATTAATATAAGTACACATTTAAAGCGTATTTAATAGCCCGTGCCGTAACTAGATTTCCAAGCGCCTGTGGCGAGCCGTAAGTACCTCTTGCGCCCCTTAGGTATGTACCTCTCACACCCCTTATTTAGAAGAGAGAGATCTGAGATCAAAGAGTGTCATCCTTTCTTTCTTCTAATACTAACAGACTAATCCCTTTACCTGTCCCCGAACCCGCCGTAAAATACACGGATTTAAGAAATTTCAAGAAAATGTATTATGTAGGTACTATCTTTGAATATAAAATACCTATATCAAAGGTACTATAAAAGACTATCCACCTCCAGGATAGTCTTTGGTACTATACTGGATAAGTAAATTTGCATAAATACCGCAAATGCTTAGAAAGCATTACGCATAGTTGTTGAAAACGAGAACAAATCTCGACAATGGCCCGTATGAATAAAAGGGAGCATATGCTTATACTTGCAAAATTCAAAATATATACTCGAAAGTGTCCCTTCATACTGGCCTGTTTAGCAGCGCTGCACTGCGTCCTGTCATGCTGCTCAGCAGCGCTGCTAAGTCGCCCAGTGTGAAGGAGCACTTCCGAGTATTTACTTTGAATTTTGCAAGTATAAGCATATGCTCTCTTTTATTCATGGGTCATCGTGTCTTGGATTTGACGTTTACTTAGTAGCCCAAAATGTCGCCTGTCGCAGAACTGAATTTTCGGTAGTAAAAATGGCATTTCAGATCGCCCAATTTGCGACGGGTCTAGGACATTTCGCCGAATGCCCACAACGCCGACACGATTTTTTGATGGTCCATATCGCCGACGGACACTACGCCGACCGTGCCCACATCGCCGAAACGTGTGCAAGGGACACTAAGCCGAATACGCCGACTATTCGAAATACCAGGCCCCTCATACTTTGTCCAGTTTCATTAAGAATTTTTGTATGATTTTTTAGTTCGAAAAAAGTTAAAAAAAATATTCTAAACCTACAATAACCTAACGTTAAAAGCTGCTTGGTGTTGCACACCGTCCAGCTTCATTATGAACTGTTGTATGAGTCGACGTTATGGTCACGTTCGGCTCAGTGTCCCTTGTACACTTGTCGACGATGCGGGCACGGTCGGCGTAGTGTCCATAGTCGGCGATATGGACCATAAACCCCATACCCCTTTGCGACATATCACCCAATCTGGTAACACCGTCGGTAGGCCAGCGAGAATAGCACAGGTACAGAAATAACTATTTCACGTTTCCATAGATAACAGAGAGCGATGCAAGCTTTATAGGAAAGTCGATGGTGTCCTTCTGTCCGTCCGTGAACACGATAACTGTCAAACGCGTGGACCGATTTGGTTCAAACTTTGAACAGTTGACCTATATGCCACATGTAGTAAGCCTATTGAAAATGGGTCAAATCCAATGACCCCGTGGGGTCACGACCTTTCTATCTCTGGCAAACGCTTGAACCTGTTCGGTTCAAACTTTGCACAGTTAACATACCACATGTAACAAGCCAATTGAAAATGGATCAAATTCAATGACCCCGTAGGGTCAGATCGAGGTGCTCTGCCGCTTTTTTAGATGCTCTTTAGGGGTTTATTCTTTTATTTCCTGGTAAATCTCTGAGGCTGAGGCCGGAGATTTGTCAACCAAATGGTGCGTTCCGTAGGACCATGCTCTACCCGTTTTCGTAAAAACGAGAATAAGCAGGTATAGACCGAAAATGATCCCACGTTAACATCCAACTAATGTCACGAAACCTACGATACCACTATTTATCGTGAACAGTTGCCGTTTGTACCCGGGGCAGCGCAAAAATCGAGCGCTCTGAAAAAATGGGGAATTTGCTTCTTTTCACCTTCTGCTTTTTTTTCGATTATTTCTGATGACTTCTTGCAGTTCGATTCTAAATAATTTTGTGCCCCTTGGGCCCTTGGATTCTTGCGCCCGTGGCAAATGCCACCTTCGCCACGCCCTAGTTAAGGCCATTGTTTAAATACTTTTTAAAGAATGACTGACACTACTTTTGCCGTCTCTTCTTTACATTTAACGGCCCACGACGCTGTTTCCAAATCGACGGATCAGAGTTCATTTTTCTATTTTACACCGTAGCCGACCCTTGAATATTTATATTTGTTGAAATAATGTAATTTTTCGTGTTGCTTTGTTAACATGTTGTGTTCGCGCGTTTTTGTAGTTATGTCAGATTTTCTTTACAAATAAAGTTTATAATAAATGTATACCTACGCATCAACACTGAATACCTATAATTACTTATTGAATGGTATCAATTAATAAACCCATAAAGATCGTCTAAAAAAGCGGCAGAGCACCTATCGGTGTGACCCCACGTACGGAGTGTTTGGATTTGACCCATTTTCAATTGGCTTGTTACATGTGGTATATTATGTTAACTGTGCAAAGTTTCAACCGAATAGGTTCAGCGTTTGGCAGGGACAGAGAAGCGTGACCCCACGGGGTCATTTGATTTGACCCATTTTCAATAAGCTTATTACATGCGGCATATAGGTCAACTGTGCAACTAAATCGGTCCCAGCGTTTGGCAGTTATAGTGTTCATGGACAGATGGGCAGATGGACACCATCGACTCCCCTATAAAGCTTGCATATATAGCTTTGCTCTGGCGCTTAATATCTACCTAACAGATCTCAACAATATTCAAAATCGTCGCGTAGGTACAGGCGTATTTTGTGTTGCCTAACCAGCTTCCCAGTTCCAGTGCAAATGCGAATTTGCTGAATGCAGCCAACCAACGAAGGAATTTTTTATGGTTATCTACAATTTACAAGGTAAAATAATAAAATTAGTATAATTATGCGCTTTTGTGTTTAAATGTTAAAAATAGTGTTCTTATCACTATCCATTTTTGTGTTAACCTATCCATTAAAATGACAGCTTTATCTGTTGTTTTCAGAAAGTCACAATCTCTGTTATGTCATTTTCCTGTACATTTGGCCCCATTTTCACCCTTAAATAAGAGTGTAAGCATATCTGCTCCACTACTTATATAGATATTTATACTTTTTTCTTTTAGATGGGAACAGAGGTGGATAAAGCGCAACATGCAAAGTGGAGCAAGAATGAAACCACTATCTTTGATAAAATAATACAGAAGCAGATACCAGCCGAGATCATTTACGAAGATGATCATTGCCTTGCCTTTAATGATGTAAATCCACAAGCTCCCACTCACTTTTTGGTTATACCAAAAAAGCGAATTCCGTTGCTTGATGCAAGCGAAGAGTGTGATAAAGAGCTTCTGGGAACATTGATGTTAACTGCTAAGAAGTTGGCTCAGGAACGACTACCAAATGGTTATCGATTAGTTATTAATAATGGTGTTGATGGATGTCAGTCCGTTTACCATCTGCATGTTCATATTTTAGGAGGGCGACAAATGTCGTGGCCTCCTGGTTAAGAATAGAAAAGTTGATATCTAGTACATGTACCTATGTAAATTGTTGGTTTAACAATACATTAATCAGCACTAATAATAATAATCTTTCTTTTGCTATACCTCAACAACTAAAACAAAACATTGTTCGGCAACCTATTCTCATGGTTCATAGAGTCTGAGGAGTTGGTTCCTAAATAAATATAGGTATTTAAATAAACAACAAACAAAAACTGCTACATTACTATTTTTGCAATATTTAGCAGGACAAAAATTCAAACTTAAGTCAAGTTTTTAACTATTTAAACATTGCCACAAATTGAAACCTATAGTTTCATATCCTTTACAATACAACATTAAATAAACTTAATTTTTGCTTTTGACATAATCTTTTAATTCATAATAATATTAACAAATGTAGGTATACTTATCTAAATTCTGATAAAATTGAACAAGCTGCAATAAAATCATACATCTTCCTTTCTATGACACAAATTTAGCTTATTGTGTACTGTAACAATATTTCTTTATGATTACAGTTTGGGCAAATGGACAGTACAAAAATAGCTATTTGTGTATTAAGGGCGCCAAATGATATATTGTCGATTGAAAGAGACAGTTGACGGTATTTACCTTACGAATTAGGAAAACTGCAGGAAAACGTATCTACCTAATTCATAAATATAATAGTTAACTAGGTGGTTCGTTATGTATCTAGTAACTTGAATGTTACATGCAACTGCAAGTAGCAAAACGCCTAGCATTGTTATGTAACGGTGTAACGTAACGAATACGTCACGCTATGTAACATACATGTATCTATATGTTACATGAACGTAATAAGTAACACAACGGAATGTTACAACAAATCACCCAGTTATGTATCGTATATACAAACATACACATTACATTAGTAGAGTAATATGTAATGCAACTGAAGCTCGAACTGAAGGCTTAAGCAAATATGTAACATAGTTTAAATTATCTCGCGTGACATTTGTTTGTAATTGCAACACATTATTGAACAGATCTATCACTCCACTTTCCATGTCAATAGTTTTCGTCGCTCTCTCTCATTCCGAAGATTACCACATTATTCTGGCTACGTATTTGTTCGATTAATTTTTGTTGTTGGTTAACCGTTTTGTTTCAATGCACGATTCTCGTCTTCCAAAAGCTTAAACTTATCAAAATCTTCAATAAAGGCCGGTATATTGAGGGTATGTACCTATTTCCTTCCTAATAATGTGTTCCATTTCTTCTTTCAACTCCCGTTTAAAATTATCAAATATTTTACAAAGTTCGGAGGTATCAATTGTTTGTTTATAATTGATTTGATAATGCAAAATATTATATTAGGCGAGTGTAAACAGAATTATCTTAAGATGTCCTTGTATATGAATGAGTACCTACGTGTGTTAGTGTGTATGATTCTGGTTTAGCAACATTATTTTATTCCAGGTAATGTTTGGAGTAGGTAGGTAGGTACTATAATATAAATGTTTCCACGTTTTAATATCGAAAAACGTATGCTTTTTACAAATTTCAAAATGAATTTAGGTGCTTTATTTGGTTTGAAATATAGTTTTATTAGACTTTAGAACGACTTGTAAGCAATTTTATGACTCTGCAAACACCAAGAGCATTACAAACGAAATGAAATGCAGATAAATAAGTAAATTAATTTTAGTAGTTACGCAGAGAGATAAATGTAAAATACAGTAGGTACCTATCGATTATAAACCTACGAAAACAAATTGCGGAAAATACACTTGATTGCTCTCTTAATTTTCATTTCGAAATTAAAACGGACGGTATAGGTAGTAACAATATGTATTGTATTCTTCCCAATACAAAACATTCATTATTGGTGGTTTACCATGTCTTAAAGGAACTGAGATATTGAAAAAAGTAAACTAAGGTAAAATCAGAATCATAAAGTAAGGGTCAGCTTTAGAAAATAATGCGCGGGAACCCACACCTGGATACGCTAATCTGCTCTTTTGTGAAGCATCTGCACGCTTTACTTGCGTCGATGATTGTAAAGCACGATATTTATATAACGGCAATAAAGGACGTCTTTATGTATTGTCGAATATAAATAGCTATCTAGATGTAATTACTTGGGTAGTTAGGGTGCATTTAACACTCTTACAACCCTTAAGTACCTATTTTATATGTGACCCTAGTAAGTAGGTGTAATGTAGGTATATGCGTAATTATTTTTAATTACTCCTCTATGTGAACGTTATTCTATTGAAATATGAAGAGTGCTTTTCTACAAGTTACAATATTCGTCCACGAAATGATTATATCATAGCACCATCATTACATAATTTGCTGTTTTGCTTTTTTTTACAGGACCTACTAGTTACTGATATACAAAATTAAACACTTAGTTATCAAAGTGATGCGTATCGACGTTTTCACAGCGAAACTGGTTGTAACTCATGATCTTGTCATATTTTAATCCGAATTCTTTCATGACTGTAGAGAAAGCAGTCGATTTATCTTGGTGGTGGTAGAAATAAATAATTACAGTGCCATATGCATTTGGATGGTTAACACAGCCATAACATTAGCACATCTAACACGGTGAACTCATGTTCAAAAATTTGGCGTTCTCATTTCCTTTATTACGAAATCATTAGATAGTTTGAAAGTACCATGATGTTTCTCACTTTTGTATTTCTGGAACCTTACATTTGCTGTACAACAAAGATATAGGTATCTTACATGGTTGACTATGGTATATCTACGTTTAGAACCCCAATCTGTAGGTACTTAGTCTGATGAAAATTTAGTTACTGAATGGCTACATTTGTAACAGGGATTAGGTAGGTACGTTTCATAGTAGGCAAATCTCTGAAGGTTTTGCTGAAATGTTGACTGTGTGCGGTAAAGTTAAATTTTTGCCCCAAAATGTATCAACGGCTGGCTCAATTCCAATTCTCTCAGTAAAATGGACTTATTTGCATTTTACCTGAAAATTGAAAAACTGACCTCATTTTCTCCATGACTAACCTGCCTTTGTCTTACTGAAATAAAGTGTGGCTCTTTTGGAAAATTATTGATCGAAAATTAAATTTAGAGTAACCAATGTTGGAAAACCCATTATCTAAGTATCAGAACCACTCTACAAACCCCTTTAAAATTTCGAAAAAAAAAAAACCCCATTTTAATGCTCCCGTTACAGGGTGCAGTTCGATACTCTGTATTTAATTGTCTGCTTTCCGCTTAAAAGTTTATACATTTCGTTTCACATTACGAAGTAAATAAAGGAACATTTATTTAAATGCAGATATAAATTCGATAATTCACTAGAATATTGCTGTACATGTCTATCTATATAATTCAAAAATCGGAGAGTTAAGTATTTACATTCACTGATTCTAACGAAATAGAAATATAATATCTACGAGCGTGGATTTTCCTCTATAGTTACCTAATAGCAATGAATTCTAATAGTGTTAAAAACCCTCATATTATGTGAAAATCACTGACATAATATACACCATTCTGTATTTTAGCGATCAATTCCTTATTGTCGCAAGTGATGTTCACTTATTTGCGCACTTTTGACCCGCTGTGGTTTCATTTAACGTCAATATCACTAAAATCACTGTTATGACCAGCAAAATTGTGAGAATTATTTGGTATTGCTGCAGGAGAATTCAATGGCATGGTCGATTGTAGCACCGATGAATTTGGCGTGATGTGTAGGCACGGGCTATCGATACATACAGGACAAAATGTAGAAAAGGCCCCCAATAATTTTCTGCAAAGGAAAATGGAATTTGGCACATATCCTAGGTACTGTTGTTCCACTTACCTATAATGATGGTCTAATTGGGCCTTCTCTATTCTTTTGTCTTTAGCCCTGCGATTTTGAAACCAAATTTTGATTTGCGTTTCGGATAATTGTAAAGATTCGGCTAACTCGCATCTCCTTCCCCTACTTATGTATTCCGATCTTTGATACTCGATTTCCAAACGTAACGTCTGTTCACTGCTGAATGTTGTTCGTTGACGTCTTGGTCGACCTTCTTTTCTACGCCTTCGTGCCACTGCAAATAAAAATAACTTATTATTAGTATTATAGGTCTCATAATTCAAGTATGAAATCAGAACGATATAATGAACCCGTTACCAACATTACACGTCCGAAGCATCTCATAGCAGAATATTGTTGTGTAACAAAGCACCCGTTTTCCGCCTTAACGTTTACCCGTTTTAGTAATCACTCTGTTACATGAACACCCGGTATCTAGAAGTGTTTTAAGTTGGGCGCTTTGTTACGAAAAGTGTCGTGCAGAAAGTATATTTGTATTGAGTTTAGGAGTTGAAGATAGAAGCTAAAGGTAATTGATTTAGTTTCTAGAGTTGTGTTTCACCCGCCGCTACCGTAAGTAAACGCTGCAATTAATTCGTCGTTTGCCACCGTTCCCGTCCAGATATTTCAATTGCATTTGTTGCATCTGAAAGCTCTTTTCATTTAGAAGATGAGAGCGAATTAATATTTTAGAATTCTGCTCTGTTAAGTAATTATTTAGCAGGTTTTTGTTTCGTATGGTAATTTAAAACGAACACTAAAACTGCAAGGCCAAGGTTTACGCCGATATCAGTTTTGATAAGCAACCTTTATGCCGATCTGAGAAATGCCAATTAGCAATGAGTCTTTTTGGACTACGACCGACTTTAGACATTTCAATCCGGCCAATTAGGTAAATGCTAAATTAATGTGTTGGCGTAAACAGGATCCGATCAAGTCGTGAATGGTATCAAAAGAAGGTTTTAATTAATTTGAATTTTAAGAGCAATTTCAGATTTATAGGACGTCAGCAAACCGCACATTTCATTAAAGAATTTTTAATTTTTGGATGTAGATACAAAGATACCCGAATACGCTGTGCGGGCTCGGAAACCGTCGATCCCTCCATGAAATAGCCGAATTTTATAAAAGGTAAAGTTGTTGCCGAAACGTAAAATCTTTTCGCTTTTGACTTTTTTGTGAGTTACATTTGAAAGGGCCTTATTAAATTTTGATACTTTCCGTAAATTGATTCTTTTAGTATCATTCAATTTTCATTTCTTGGAACATTCACTTTACAGTCCCCGTATCCGAATTTGATTTTGATATTTCCGTAAATTGATTTCGCAGCCGTAAGACCGTTTAATTTGGTTTTGCAATTAATTACACCGCACCGTATCTATCGCGTTTGTTTTTTTTTACTAAACTTTGCAGTACCGCTACGTTTAATTGCAAGGTAAGCTTTTTGATATTTTTTGTTCCATTAATTATAAGGGACGAATTGTTTCGCTTTCTTGCATTTGATTTCCTTTTCCCGTAGCTATCGTTAATTAATTTGTGTTTTCTTGCTTTCATCTCCCTCGTCCGACTCCTGGAGTTGACGGATTGAGTTTACCCGGGGTTTCCGAGACCGTCCCACAAACCGCTGCTACCGCCGACTTTTGCCAGGAACAAGGCCGTACCGTTTGGGGCGCCTGAGTTTACCGGTCCGCCGCTATAATAGCTGCCGTAGAATTTAAGCGTACTTATTTAGTTGCGATTCTTTTTTTTTCTCTTAATTAAATTTTATTTTTATAAAACTAATGGCCCCTTTAATTTTAAAGCCTTTGGTGCGCGAACTACCCCAAGTTCGCCGCAGTTGTGTAAAGTACGTCATGCAGACGTTATTTTGTTGTTGCATAGTGAAGCCTTTCTATAAGGTTCTCTTTTCATTAAAAGTTACAACTTTGAAAGTGTTCTACCGTCCGAAAAGCCATCAAATTTAGTGTTATCATTGAATAATAAATCTGAATTAAATCAGATTTATTATTCAATGGTGTTATCAAGATAAATTGAGTTTCATGAAGCTGTCGGCGAACGTTTTTGTGTCGATTATAAGTGCACTTCAATATCGCAAATGGTTTACGACCAGATTTATTTGGATTATTTAATAACTGTAATAAGATTCCTTTATTTAATTGCCTGTTGAAGCCCCAGTGCGGGATATGTGTAAACAGGCCCTAAAAGCCTCTCTTTCTTTCAGGGTATTGTTTAATTTTGTTTTTCTTGTTTTTCGGAATAAAGTTTTGTTATTTAAACTGTGTGTGTATTCGAACCCAAAGTGCGACCCAGACAGAGTATTCATGTCAGATTTTTGTATTCGTGCCCAAGAATTATGTCGGGTGCTCATGAAAATTTGTATAGTTAATTATTTGGCATTTTCGAAAGTGAATCGAGGCTACTGAGATTTTTCATTGACACCCGTACGTCTACGACGGAAATAAATACATACAATTCTAAATTTAAAGGTTGTTTTGAGGTAGCTGGACAGGTATTTTACAGTGTACAGTGTCCTTATTTATGGAAACATTTAAATTAAATTTAATACATAGGCACTTGGAACACAAGCAAATATAACACCAGTTTTAAAATTTGGTTTTCTATATGCGCAATGCAACTTTCTTATTTATTCATATGTAGGCACTTTGAATCAAACTAAAACTAATACCGGTTTCAAAATTACCTACTGTTTACGCATGCTGTATGTCTTATTTATGAAGGTATTCCATGAAATTTCTAATGTAGACAATGCGCAATGCTTACGAAAGCATTAAAAAAAGTTTGATATGTAAATACTTCGAATAAAACTAAAACTAATGCCCATTTCAAAATTTGTTTGTATTTATATACGCTCCACTATTTTTCGACGATAGGCGGCTCATTAGAAAGAGAATGGGGTAAGGATCTCGTGCCTACCGGTATTTTTGCCTGGTCCTAGCATTAGGTAATATTATTAGGAGGAAAATACGCTCTCATCATTTATGTTTGCATAATGGCTTTTTAACTTAAACTTGTTTAGACTGCAATCGTTTTAAATATAAATATGGGCCAATTTTATATTGTCATGAGGATCTGCTCCATAGATAATATTCTAATTACATTACGTATGTAACTGGTTAGAGAACTAATCCTTAAATAGGTACCTAACAATCGTGAATTAGTTCAAGTAATCGTGAAAATTTAATATCAAGACCATCAGTGCGGAATAATCAATTAAGTGCATAATATGAATCGCAGACAGTAACCTATATTACATTGAAGAAATACAGGAAATGCAAAAATTAGGAATTATGGCTGATTCGTTATGGCAATGACAAAGAGGGGTTGCTGGATTCTGGCGTGCGAACGTCCGAATGTTGCAATCAAGCACATTACCTACCGACTACCTACCTATTAATACTCACGTATATGATGGAGTAGACAATACCGTCATGTGCTGTGATTGACGGAAACGAGAAGCCCTTCCTCGCGCCATATGTCATGTAAAGCTTTCAGATGCCTAATTTTTAATTATCCACATTAAATGAATACGTGAACAACCCTTACTTACTTCCTATACGAAATCTTAATCTGTTTACATTTCTCATATATACATAGGTATACCACCGGTTTAATATGTACTTTGAAACAATTTAGATATAAGATCATCTATCCTAAAACTAAAAATTACCCAAAAGTCTAAACTAAAAACAACAATAACAACATACACCAACCCATTCATCAAATGGATATGAAACTTTCGGTTCTTGAATTTTTAATTAGGTACCTACTATTAAAATAAGATGAAACGTCGGTATACTATATAATTAGCTCTCGGCTATAAGTTTTTGAAAATCCTGAGGTAGGAGTTGATCTGATAAATTAACCGTTATTCAATGGATTGACGTAAAAACGAGGCTGCTGCTGCGAGTTCCGCGACGGTTGAAAAGCGTGTAAATTTATTTACGTTAAATCTCGGGCAATCTGCCATAGTTGTTTTGTTGAAGATGCAGTTTGTCGGTTTCGAAAAAAGTCAAATGAAGTGGTAAAAGGTTGTGGACAGTTTTTAAAACGGTTTTACCGTTTCCCGAATTAATATAATAATAATAATTTTGTGTTCATTCGAATCCTTTATGCGATCCAGATAGAGTCTCCATGTCAGATTTTTCTACTCGTGCCCAAGATGTTAATCAAAAAGCTCTCAAATGTCAAAATGCTCGTCAAAATGTTAAGTCCATATTAAGATTTTTCTTCTAGCAGATGCCGGATGTGTATGAGGAGAGATTAAAAAGTTCTAAAAGTTTCAATTTTGATTTGTTTTGGGGTAGTTGAATGTGGGTGGCGTAGTGACCGCACGGCAATGCACACAGCAATATTTTGCGATTAGATAGACGTTTTACTTTATTATTGAATATGGATACAGGATACGTTATAATGTGCCGATTTATAACGGCTTATGTAGAGAATATTTTATATTTATTTTGTGTTTATTTAATCTGTAATAGGATTACATATTATAGAGCTTTGTGATGGATGGTGCGACGCTAACAATACCGTGGGTAATATCTATTTTTCGTTCAACAAATCCGATTCTGTATTTATATAGTAAATTTTTTTTGGAATTATGAGACGCGATCACTTTCAACATCTTTTTTGCACTTCTTTAAGGTGGTTTATTTATATACGTCGATTGAGTACCTAAAGTCGTACGATTGTACGCAGTATACCAGACAATTTCATTTTTAATTTGCTTGCTTGAAGTTATAGATTGACAAAAGCTTCCATGTAATAAAGAGGTAGTTGAATTATTGTGTTCCGTGTCAGTAATAATAAAATTTAAATAAGGGATACAGTAATTAATTATTTCTCAATGGCCTAAATTATAATTAATAGATAAAGATCCTAACATTCCAGTTTATAAAGTAATTTAAGTATGCTCTTGAAATAATCGCTAATCACGCAAGGTATGTGGGAGGGTTGTTTAAAACACATGTCTTATATCTCACCCCCACCTGAATTTGATGACGAGTATTTAGACTTGTTCAACTGTACAGATGTAATCTCATCATAATAATATTTTACATTTCATATTGTGTTGGACTTATTCCGCGGATTCTGTTGTTGGCTGAGAGCACGCAGAGAGCTCGAATAAAATCCTTTGTTATAGAATTGCAGTAAGTAGGTACCTACTTGTGAGAAAATGACGCTTTCGGTGGTTACAATAATTATCACATTGGAAACTTCTTTATTGTCTTCCATTTATTGACTATGTGACAGAATGTAAATTCATCTACAACAGTAGTTTGATATAATTGCGAGGTCTTCTTAATTTGTATTTAATGAAACTTTGAATTAATTCGATTCAATGAAATTAATGACGTTCCTTCCCCCATGGCGGGCGACGCCGACGCGCCTATACGAATAATAGCAGATTTCAGCTTTTGTCCTAAAAAGATATCAATAGCTATAAAACCACAATTAATTTTAAAATGACTGATTCTGTTTAATGAGTGTGATTTTCTGCAACAAGTCAGGAAGGTGTAACACATATTAACCAAAAAATGAAGCGTGTTACCTATGTCTTACGTACAACATTATGCCTACTTTGAGCAATAGTTTCTAAAATACATTTTTGTGGTGTCTAGCTCTAATTTAGAATCTATTAATACTAATTATGACCTCAGATCTGATGAGACAATGCTTAATTATTTCTCTATTTAGTCGGTCATCTGAAGCTGGCTAAACTGTCGTTGTCCAACCGATCCTAGAAGTGTCGCATCACTCGCAATCAACCGCACCGCATCATGTTTGATAATTGATTACAAAAATACAGGAACCGACAACTAAGTAGGCGAGAGATGACGCATCCCCACCCTTAATTATTTATTCATTTCATCTATTGGTGTGCTATTGAGCGCCCCTGGTTCCTCCTGCTCATCTACGCATATCCCGCTCTCGCCTTCTTAGCTGCCGGTTTCTGTAACGCATAAGATCTTTGAGGTCATATCGCCAGTCGGAACAATTAAGGATGTGGAATACTTGTTCTAAACGCACATAGATATATGAGGCTGTATCGAAAGTTTAAAAAAGAGTGAAGAGTGAAGGTCCAAAGGACATTCAACCAAACAAATATTCCGTATGTTAATTTTAAGTTATCATATTGTCGATTGTAATCCAGTGAGCTTTTTTAGTCATCTTCGTCAAGTTTATCAATGAGTTAATTGTTCTAAGTTGTATCTGTCGCCCCATTGTTGGGATTTAGTGTTTATTTACACGCTAAAAACAGGTCATATTGAGTTACATACACTACGTTGCGAATTAAGTATTCCTTGGGGAAAAACAAGTTTGAGTTTGCGTAGAGTCAGCATTTCTGTAGGCAGCCCCGAAAGCAGGTAAACCAATGAAAATTAATAGCATATCTCCGCTATTATTATTCCACCATTCAATAGGGGTTAAAAAGTTAACTTAGTATTCACAGAGGGGATTATTATGCACGAAATTAGGCATTCTGGTTTGAGTAGTCAACCTGGTTAGACCGACTTCTCGTTTTGGTGTTGCAAGAGTCAAGGCGAACGATTCAATTAGTGGCAGTGGCGCTAGATAGAAGTAATAAGCGTTTCCATTGAGCCTAGATCATTTAAATTGGCTTTCGGAAGTAACCGAGCTTATACAAAACAGTTAACTTGTGTTCAAAGCGGCCGTTAGTTTTCATTTTTTGACCAGTTGGTTTTTTGGAAGATCATCATTTTCCTCAGTGGAAAAATTACGTAATGATTAAGCCCCAAGTATCATTTTGGAGTAATGTGAAAAAGTCCATTATAGTTCCGCAATACGCATTCCAGTGTGAGAGTTAGAAAAAAACACTCGTAATCGTGTCGAGTTCAGTTCGAAAATAACACAGACCGTCCTTGTAAATAAATGCGGTCATCAGCGCTTTCCTTAAAAATACTTTACCGCGTATTGGCGCAGTGCAATAGAGTAAAAAGGAGTTGGATTTATTTCATGTGGAACCCGCAATTACAACCAAGAAAACTGTTAGTAAACCCAGATAATATTCAAATTCATTACTCGTGCCGCCTAAATAGACGTATAATTAGCCGTAAGAATTCCAAACCTTCCACGTCGAAGAAAAAAATGTGCATTTCTTTTTGTTAAGGAAGTGGAGGCGGAATTTGAAAAGAACATGAAATTGTTTTACTTGGAGAGACGCATTTAAATTTTTGACAGTTTTGGGGAAGATTTTTAGAATCTGAAGATATAGGC
Organism: Photinus pyralis; assembly: GCF_008802855.1. Taxonomy (NCBI): domain Eukaryota; kingdom Metazoa; phylum Arthropoda; class Insecta; order Coleoptera; family Lampyridae; genus Photinus; species Photinus pyralis. The sequence continues at coordinate 3,112,774 of NW_022170510.1, forward strand.
ATATAGTTTTTAGTTCTAAAATTCTTTCTGATTTTCCTACTTGACTATATGGGCTATATGGCAAATTTATATACCTAAACCAAAACGGTACTAAACAAAAAAGTCATTAAATAAATGCGTTAATAGATATTGTAGCGAATTTTCTAGAGAGATATCGAGAAGCCATCACCGGCGATAAAGAATGGAAATGTGTGTGAAGCATTTTTCCCATGAAAAATATGCTGATTCGAGAACTCTTTAGGTTTAGAAGCTTTATGTTTGCTACATAACCAAACTGAATTGTGTTTAATTTCAGTTCTATAAGATCGATGACGAAGTGATAACCGATAAATAGTGAAATTCGCGCAAAAAATACACTTTATGTGCACATGAATTATGCACAGTTTATATTAGTCCCAATATACTTAGGTATCTAATGAGCCGGACTTGCGCTGATTTATAGGTGAAACGAATAATCCAAATGCGTCTATATCTATATAAATAAATATTTTATAAACTTAAAGTTTGTTCTTTTTTCTTATATTATATTATTTCATATTAGGTCCTATAATTGGTGTAAACTGTTGGGCATTAAATCATTAAATAAATAAATAAATAAATAAATAAATAAATAAATAAATAAATAAATAAATAAAAATGTTTGTAAATTTGTATGTGCGGTCCATATCGCATTCTTTTGTCTGTGGAGAGAATGCACCAGTGTGGGACAAGAAGGCAAAAATAACAACACTTTCTTTCTTGGGATGAACATTAAACCACCCACAAACGCACGAAGACGTAAACTTTAATTTACATCGGATGGATTTAATGCTATTACGTTAAAAATATTAGGTACACCGGGTACCGAGTTACAATAATAATTTTTAGCAAGACAGTCGAATCGAACTACATATATCCAAAAGCTTTCTCAGCGCATTGTTTCAAATACTTTTAATTCAAAGAAATTACAATTTTATCCTTGCTACAAAGCAAATTATGCAAATTATTAAGTACTTTAACTTAAAAAATAATGTTTATTTAAATCCCACACTGTTCAAATTGAATTGAATTCTCATCTCACGGACAAGGCAAGTCTAGGTAAAATGTGTCGCAAGATGAATTTACCTACATAAAAACTACTGAAAAACTTACGGAAAGCTGTCAATCCTGCAGCAGCAGCCGCCGTTAAATGTGCTTCGTTTCCTGGAGGTAACAGAAAAGGAAGCGGTGCGGCCATGAGCGGCATTGGAGTGACAATACTGGAACATGGCCGTGGTAACGAAGTTGAATCTTGATTGTTCTTATCCGATATTTCCTCCTTGGATGTTTCCAAATGTCCATATAATCGTGCGAAAAACTCCCTAGGAGATGACGGTCGTGTGATCTTTTGGGGGGTTGACATTGAGGTACACCTAACACTCGCGAGTTCGTTAACTATTGCAGCCGTGGAATTATCCGCGGTAATCTACGATAAATATCTAAATAAAAATTATTGTGAAACTTGACTGTAAACTGATGACCACATCAGGATTCTAAAAACGTGGATGTGGGCGGGAATTATGAAGGCGGCACCGACGCTATCCAACCGACGCCCGGAGTTGACATCCCTTCGGTTTCACATAAAATGTAATTGTAGTAGCAGACGATTAAACAGCTTTAAAACTTAGAAGCCCTAAACTGTATCCTAATTGGTTAACAATACAGGATGTAGCTCATTCACGATGCTTTAATTCCGTATTTAATGTTTGCACTTGCATATTGCCATTGCAGATCAGTGGTTAGAGTAAATCAGAATACCCACTTTCCATATAATTAATGCGTTCTTGTTCGGCAGGTCTACTATTTCAACTTACTTTCCTGATGCTTTTGGTCAATTGTTCAAGTACCTAAGCGCCAATAGCCCTCCTGCATGTGCCATTTTTAATTATCACCTTCGCTTCTCATATATACATTGATACAAGATACCTACAATTTAGATTGGATAAACATCTTTATTCGGTTATAAATACGAAATAAATGCATGTCAATTAGTGTCCGGTATAGGTATACAGCTAAACTACAAACTGTCATCACAAAGTTATTGACGACTAGGTAATTTAAGTAGCAGTTTTTCGAGACTTCTGTTTTTGTAAAACATGAAAAATAATTGTAAGACAAAGAGAAACTCGTTGTAGGCTTTCTAGCTACACGAACGGTAGGTATACCTACAGATCATCCCTTTAAAGAATTATTGAGATTTTGATGTCTGAAGTCTGAACAAACATCTTTAAATGCCATTATTTTGTTAATTAAAGCTTTAATTTAGAAGATTTTTAATCCACATTATGGACAAGCGAAGCGAATGGAAGATACAAAAACAACTAAGTATTAGGTACGTATTAGTAGTTAATCGGTGCCTATAGGTAGGTATTTATTTATTTATATTTATTTACAAAACGACAAAGTGAAATTTAAATTTAAATCACTAAAACACTGTTCTATCAAGTGTGCGAAAGCGATAATAGTTTAAAGGGGTAGTATACCCAAAATCAAAAAATTGTAGAAGAAAATCTAAGAACAAAATTGCTACGGGGGTTCCTTCTGGATTTGAAGATTACCATCGGTTCCGCCCGGCAAGGCAAACCGTCTTCTTCTTAGGCTGCTCAATCGATAAAAATAAATGCTCCGGCTAACTCAAATCGGTGGGCTTTTAACTCTTTTGAAACTGCGTAACAAACCTTGACCTGCCGCCTACCAATCTCCTGCCTCAACTCCTACTCCTCCCTTTCCTTCCCCTCGTTCTTCGTTAAAGACATAGGCACATTGGAACCAAATAGATAATATATTTAAATGATATTAGAGATACAAACAATTTACAGGGATCTAGCAGTTCTTCTCTCCTCCTGGTAAAAACCACTAGCTTAACAATGACAACTAAACTAAATAAAAAATCCTATCAGGTGAAACTAATTTACTCAAGGGGTGGCCATCCTCTACAGTTTGAAAATTGCAACAACAGGTAATCGGTTTTTTTAATCCAGCGTGGGCTGGGACTTATTTAAATAAACACAAAAATTTATCCTACTCTTTGGTAATCGTTCATTGGACTTTAATAAACAATCAAATCAAAAATTTTTTACTATAGCTTAATTACCAAAAAGTGGAATTTTACAGAATGTTACAAATTTAATTAGACTAACCTTTACAACATTTGTACAGCCGATCTTGTGAACTGCTCTTTCCTCTGGTACACCTGGGTCTATCCTTCCTCGGAACGAAAGCAAAGTTTAGCGTTTGAACTGAAACTTAGTCCAGGAAATCCTTCGCGTGGCGAGTGGGAGACGGCTAGTTGCCAAAGTTTCTACACAGCACGTGTATTTAATTTTATTTTATTAGTTTATTAGCTTTGACCGCCTGCGGGAGACGGATTTTTGAGTTAGCGGTACGGCAGAACACAAACTTTTATGATCACTATCCGACGGTAAACCGCGATGGTTCGACGTATTATTTCACCAGCTCTTCTTGGGGCAAATATCTCTCCGAAACGCAGCGCTCCTTCGACAAATGACCGTACGGCACTAGTAGGAAATTCCACCTGGGGCGGATCCCGAAATTCTGCGCCTTGAGGACTAGGGCAGCACTTTGACTTATATATCCTCGAGAAATCACAACGTATCCTAACGCGATTCACTGCATCCAAAGTAAACTGGGGTGAAGCTCAAGGGTTCGCCAAAATATCACCTGATTGGAACCTGGGTCTTCTTCGCCAAAAAATCAACGCGAAAAGAAAATAACACTTCGAAACGGGTGCAAAAAGCACGCAACTGCGAGCAACCGAAATAAGCCGGTGGCTCAAACCGCCAAGTGTACCAAAACGATCGCTCAAGGTACGTGTTGACCGCTTGACGTACTAACTGCGAGTCTCTTCTAAAACGCGATCACTCAAAGTACGTGTTGACCCCTCGACGTACTAACCGCGAGTCTCCAAAACGCGATCACTCAAAGTACATGTTGACCCCTCGACGTACTCACCGCGAGTCTCTTCTAAAACGATCCCCTTCTTCAGAATTGAAATGAAAAAACCACACCCAAATTACCATAAAACAAAAATGGCTCCCGCTAGAAATTCTCCCATTGGTTTAGATAAAGAAGACTTAACCCACTCTAACTTCGTCGTCAACCTCCAGGAACTGCTGAATAAACTGATCTCACGGTTTTCTGCTGACGACGTGAAAACTCCTTATCTCTTGATGGCTCGGTGCTATATCCGCTCCTATTCTCGGTCTAGACGGCGCCAAAGTTGATAAACGAACGACAAAAAACTCGCATTACTCATGATGACGTCAATCAGCTTTGCACTCTTCCCACGACGAAATTAAATCTGAGCGAAATTAAATCTATCGGACCATAGTCTTGAGCGAACCGAAATGCCCAAACACAAAATTTCTAACCGGAACAAATAATGAAATATACAGGGCGACCTTCTCTATCATGACAAGAAATTTCGAAATTTTTAATGAAATTTGGCGCGAAATCAAACCACTCGTTACAAAATTTCAAACCGGAGTTTTCTACGATGAGTAGTTTTCAAATTATTAACGATGGAAGTTTGAAAAACAGAACATGTGTGTGACGTCATCCCGACATCGTAGGTGCGGCGGCACGGATCCAAGCAGTCCAAACGCGTCAGTTCTTTCATATTCTAGTTCGCTTTTCTTTGAAAAAAACAAGAAAACCTTACTGATGGATCATCCGAACATATATCCTCATATGAATTTGAATATTTGTAATAAATTTCTGTACCCAGCTGAGATTGGATACCTATGCTTTCAGTAAGCGGTATTGGTTCTATTTGATTCAGTTCTTCTGTTTGATGGTGGCATATGTTTGATGTTGAACTGGTTTCTCCACTACGAAGTTGATCGTTTACCCACAATAAGCAATCAGACACAATTTTACTTTCTTAGATAAGTTGACTGACGTTTTATAGCTTTATTAGGACCTTTGTTGTGAGATGTAAAGAAGGGATTGCAGTATTGAGCCTTCTCAAAACTTTATGCTGAGGCACAAGGTCCTTTCCTTTTTGTATCTTCCACAAAAAAATATCATCTTTAAAGTGGGCACTGCAAACGACGTGACTATACTATGATTCAGCGGTTTTTTCTACTTTTCCAGACTTTATTTCGACACGGCTCCTGCTTTTCTCGGGGAAAATTTGCAATGTAACATTGGCATTTTTCAAATTATTGTAACGGAAACGCTCCAGACATGACGTCGCCTTTGGCGCTCTGGAATTTTCTACTCGCGCGATAGTGGGATTTGTATAGGAATATTCCGGTAACTACGCGAATGTTCTGGACTTACATTGCTTGCGTGTATAAATGGTTGCGGACCGAACGTCGCGGGAGTTTTACTATCGAACGAGATCGAGTACGTATGAAACATTGAGCGCGAAAATCTGATGTAAATTGCGAAGTGTGTGATATAAATAATCGATATAAATTGTACGGTTTTTATAGTGTTTTAGTTTTGTTTAATAAATATTGATATAAATCGAACCCGAATTTATAAATCACGTTACATTATTGTTGCAGCGGAAAACACAAATTTAAGCATTTTTGGAAATAATGCAGATCACTGACTACCAGTCTCAAATTAACACGTCAAACGTCATCTAATCCATAATTATATTGTTATAGCGCGCCACCGACCCATTTGTCGGGATGACGTCACAACGACCTTTTTTACATTAAAAACCTTGCCATTTATAATAACGAAACGGCGTAGCGACTTGCGGTTTTCAACGTTACTCTTAGATATTTTTAATCTATCTTTAGACGAAAACATGAAATTTGGGTATACTGCCCCTTTAAGTAACAAGGGAGTTTTTGTTCCTGACAGAATGGTTTAAAGCCCGAGGCTTCTTGAGGGAACAAAAAACTAGTTTAATCCAGTGTTACTTTATACTATTTTTTCCAATATCGACCGATCTGAATCAATTTCGAAATTGAATTGATGCTTTTTATTACAAAAAAACTATGAAAAAGTAAGGTAGGCTATTTACGGTATTATAGTTACGCTCCCTTGTTTATAACTGCCAACAAAATTTAAAAATTTTCCATTTCCATTAAACCATACCTGTAAACTCTTAAAAATATGGAAGAAGAAAGTGACGGAGCATATGAAGGCGCCTCTTTCATCCCCTAAGATGTCACTTACTTTATGCTGATAAAGATTGTTTGTTTAAAACATTGCATGCTAATGATGTTTGTGCTTGTAGATTGTGACAATTATGGGCATTGCAGGAGGAATTGTTAATAATCTAATCTAATGAACGTAGACGACATAGAAGATCGGAGATTGATGTTGATAGTGTTATAGGAACAAAAACTAAAAAGTCATGAGTTTTTACCATTGTTGAGGAGGAGAAGCACTCAATTAGTATTTGGCTGGGATGTACTTTTTAGGGCCCTTTATAGATTTTGCTTTTAATATTACCTATATTCTGAAAATAAAAAAATTTCGGAATTCTGAATGTTTTACAAGAAGGGGATTTACTCAAAACAAATAAAAAACAAATTATCTGTTAATGCACAAACATTAGGGATTAAATTTAATAAAAACGTGTCGGTATTGGAAAAAAAACCTGTTTGAAATTGATCTGCGAAAAGTCCTGCATATGGGGTAGCGGAAACGAACTGGAATAGTTACGGCAATACGGTGGCTTCGGTTGAGCTGGCAATAATCTCTACACGGTCTCCAAGAACAATCCTTTTTGGAAATGAGTTGAAGCGGGCACGCCCAGGTAGATTGAGAAAGTCGACCGATATCTAATTCCATCATGCAAATTCGGCTACCAGAGGCGATAGGATTATGTCCGACGAAGCTGGGCTTGGAGAATGCAGGTGGACCAGATGCGTCACTTTATTTTGATGGGCTGATTGACGTCACACATCAAGACGACTTGATGTCGTTGTTCCTGTGAAGACCTAGGTCTGAGTCCTTGGTACCGTTCTGGTTCCATTGGAGCGAAATTTATATTGTAGGTATGTATTTGTCCGGTCTTTGGCGGCGTCGCGACTTGGGGACGGGAAAAACGAACACGTCATTTGCACTTTGCAGTATCCACTAATAAGCGTGTGAGGGATTTAGCGTCTTTGACGGTGGTCGGTGGCCATTATGTTTTTGATGTCGTCGTCAAGTTCAACTCCCATCAGCAGTTTTTGCAGGCATCGCCCTTCCCTATGAAAAAGGCCGTAAATCTCTTTTTTAGTGAGGAGTACTTGTTTTCGGCCTGAGGAGAGTTAATAATATCAGAGACTTTTGAGTGCATTTCTGTGTCGATGGCTGCAAGTGCAATCGCTGTGTAATAACGCGTCGTGTCATTGGTGATATCGTGTAATTGAGCCTCGAGTTGGTGGAATCACAAGTTGGGAGCGTTTTTCCAATACGGTGGAGGTTTCAGGGCAACGGATGTGATTTGCTGGTCTAGTTGCTCGTAGAAGGGAACCATTCGACATCTTGGAAACGGTTTCCATGTCGGTCGGCGTTTCATCGTTTGACTGGTTATGGGCTACTAAAACCGGGATCGTGGAACAGAAGCGTATATGCTCGATTGTTCGGATTAAAAAAGTACGGTTTTGCGTTGTATGTACAGTAGGTATGTACACTGTCTTCTAAGTCGAGTCGCCGCAGTTACTTAGCGAGAGACACTAAATAAGAAACGAAGTAGGGAGCTCTCGTTATTTTCCGAAACGCGATGGATTGCACTGCTTCAAAGTGCGGAGATGTTGATATTTGAGACATACGCCTTCCAACCTGCGGAGGCGTAAGTTAGTAATGGGCCAACGCAGATCTGGAGTAAGTGCAGCTTTGTCTCTGGTCGCAGCGCAGCGCTGATGATGGTAAGAGAGGATATAACCGACAGTGTCGTCAGCATGTTGAACGAATGTCAGGCGCCGGTCGATGGATATTCCTATCGCAGCGTGATGTGGGCAAGGGTTGGGCGCGTGATGTTCCGCAGCGCTCGATAAGTTATACCGTCAGCAATGGTTCTTCTTCGGGAATGCTGCGGAGCAACGAACGTTTATTTTCCGCGGAAGCAGAGAGAGTTCTTCTTCGACTTGCTGATCATGTTCCTCGTCTTTAACAGGGTAAGGAGTGAAGTTCTAGCGAAGGGTTTCGGCGAAGAGATCTGTCTTTTCCCTCGCATCGTAAAGGTGGCAGTTGGGGCGGCTCAGAGGATAAGCCAGCGGTTTTCTGGAGAGAAGCGCAGGGTCGCCAGGTCTTTGCGTTGGGTGGTCGGGAGCGATGGCATCGTATCCGCTCTTTCGGAATGGGTGTAGAGTGATTGTCCGGAGATGTTGGTCGTCGCGGAGCCCCAATGTTCGCGTCGTCGCGGAGCCCCAACTGGTAGGTATAGTTTCGCGTTTCGGCGTTTAGGTCTCTTGCAAGGATGGTGTCGTCTATAAGTACCATAATATCTTATGTCATCGAGGTGTTGCGGGACGAAAATCTATAACGGTCGCTGAGATAGTTCAAGATCTCGAAAAATTTGGCACTCAGCGAGTACCGCAAAGATAACATCGACAATTTTATGCGATATTTCCAATTTCCATTCAAATGCGCAATAAGTATTAGCTTGTCTTCGGCTCGTAGAGCATTACTCGGGCATGATAGTGTGACGGATGAAATGATTTTATTCCCGTCCAAAACATGTAGTACATACCTACTGAGCGTTAAGGCTGGACAGTATCACCCGTTTCGTTGCCCGAAAATGCTTGATTTCATTCCACAATATCTGAATTCTGAGTGAAGATTCGAAAGGGGTCGAATATTCCTGTGAAAGGTGAATGCTTTAGCTAGACAATAACGACGGGATTTCTTAAAATGTTTTGAAATAATCTTTTTTTAGGGGTAACGTCGAGGGCTGTTAGGGTGCCATATTTTGTAAAAGAAAAAAGGAAAAATCAAATCAAATCAAATCAAATCAAATCAATTTTATTCTCCATTGTAAAAACAATTATAAAAATTTACCTACACTTAACTTTAGGAGAAAATGGTGGGAAAAATTACTCCACCACCGACTTACAATCATTCATAAAGAACAGGTATGTGCCGCTTACTGCAGTGTATACTTTGAATTGATTAGATACGGGATTAGATAACGGAGAAACCAAAAAGGAAAAAAAAATTGGTAAATATCTCTCGATATTTTCATCGTAACGTTGCTAGGATACTGTCATAAATGGTGTTGTTGTTATATAGCCATTTCTTTAATTGCTTTACATTCCTACACAATTCCGGACAATGATCAACTATGTAATTATAAATTATGGGACCGGCATAAAGAAAAGTTTTTCGAAAGGTCGTAAAATTAGGTTTGAGCGGCTTTACTTTATCCTTGTCTTTACCTCGCGTATGTCTTTCATATTTTTTAGTTCTAAAACACTCGGACCTTTCGAAGAACTCTTTCAGTACTTTGTAGATAAATAAATTTTTGATTGTTAAAATTTGTAAATTTCGAAAAATGGGAAAAGAGGGAGCTAATTTATTTTGAAAAGTAATAATTCTTACCGCGTGTTTTTGTATACTAATTAATGGGCGTAGTGAGGCATCATAAGCAGCGCCCCAACAAGCAATTCCGTATTGTATTCGTGAGTGAATAATTGCATAATACACGGTCTTTAGTGCATCTAGGGTCAAAAAGTTTCTTAAATAATATAATTTTTTTATCATAATGTACAACAAATTCCTTGTGTGAGTAATATGATCGATCCATTTTAGTTTGTTGTCCAGTATTAATCCTAGATATTTTTCCCTAATTGCACGTTGTATTATTTCGCATTGACATAGCTGCTTATTAGTACAACTTGGATTATGACACTTCACTACCAAATCAGCGGATGGAGATTCACCTTTGAGATTAAAATATACTATTTTAGTTTTCGTGATGTTAATATTCAATTTATTTGCAGTAAACCAATTACTAATTTTGTTGCTATCTTTTTGAATAATAGTTGTTAGAGCAGACCAATCGGCAGCACCGTACGACAGCGCTGTGTCGTCCGCAAAGGCTGTTAACCTTCCACAAAACCTTCCATTGCACAAATCATTTACGTAAACTAAAAATAAAGTTGTGGATAGCACACATCCCTGCGGTACTCCTACTCCACAATCATTTGTTCGCCATGATCCCACAGTCTGACCCACTCTAACAGCCTGTAGCCTTTTTGTAAGGAAGCTTTTAAACCAATGATTTGCCACCCCCCTGACACCCGCTTGTTCTAATTTATACAGAAGTATTTTTATGTTCAAAGAATCAAATGCTTTTTGGACATCAATAAAGAGCCCGGCTGATTTTAACCGATTATTAATATTACTGTAAATGTCAGCCATAATAGACATTAATGCTTTTTCAGTACCCAGACCCTTAATGAAACCGAATTGATTCTTTGAAAAAAAACTTATTTGCATTAGATAATTCACGAGGCGTTTATTTGTGGCTTTTTCAATGATCTTAGCAACGTTAGATACTAAAGATATCGGTCGATAATTGTTTACATCTTTTGTTTCTCCATTCTTATGAATTGGGATAATGATAGATTTTTTAAAAACAGATGGATATATACCAGATATATAGCTCAAGTTTGCAATGTAGCATAACGGTACTGCTAGTTCTTTGGAATTCAATTTTAGGGTTTTTATTCCGATATCATCATGCCCAGTTGACTTTTTATTGGCTAAGCTATTAATATAATACATTTAATTTCTGGTTCATCAACTGGCAATAAAAACATATTTGCATCAGTACGAAATAGTTGGAAGGTATTATGGTCGAGTATTTCATTAATGTTATCAAAATTCTTTGCTAGCCTTGTTGGGGTTTCTATAAACCCTTCATTTAGAATATCACAAATGATCGACGGATCTGAGTAATCACATCCATTGTATGACACAGACTGTAAAATATTTTTCCCTCCTTTTTTTCCTAACAAGGAATTAATTACCTTCCAACTATCTTGTACGCTATTATTTTTTATTAGATTGATATAATAATCTGATTTTGCTCGATTAATCATTCGGTCAAGTTCCTCCTGAATTAATTTGGATTTGTCTCTCAAAGTTTTATTTAGTGGTTGCTGTTTTAAAATTGCATTCAGTTTGTTACGACGTTTTATGTGTTCAAAAATAGCGTGACCGAGTTAACTTATAATTTAATTTTGAGTCTTCAGTTGGACGCGGCACAGTATACATGTATGGCATTAGGACTATAAAACGAATTCGTAAATATCTCAATTAAAATCAAATCTCTGAAAGTAATAATTCGACTATTAATCATATAAAATTTTACGCCAAAAGGTGAAGTGATAAGCAAAACAAGTGTAATCCGTCGAGTTGTGATAAATAGAAGTTTTGAATACCATATATCTACTATTTCTTTTTCATTGATAATATTATTATTCTACCAATGCCGGCAAATTGTACTGTTTGCAATCGCCTTATCCAATACCAAGAGGATGTACGTTGCGCGCAATGTGGGAGTCTTGCACACATGGCTTGTACCAGCACAGGCGGTAGGAATAGCACTTGGGTATGTTGTAATTTTTCGACGCCGAACTCCAAAATGGGTACCGGTACGCTAACAAACTTCGTTTTCACTGAAGAGCATTTCAAAAATTTAATGTGTCAACTCTTGGCCATAAACAAAAATGTCCAGGACAGCAATGCGCTATTGAAATATCAGGGCGAACAATTATCTGTCTGCATAAAGGAAATCGAACTAATTAAAACTGAAAACTATAATTTAAAACAAAAAATCCTTTTGCTTGAAGACCAACTTCATGATACCCGTAACACTGAAAACAGCTACCGTGAGATTCGAGACAGGATTAAGCGAGAGAACAATATTATTATGTTTGGCTTATCAGAAGAAATCTCCGTGCCCAATAGCTTTGAGGATCATCAATTGGCAACAAAGGTTATAAGTGTCATTGCCCCTGACGCCACTGAGAAAGTTATCGAGTGTACTCGTATCGGAAAATTTGCAGGTCGTCCACGACCTCTCAAAGTATCATTCTGCGATTCCAAAATCTCAAGGATGATTCTTGTTAATAAGAAAAAACTGCTGCCAACAGAATACCACAATATTAAGATCCAAGCTGATTTGACCAAGAACCAGTTACAACACTTAAAATCACTCCAGAAAGAATTAAAAACCCGTCAAGATCAAGGAGAAAGAAATATTACTATCAAATACGTCAACCAATCTCCTCAAATTGTCCAACTAGACGAAGATTCAAAACGCCGGGGTGAAGGGAAGGATGCAACTCCAGAAAAGCAAAACACCAAAATCTTCAGTTCAAGTAATAAACACTAGAAATTAAATGTGATTTTTTGAAATGTTCAAGGTATGTCTAATTTCCATGAATTTATAGACGGTAACAACAGTCAGTGCGATATTTTTTGCCTGTGTGTAACTTGGAATTTTACCTCAAATCTGTCTAAAAACTCAAATAACTTCAATTACATGTTCACCAGCAATCAAAGAGAAATATTTTGGTAGGTCAAGTTGTGAGTTTTGTTAATATTTAGAGTTGTTCTTTTTTCTAAACGATACTATAGATACAATACCTACATCCATAATTTAAATTTTCTGTTTATAGATTTAAAATTCCGTTTCTTTTTTTTACTATAACTGTTCGATTCTGAAGGCTCTTGTAATGAGATGTAACATCTTGTATACAATAAACTATTACTATTAGGTACTATTACTATTTAATTTTCGTGAGCGATGCTTCACCACGGTAGACTTTTCAATGCAGTTTTGCAGATAGTTAATAAAAATATTAGCTGCTAATTCAACATCGCTTTCTGATAAAATAAATTCCCAATTTGTTGCCTTTTAGTAGATTGTTAATCGAATCATAATTTATTGATAACCATGTTGAATCAGAATTACTTTTGCAATGGTAATTGTTCAAGACATTTACGGGAATATTGACTGCAATTAAACTGTGGTCTGTAATATTGACGTGAACAACTGCTGATTGCATGGGTTTATCCTCTTTATTACCTTTCACGAAAATGTGGTCTAATCGCGAACTTGACCTAGTTGTTATCCTGGTATTTTCAGTGATGCATTCCTGATAACCCATTGCTGCCATACATAATAAGTACCTTTCTGCATCGGGCGATAAGTTATCAGGATCAGTGTTTATGTTGATATCACCTGCTACAATTACGTGAGAAGTAATCACAGATTCAAGCCATGTTTCCAATTCGTCAATGAATTCAGAAATGCTAAATGATAAACGCCTGTAGATACCAATGATGTCAAATTTAAGATTATTAAGTTTGCAAGTAACATGTACGCAATCAAATCTTTCAAATTCGGATTTGTTACTGACCACCTGCCTAAAATTATTATTTACATATATACATACACCTGCGCTTCTCTGATTGGCGTTACAATTCCAAAACATTTTGTAACCATCTAAACTAAACTGCTTTATTTCCGATTCTTGGGCCCAGATTTCCGACAAAACGATTACATGTGGTTTAATATCATAGCACTGCAATTGACTTACAAAAAACTCAAAATTTTTATTTAGGCTTCTAATGTTTTGGTGCAAAATTAATGTCCAGCCTTAAGATGTAATGACTTCAAAATCTGCTCGATTTGCATTCTAAGGGTCTAAAATAATCGCCGAAATTGGTCAAGATCTGATCACTACGTTAAATGTTATGGGTAAAAAAACCATTTACGAAGCAAATAAGAAAGTGATCTTATTTTTTTTACCAATTTGAGAAATATAAACAGACTTTAGACACCATTACGGTTACGTCAAAATAGATGGAGTCGTTTGCGATTCTGGATCTGTTTTGTTTATAAATAATATGGAATTTAACGTGAGCATTTATTTTTTCAGTAAATGTTTACTGGAATTACGCTATTGAGTGAAATAGGCAAAACAGAAAACACTTTTTTCTACCAAATGGACACAAATTTGTCAAAATTTAAATGTTTTCGACAAATTTGATTATTAAAAGAAAGCCTTTCCATTTCGTGCAAGTTAAGTTTTGGGACCGTAATGTGTCAAAAGTTTGCAGTTTTTGGGGTCGCATTGTGTGTTGCCTACTTTATGTAAACAGGATATTAAGGTTGGTGGAATGCGTTGGATTAGTGGCATAACTACTAAACTCTAGAAGACTGTGTTACTGTAGTTTTATTTTAAACTTTTCGAATTCCGAAAATGTGGTCTTGGTTAAAACAACATTAATCGGATAAGAAGGAAACGTGACAACGGTGTATTAACTGCATTTTATTAATTTAATTTGACATTTGACAGATTCTTATTCTTTCCTTCTTTGCATTTACTGAAAAAGCGATCGGTTTGATAGTAAAGAAGTTTAATAAACAATGGTTAGTATATACAAATTCATTTTAATAAATGCCGGTTTCTAAACATTTTCTAACTATACGTCTCTATCAATTCTTAGATTCTTATTAAACTTCATAGTTGCAGGTGTAACTATTAACAAAAGGGTTATACCCACGTGCGGTTTTTTCATTAATGTAACAACTGATTTACGCAATTTTCAATTGTAGGTTTCGCTTAATCCAGTCCGTATATTAAAATATGACGCCGAAGAAGAAAAGGCGGAAATAGCGCGATTGTCTAGCTTTGTCGGAGCTACAGCAATTGGCGACTTAGTTAAAAGTACATTAGGGCCAAAAGGAATGGATAAAATTCTAATTTCTAGTGGTAGAAGTGCTGGGCAAGTCGAAGTGACCAACGACGGAGCGACAATTTTGAAGTCGGTGGGTGTTGACAATCCTGCCGCTAAGATTTTGGTGGACATGTCTAAAGTGCAAGATGACGAAGTGGGTGACGGCACAACATCTGTAACGGTGCTAGGTAAGTTCTCAACAAGCTACAATGCATTTTGTGACTCTCATTTCTAGCATCCGAGCTGTTAAAGGAAGCAGAAAAGTTAATTGAGCAGAAAATCCATCCTCAAACAATCATTGCAGGATGGAGAAAAGCCATAGAGGTTGCACGTAATGCCTTACAAGTTGCTTCGTACGACAATAGTGCAAATTCTGACAAATTTAAAGAAGATCTTATGAATATAGCACGTACTACGCTAAGTTCCAAAATTTTATCTCATTACAAAGAACACTTCTCCAAGCTTGCTGTGGATGCTGTGCTGAGACTTAAAGGATCAGGCGATCTTCAAGCAATTCAAATTATTAAGAAGAAGGGTGGTACATTGGAAGATTCGTTTTTAGATGATGGCTTTCTATTAGACAAAAAGGTTGGCATACATCAACCGAAACGAATTGAAAATGCTTCGATTTTAATCGCAAATACTCCAATGGATACTGATAAAATTAAGGTTTTTGGATCTCACATAAAAGTAGATTCCATGGCAAAGATTGCCGAATTGGAAAGTGCAGAAAAGGAAAAGATGAAGGACAAGGTGAATAAAATTTTGAAACATAACTGCAACGTATTTATCAATAGACAATTGATTTATAACTACCCAGAGCAATTATTTGCTGATGCTGGAGTAATGGCAATCGAGCATGCTGATTTTGACGGTATTGAACGTCTAGCTTTAGTTACTGGGGGTGAAATTGTGTCCACCTTTGATAATCCAGAGATGGTTAAGTTGGGTAAATGTGACGTCATCGAACAAGTTATGATTGGTGAGGATATTCTGTTGAGGTTTGGTGGTGTTGCTCTTGGTGAGGCCTGCACTATTATCATCCGAGGAGCTACACGGCAGATAGTAGATGAAGCAGAACGATCTCTGCATGATGCATTATGCGTGTTGGCTGCCACTGTTAAAGAGTCTAGGATTGTGTTTGGTGGTGGTTGTAGCGAAATGTTGATGGCTGTTGCTGTAAGTGCAGCTGCAGTCAAAACTGCTGGTAAGGAAGCAGTTGCAATGGAGGCATTTAGTAGGGCCTTGCAACAATTACCAACTACAATTGCTGATAATGCAGGTTATGATTCGGCTCAATTGGTCAGTGAATTACGTGCGGCCCACGTAAATGGTAAAAGTACAATGGGCTTAGATATGGAAAAAAACAAGATTGGAGATGTGAAACAGTTGGGGATTACCGAGTCATTCGTAGTAAAACGCCAAGTGTTGCTGTCAGCTGTTGAAGCTGCTGAAATGATCTTGCGTGTTGATAATATTCTCAAGTCAGCACCTCGTCGGCGAGTTGAAGATCGTGGACATTGTTAATTTTTAATTCAGCTGCTTTGTGTATTAACGTTATATTTCTATCATTCACATTTACAGCATTTGTATTATTAAAAAATGTAATTCATTGCCTTAGTGTCAAATTTCACAAGTTTTGTAACAATAAACAGTTATTAATTTATTAATACTTTGTGTGGTGAAGGATACAGGCGAAGTGAAGATGTATTAAAAACTTTTCTCTAATTTTCTGCAGATTATTTATATTTCATATTCTTTTGCTATGATATATGAAAAAAAGCTTTTCAGTCCTTTTTTTTTACGTCTTAAGAATATGCACCAAATTTGGTTCCAGTGGGTTCAACCGTTTAACCAGAAATGAGAATGACACATTTGCGCATGCGCGATTCTGCCAAAAAGCTTTTTGGTTCTTCGTTTTATGTTTGAGAATATGTGTACCAAATTTGGATCTAATCGGTTCAACCCTTTAGCAAGAAATGAAAGTATACAGACGGACCGACAGACCAACATCAACTAGATTTTGTTTGATTCGGAAAAACGTGTATTTCCGTCAAAAAGGTGGAGGGTCATTTTTTTACCCCAGTGCAATACCTCCCTTACTAACCTGCGGATGGTAAAAACGCGTCTTTGACAGTCAAAAGTATTGATGTAATTTAGTTACTTCGTTGGGATTTGGATAAACTTAATAATAGCGCATCATCTTTGTCTTCTAATAAGAAATTTGGTATAGTCCAAGAGCCCAGTAGGAAAGTATACCTTGAACGCCCGGACGATTCTAATAATTTTCATTGGATTCGCCATAAAAAGTTGTATTAGAATCGACAACGGTGCCGGCGAAAATCCTGCCGAAAGCTCTTAAAAAAAATTACACACGCCCCTTATTTTTGGAAAATCACTTTATTGTCCCGGACGTTCAGGAAGAGTACTAAAACAAAAATATGGATGAGTTTTATCGGCCATTGAAATTTTAACCAGTTCAACAATGTGTGATGATAAAACATAATACCTACCGAAAACAGGCTTGGAAAATTCGAAACCGTTCGTGAGTTATACGAATATGTGCCGACTCTCACAACCGTCGGACGGAATTATTATGCACGTCACAGTAATTCGGTGAAAAAATGTAACAGCGTGGATACCGCGAGATCAAATATATTCCACAAAATTTTCTCCGAGAAAAGATTCTGAAACTCGTCAAGAAAATCAGAGGATTTGATTCGTGTACCATTCCGCCTTGTAGTACAGGCAAACAAAATAGACAAGAAAATTGCGAAGTGGTTCAGAAAATTAACCATTGGAACTATTAGTTGTACAATAGAATTGAACAATTCGAAACCGTTCGCGAGTTAACCATGTACATAGACGGACAGACGGACGAACAGACGATCATTATTTGCAAAACTCGCTTACTTAGTTACATCCTGGAAGTGGAATTTACCCGTACGACTTATCATGACGTCGAGGACATGCGCATTGAACTTTGGTTCAATAATGATTTTTCCTTTCACAAAAATTAAACAGCGAGAGGAATTACGGCAGGTTATACGGCATACTTCAATTTGGTTAAATTAGTTTAAATGGTCAATTAAATTTACAAATTGGTAGATAAATTAATTCGCTTAGTGAATTTGGGTGATGCATAGTTGGTGATATTATAAATTGGTCATATTAATCATCATCAAAGTTCAGAGAAATGGGGTCCCTTTTCCGCAGTGAGGAAATGACCCTGTGTCAACTTTTCCTTCAAAGTGAGGCTGCTTATGCCTGTGTGTCCGAATTAGGTGAACTTGGTTTAGTGCAATTTAGAGACGTAAGTGGCGACTAAAAATCAGTCTGCATCTTACTGTACTATTTTACAGTTGAATCCAGATGTGAATGCATTTCAAAGAAAATTTGTCAACGAAGTAAGGCGTTGTGATGAAATGGAAAGAAAGCTACGGTACTTGGAAAAAGAAATCAAGAAGGACGGTATACCTATGCTTGACACTGGCGAAAACCCGGAAGCGCCCCAGCCGAGAGAAATGATCGATCTTGAGGTAGGCTTTTGTAAGTTATTATGTTAATATGTTAATTGTCGAATTTCCAGGCAACTTTTGAGAAATTAGAAAACGAACTCCGAGAAGTGAATCAAAATGCAGAGGCATTGAAACGAAATTTCTTGGAATTAACGGAGTTAAAGCAGATCTTACGAAAAACCCAAGTATTTTTTGACGAGGTATGTTAATCATTTACTTTTAACTATTTTTTGATTATTATTCACCTAGCATGATTTTTACAAATTACTGTTGTGGGTTGCTCGCTTTATTTATCACAGTTTTGCCCAAATTTGCATTTAACAAAGGTGTATAATTTTTGGTAATTATCAGTTACAATGTAAATACTGTGGGTAATGGGAAAAGTAGAGTATACTTTTTGTTTGTTTCGAAATGGTCAAGTTCGGTAAAGTCTAAGATAAAAAAACCAGTTTCCTGTAGCTTTCTTTATTGATTCTGAACCACCTTGAAGTTACATAATTGTCAAGAATTTGCTCTTGATTTATTTGTAAATTATGAATCTGAAAAAATTGAGAATCAGGTTTAATTATTTGTGGTTGTACTTACTTGATTGCAATTTTTAAAAATAGTCGAGGTGCAACTGAAAAGTTTTTGAAAATACCTGGATCATTCATAAGTGTTTTAAAAACACTGGGAGTAGGTACAGTAACTGACACTAAGGCGGCAAGGTTGAATTTTGAGAAGATTGCGAAAATAAGGGCTCTAAGGGAATTTCAGAGGATTACAATATCCTGCAGGATTGTGAACAATGTGAAATTCATTAAAAGTGCAATTTGAAACGCATACCATAACTGTTTGAAAGACCCCTGCAAAATGAATATGTGCAAACCAAAAGAGATGCAAAAAAATGTATAAAAGATAAACTGTATATTATGTCTATACTGTGTTTATATCTATTTCAACCATTGTAGAATAATAAACATTTAAATAGTACCACGGTTCCGCGGCATCTGCAGTCAATCTTTCTTTAATCTGTAAACCATTACTCAGCATTTGTTCTACTTAATGTCTCAATTACGAAAAAGTTTTAGTCTGCGATCAATTTTGTAGGTAAGTTATGACCTGGTTTTGACGTATCTGTATTATTATTAGTTTTGCAATGTAAAATTCATTTTATCAATTTTAATTAAAGCAAGTTAATGTATACGTATTTTTATCAGTTATAATTGCTCAAGAGGTTTGTATTTTATCGAGTAAATTTGGGTTGTTTAATGAGAATCGGTTGCCTACCAATTAGATGCGAAAAACTGTCAATTAATAAAAATACGACACAATATAATGCCTTTTATGCATTTGTATTCACGGTTTGTGCCGTGTTATAAAAACTATGTAAATTCAAGCGGCGGCCGCGTCAGGCTGAATATATACGGTCCTGAAACCGTTCATAGGTACACCTTTGAATGTTGCTGAAACACAAACAGGTCGTGAGTCGACAATCACGAATTGATCAAAGCGAAGTGGCCTGTGCAAGCAGAAGTAGAAACAGGAGACAACAGATTTTTTGCGTATGCGGAATCATAAATGGAAGCAGAAGCGGAAGTGCACATGCTATTATAAATTAACAGAGGCCTTTAAAACAAGTTGCCAGATTTTGCCAAGCGCGTCAATAAATGACTTCTAATAAGCAAGTCGTATTTATTATTGGTTGGAAATCACACTGAACACATTTAACATTCTTGGTGATAACAAGCGCCCTCTTTGGAGAGAATAGCTGAACTTTACTAGGTTTGCCAACATGGTTGATTATCTTTCGTTGTCAATTTTTGCGAGAAGATATTTGGGCAATTAATTTCTCATGTAGGTGGGAAGGTATTAAGTATCTCAAAAAGTATCTACTACTTCAAAGGAAGCTGTTAAGTATTGCAAGTTTCGACTTGGTTTTTATGGTTAATAATGAAAATTGTCGTCCCAAAAAAGCTGTATTCCCATATTTGCATGATTTTCAGTAATGCGAAAGTTATGTGTCTAATAAATATCCAAATTCCAAAATTAGGTAATTATGGCGCCATCTTGCGGGGTATGTGGTTTAAAGGCATCTCTTAAATAAAAACTAGAATAATTAGTCATAGAAATTTAGTGTATATGTGAAATACGACGTACGAATTGTTGCGACGAACTAGCGAGATGAATGGAAGTAAACAAAGACAAACAAGTCTCGACACGTCTGACTGCTGGTTCAGCCGACAACGACGCCGCTCACGTGACACGCCATCTTGTTCGGCCAATCATAACCTTGTTTAGGCACCCTATATACATATACAGTACAGGGTGTCTCACGACGAACGCCAGCTATCTATATTTCAAAAAGGAGGCCTAGGAATGTTTTGAAAATTTAACAGTAGGTATAGTAATGTCAATAAAAGATCCTCATCTGAGCTGTCCTTCATGTCAGTTATCAGAGATAGCCTGATATAACTATCGCACGGATTTAAATCAAATAACGATTAGTGTCTGTCTGTATGTCGTTTGTCTGGTCAAGTTTTGTCTAGTCCCTCTTTTTTTTTTAATTTATAAAAACATAATTTTCAAGTTTGCGACACTTTCGGTGATATCGGAAGTTGATGCCTACTTGCTTATTTTTAGATTCTACGTAAATGTTATAACATTTCATCTACATTTTAGCTTTCATAAATGGAAGCAGAAGCGGAAGTGCACATGCTATTATAAATTAACAGAGGCCTTTAAAACAAGTTGCCAGATTTTGCCAAGCGCGTCAATAAATGACTTCTAATAAGCAAGTCGTATTTATTATTGGTTGGAAATCACACTGAACACATTTAACATTCTTGGTGATAACAAGCGCCCTCTTTGGAGAGAATAGCTGAACTTTACTAGGTTTGCCAACATGGTTGATTATCTTTCGTTGTCAATTTTTGCGAGAAGATATTTGGGCAATTAATTTCTCATGTAGGTGGGAAGGTATTAAGTATCTCAAAAAGTATCTACTACTTCAAAGGAAGCTGTTAAGTATTGCAAGTTTCGACTTGGTTTTTATGGTTAATAATGAAAATTGTCGTCCCAAAAAAGCTGTATTCCCATATTTGCATGATTTTCAGTAATGCGAAAGTTATGTGTCTAATAAATATTCCAAATTCCAAAATTAGGTAATTATGGCGCCATCTTGCGGGGTATGTGGTTTAAAGGCATCTCTTAAATAAAAACTAGAATAATTAGTCATAGAAATTTAGTGTATATGTGAAATACGACGTACGAATTGTTGCGACGAACTAGCGAGATGAATGGAAGTAAACAAAGACAAACAAGTCTCGACACGTCTGACTGCTGGTTCAGCCGACAACGACGCCGCTCACGTGACACGCCATCTTGTTCGGCCAATCATAACCTTGTTTAGGCACCCTATATACATATACAGTACAGGGTGTCTCACGACGAACGCCAGCTATCTATATTTCAAAAAGGAGGCCTAGGAATGTTTTGAAAATTTAACAGTAGGTATAGTAATGTCAATAAAAGATCCTCATCTGAGCTGTCCTTCATGTCAGTTATCAGAGATAGCCTGATTAACTATCGCACGGATTTAAATCAAATAACGATTAGTGTCTGTCTGTATGTCGTTTGTCTGGTCAAGTTTTGTCTAGTCCCTCTTTTTTTTTTAATTTATAAAAACATAATTTTCAAGTTTGCGACACTTTCGGTGATATCGGAAGTTGATGCCTACTTGCTTATTTTTAGATTCTACGTAAATGTTATAACATTTCATCTACATTTTAGACACACTTTAATGTTTATCTTAATGGCGTTTGCAGCCAAAATAATAAAATAACAATTTTTTCTATATGAAAGCAGTTATTTTTTAATTTAAAATTTAGAAGAGGTTCTGCTACAGTAGACTGTGTTGATATTATGATTATGAATAAATACAGGGGGTTCAAAAACTAACATTAAAAATTCAATTTAAAAAATCGTTAAATCTTTATTAAATGAAAATTAGAAAAGCCGTACCATTCGCTTGGGTGGCTAATGTATTGCATCTTAATTTTATGTGATCTGGACCATTTGACAGAGTTTTTTCCCCATTGTTTTGTAATTTAACACAATTCGTGATTAAAGTAGTAAGAAAGAGAAAAAAATAAGCTTTCTAATGACGTATCACATGACTTATGTTTCCATTCAAAAAAATTCAAGATGGCGGTCGCATTCAAAAACAATGTGCAAACAAATTTTTTTAACCTCAAAATATGTGAAATAATTGCAAATGGAAACTTTCTGATTTTCACGTTTATATCTCAAAATGGTTTAAGCGTGAGAGCTTTTGTTCCATCTTTAGTAGCGACCCTGTATAATAATATCATTTAGGAGAATGGGCAATTATGATTTGGATTCCAAACGTCATTTTAACATAAAAGTCAAAATGTCAAGCGGCTAAATTTAGCCATAGTACCAGTGGCGGATTTAAATTTTTTGTGCCCCTAGACACAACGAAAGATATGCGCCCCTCCAAAAATAAACTTTAAATAGCAATAACTTTTAAGATGCTAATAAAAAATCACACGTTTTCCAAAATTGTAAGGGATTTCACAGACTTTAAAGATTGTTTATCTGGCCCTAAACTTCCAAAACTATACCAATTAATTGCATCATATTTATTCCAACTTCCAATACAAATGTGTAACTGTAGTAGTAAATTACCAAAACTATATCTCAATGTATATGATAATACCTACACTATTAGATAAGGAATGAAATTACAACAAAAAATTGATAAGATCAAGAGATTTCAATGAACTTGATCAGTAAGTAAATAAGATTAGTTCTTGCTATTTATCTTTTGAAACTCCCTGACGCCGACGGTCCATTAACTTGGACCCTCGTCCATACCAAAATGATTCCCACTATAGCAATGTTTGTGGAAATAACAAAAAGCGTTGTGAAATGAGAAGTTGAGATTGGTTATTTACGATTTTCAAGAATGTACTGCAAAAGTTGAGAGAGGGTACGTTCGTTGAGGTACTAAAAGAATTTTCTCAAATGCAAATACTTTTTGTCTCATCCACAATCTTAAAAATGTTGTTAATATCCTTCAGTACTTATGTTTTTTATTTCTATTTGTAAACCTTATTGACACACATAATCCTCATTCTATATAATTTTTCATTTTATTATTTAAATAAATAGTTTCCTGCAGCATTTATTTGCATTAGGATTTGTGGTTGTGAACATATCATATAAAACTAAAATGGAATTTACCCTGATATAATTTAATTAAGTAACATGTTTCTTAAGAAATGTAAAAGTGGGTATTCCCGCAATAACGTTCGTGAATACTAAACTAGCATTACTAAAGAAGCTACAGTAAATTGGTTTTGGTTTGCATTTAAATAGAAAATTTGGCATCGCAAAGTGCGTTCATTTAATTTTGACCTTTTCAGGATTTTTATATTTGCCTTCAAATGTCCCTAGATCACTACTGCTTCTGAAGATGCTGTATTTGCTTGTTCTCAGAAATGTGAAACGGAGTGTATTTTATTGTAACTAACTTAAAACTTAACTTTGGGCGTAAATTAATGTGTGTATAATTGTAATCCCCGCATTTGTGATTAAAATTGCATGAGCGCATACCACGTTGTACATATAATACGAAATACTTACATTGCGCTATTGTTTTTTGATCGGTATGCAAATTACTCGCTATTACTGGACATTCTGATAATCTACATTTACAACACTGTTATGTATTGTCTAGCTGTAAATTATTGTAAAATAAAACATCATGGTTTAAAAACCATTTTGGTTGAATTTGGATAATTAGCGTCTAAATTTGTCCATAAACAAATTTAATTGATGTTTAAGACGAAGGTTAATCTTTTTTTGCCTGTGGCGAGATTAAAGCGCTGGTTTAATTGGTATTTAATTTAACAATAACCGTTTTTATTCCCATATTTTTGAAACCACAAAATGTGTTTGTGCCCACAATGGCATGTCGGGCTGTCACAATTCTAATAATTTATTCGCCAACTTTGTAAATTAAAAGTTGGGTTGCGTGATTTATGACTTGTGATGTAATAATGAATTATTGGTTTTATGAATTATTAAATTACTCTAGACATTAC
The DNA here is from genome assembly GCF_008802855.1 of Photinus pyralis. Lineage (NCBI taxonomy): Eukaryota > Metazoa > Arthropoda > Insecta > Coleoptera > Lampyridae > Photinus > Photinus pyralis. Next base: position 3,137,093 of record NW_022170510.1, read on the forward strand.
GAGGTACAATATGAAGTGTGCTTTGTACACACTTGATCGAATTTGGATTGATTGTAAGGTCACTGAGTCGGAACAATGACAAGGTGTTTATACACGCTCCATTAATACTACAATTGTTCGGGGCAATTACTTGTAGGCCATTACCTTACATTGACCACAAGATCACACTGGAAACGTTTTAAGATATTTTTGTTAAATAAGAGAGCAAGTACTCCATAGAACAGTGGCTTTTATCATCTGTTATGCACCTAAAATTGATCTTATTTCATCTCACGCTCTTTCAAAACCTCCAACTTAAAATGAATTTTTTAAATTCTGATTTAATTTCATCTTCTACACTGTTTCTCAAATTTCGCAATTTTTAATTTTTAACCTTTGGCGTACCAAGCTTTCTAAGGAACGCGTCGCCCCAAGCGGGGTACAAAATGTACCCCACTTTATTTTTGCGGTTTTATAGCAGTAATATATAGTAATAAGTAAATAAACATTTTTATTTGTTACTCAGTTGTAAACGTTGATTAACAAGACAAAACGCAAACGGGTAAACGTCATGTTTAAACGCTACTGACTTGTAAAACTGACAGCAGACTTGTAAAACTGACAGCAGACTTGTAAAAATTTTACAAGTTAGTAATCTAGTAATTTCATTGGCCAGAATTAATGCGAAGTCTCTGTTACATGGATAACATGATATTTTAGACATTTCTTCAAGATTAATTTAAGAACTAATTATTTACGTTTACAAATGAGTAACAAATAAAATATTGTACATTATACGCCAGGTAATAGTTTTTACTGGCTCTAGGAGATGACAAGCTCGCCTAACGGCTCGCTAGTCAACTGCTCCTATCGCCAGTAAAAACTCACTTACCTGGCTAATAATGACTATTTTACAGAATATATTCAAAAAAACATGTTAGGTACTAAAGAAACAATATTAATTACACTCATTGCACTGATTACAGTAATTAATTTGCCGCTTTTGTCTATGATTTTTGCAAAAGAAATTTTGGCATTTAGCACAATAAGTACGGCATTTCTTATCTTCTTTCCTTGGACAATAATGACAACGTCCAAAAGATCTTGTTTGTTTTGGAGGATTGGGTTCCATTTCTTTAGGGAACCACATGCCTCATAGCTTCTATTACCCTTTTTGGTATACCATTTAGATTTTCCAATCTTCTGTTTACTTGTGGTTTTATCAGTTCAAGTCCTAAGTCAAGTACGCCAAAGATTAATGTCTAATTATTCTCATTAACCATTGTTGATCGCTTTCATCATTTGCGTTAGCTTTCAAATGCCAACATTAAGTCCTTCCATTTTCAACAAAATAACCAAAAATAGGCTCTATTCAATAGGTGACGCAAAATGTACAACCCTGAAATCCCGCCCCACGTTGGGTTCGCCAATATAATTGCTATACAATCATCTTTGTTTTCAATGATTTTGCTTTCTGGATTACAATTGGAGAGTGGACAGAGTCCACGTGTGCGTAGGCCTCAAATTCGGGCCCTTTGTACTACCTGTCGGACTAGAGCCGTCCAACCCCTCATAGTCACTCAAGCCATCCCACACGTGAGATGAACCTAAGGATGCCGGAATGGGAGGGGGCTCTAATCGTAACAATGTCTGACCAGGATACCTCCAACATGGATCGTCTCAGTTGGACTAGAGCAGGACATTCACAAAGGATGTGGTGTGCCGTCTCGTCGAGAACCCCTCAAGGGAATGGTTCTTCTCGCACGATATTGTTAGGATCTCGCCTGAGTACCTCCAACCCGTGAACGTGGGTGCTTGCGTAGCCACAACCTTGGCCAGGTGATTTTGTACTACATTCGTCTGGTTAGGCGTTAGCGTACCCAGGGGAGTATGTTATCTATGATCGTTACTTTGAGTTTCCTGTCTGCAGCTTGCTTGTAGCTTCAATTGCGCGGTGCTCCAGCCTTACTGATAGTGCAGCGGAGAGAGCCGCGAAATCGTTCAAAAAATTTTTTCGGAGTAGAAAGAATTGGGACCCACACCATTTTGTTCAGAAATGTTTGAACCTTCAGAATCTCGCTTTACGACATTTTCCCGTGGTCCTGACAAAAGTTACAGGCCGCTAAAGTTGAATTTTACTCATTTTCGCGCGCGCGACTAGACCACCGAAAGTATTTATTTTCTCAGCAACTAAGCGATATACATCAATAATTCCTTTTGTAAAATGAAAGTACATTTATAGCAGAATCTAAAGCATTCAATTTACCTACCTTGTTATGGACAGTTTTTAGAAAAATGACCGTCAACTTCCAAAATTCGTGTAGCAGATGAAAAGTGCGCACTTTGAACTCTCATAACTTTTTATTTCACGATATCGATTTCCAATATTTATAGCTCATTCGATGCTCCAAAGCATTGTGATTATTTTATTTTCTATAACATTACCGTGAATTTTTCATAATAAAAAAGTTACGGTCATTTAAGTAAAAACCTACCGACCTCGCCGAGTCGGTAATCGCGAGTGAGACGGAGAGGGAAGGATAGTCAGCAGCGTTCGCTAAACAAGGAGCGATGCGTAAGAGATTTTACTTTACTAAGAAATTTCTCTCCGAATACCAAAACTAGCTATTTAGGCCGTTTAGTTTACAAATGCATTCCGCCGAGTTGCATTGTAAAATCTCAAACAAAACTCCATGTATCTCAGTTCTTTGGTGAAATATATAGGTACAAATAGGTACCTTTCCCTGTAAATTTTGGGGGTTACTCCACATTAGGTATCTCTTGTGCTGTGCTGTATATTGCAAGATCAGCAGTAACAACGGTATGATTTTGTCCCAAAGATTCAGGCTTGTTTTTTGATTTCACTAGACGATGGTTAGGATGGTATTGTAGCAAAAACGGCATAGGTATATTATATTGAATGGTAGATACCGGAACTTACTTAGGAGGATTATCAGCAGGTACTTAGGCTGTTAAAGTCAGTTATCTGGTCGTTATCTAGTGATAGGTAAACGAGGAATTTGGATTTCTTCTGTCGATGTATCTCGCTTTTGAAAAAAGACTGTGCGTTGAATTTTTTTCGTCTGTTTCCACAGAATATGGCCTACTTATTCTTATTCTGTGACTGTTTCCTCATTGATGTCGAAGTTATTAATGCTCGCTGTGATAAAATTATCATTTTTTATTTGACAAATTTTTGTGAAATGTAGGTAGACACCCTTAGCAGAACATGTAATATTGACGTTTACTGTACTTAGTTATGCCACTGTCGGAGAACATTTTCTGACCCGAAAGACCAATTTGCAAATGAGTGTAACTTTTGTTTGAAAAATGACCTTAAAAAAACTGTTCAATAATTTTGTTCCGTAAGTATGTACCTAGACAACAAACTTCGTGGAATTTTGTCAATTTTCGTTGTCCAGCCAAGAATTGCAGTGGAATTATTTTTTTCGAATTTTCAAAAACTAATTTCAGATTCAAAAACCACCAGATACCAAATTTCGTCGAAATCAACATTTTTTCGCACCCCTATTGAGGGGTGTGTCCTTTTGCAGTAGGAATTTTGAAAAATTATTTGCAAAACCGGAAAGGGCATCCAGCAAAACCTATTCAAAGACTTACCACCAGTCTCTGTAACTGTTGCTGAGAAAAAAAGAAACTTTACCACTTTTTTGAGGGTGGCTCCTAAACGAATACATGGATTTTTTTGTGTGTTTGGATCCATCGTTCCTCGAAATGGGGGTTGAAATATATTGTGTGATCAAAACTCTCTAAACCTTCCCCATATAGTTTTTATTCGTTGAAGTTTTTAAAAATAAAAGCGACTATAGCTTCGGCGTACTGCCATCATCAGGCGATGTGAAATTTAACAGGAAAACAAACGTTGAAGACGAATAAGACGAACATGTTGTTTTTTAATTATTAACTGGCCGAAGCCAAGTGAAAAAACCTGAAGGGTGGCTAAACCGGAAAGGTTGTCCTAAGTTTCAAAACGAATTATTATCAAGCCTTGTTAAGAAGACAACCAACCGGAGGGTTGAATTATTACATTAAAAGTTGAAAGTTGAATTTAACACATTTCAAAAGAACCGGGGGGAAAAAATAAACTCATAAAAGTTTTGAAACTATTGAGATGACTACATATTTAAATTATTTAAGTTAAGTTTAAATTCGAGATCATGCAGACGGCATGTCTAGAAATGATTGACCACCAGGTTTACCTATCACTAGATAACGACCAGATAACTGACTTTAACAGCCTAAGTACCTGCTGATAATCCTCCTAAGTAAGTTCCGGTATCTACCATTCAATATAATATACCTATGCCGTTTTTGAATTCTCCACCAGCGAGCTACAATACCATCCTAACCATCGTCTAGTGAAATCAAAAAACAAGCCTGAATCTTTGGGACAAAATCATACCGTTGTTACTGCTGATCTTGCAATATACAGCACAGCACAAGAGATACCTAATGTGGAGTAACCTCCAAAATTTACAGGGAAAGGTACCTATTTGTACCTATATATTTCACCAAAGAACTGAGATACATGGAGTTAATGAATTGTTTGAGATTTTACAATGCAACTCGGCGGAATGCATTTGTAAACGGCCTAAATAGCTAGTTTTGGTATTCGGAGAGAAATTTCTTAGTAAAGTAAAATCTCTTACGCATCGCTCCTTGTTTAGCGAACGCTGCTGACTATCCTTCCCTCTCCATCTCACTCGCGATTACCGACTCGGCGAGGTCGGTAGGTTTTTACTTAAATGACCGTAACTTTTTTATTATGAAAAATTCACGGTAATGTTATAGAAAATAAAATAATCACAATGCTTTGGAGCATCGAATGAGCTATAAATATTGGAAATCGATATCGTGAAATAAAAAGTTATGAGAGTTCAAAGTGCGCACTTTTCATCTGCTACACGAATTTTGGAAGTTGACGGTCATTTTTCTAAAAACTGTCCATAACAAGGTAGGTAAATTGAATGCTTTAGATTCTGCTATAAATGTACTTTCATTTTACAAAAGGAATTATTGATGTATATCGCTTAGTTACTGAGAAAATAAATACTTTCGGTGGTCTAGTCGCGCGCGCGAAAATGAGTAAAATTCAACTTTAGCGGCCTATAACTTTTATCAGGACCACGGGAAAATGTCGTAAAGCGAGATTCTGAAGGTTCAAACATTTCTGAACCAAATGGTGTGGGTCCCAATTCTTTCTACTCTGAAAAAAAAAAACTACCTCAAATAAGCGAGTTAGCGCCGGCTCTCCGCTGCACTATGAGACCCGCCTATGATTTTTTGACCCATGTGGGCCAGCCTGGCCTTGTTTCTGCTCTTCTGCTCATCACCGGAGATGCGATTGCGTGGTTTGGTGTGTTGTTGAGGCTCAGTGACCTGTGAAATAGGTTGAGGGGTATCCTGGAACGCTCCTTCTGGTAACTTTTTTCTCGTTTTTTAAGTGGCTAACTGTCGGGTCTCTGTTGTAGAAGTTTAATATACGAATTTTAACCTACAAAAGAAACTACAGTTCAGCCCTTAATTATATCCTACTTGAAAAATAAACGATGAACGATGATGTGGTGTATTTACAATTCAAAGTAAATTAACGATCTTCTACTTTCAAGTAAAGATAACAAATTCCAAGTACCTACGAGCTGTTTACCTACAGTAAATATACTCATTGGTGTAGTTGATGATCATAGTGAAGGATACGCGTAATCTCGATTATAAAAAAATATTTGCTGTTTATGTATACGTAACTGCGTGCACTTTATTAGCAACAATTTTATTAATTATAACTGGGCGGTATTCCTCTTACTTTGTAATATGGCAAGTACCCTTATTTGGGCGCTCCACTGTTTTATATAACTTTCTCATCCCATCGAACAAAATTATTGCAAGCGTTGGTCAATTCCAGTGTTCTAAACAAATGCATGTGGCCTTACTGTGCCCTTTGTCCTAATTTACTAACTAAGGGGCTGTAGATCGAAGCACATCGAGATTGGGTTGTGGGCATAGTAGAGCGAAGGCATAAAGATCATCTCCACCAGTGCATGGGTACTGCCACCATTTAAGTAATTGGTATCCCGACTTGATAATCAATTGCTATCTTAAATTTAAAAATCAAAACGTGTTTTCACCAGACCTAGAGAGATCCAAATTCTGTAAAAATTTATAATTTATTCACAGATGTGTGACTATTATTTTTATCCTTTTTTAACTGTTTCTGAAATCCAGTGTGTCATTATGGTATGGAAACAGGAAAACTCTATGTTGTGTACTGTAAAACAATGGTAAATCTAAATTAGGTTGACATTCTTTGATACAACCTGCCAAATGCGCAATGCACAAACTAAATGAGAAAAATAAATGTTGTGGATATGTGTTACTAATTAGTGTATTAATTGTGTCATTCATTCTACTAAATAACTACATGTGGTGCACCAGGATTCGGCAACTACTCCATTGTATCAACACTGTCAACTTGATTCAACTGTCGCTCTTGACCTCGTCACCCTTTTGTAAGTTATAAAGGAAATGTTACTAATAACACAAGAAGCATAAAATACAGCATCTTTAAAAGCATGCAAACCCTCTAATCTCAAAGACACTTTTCTTTGTCTTTATGCGATTAAGACAAAAATCTAATATTATATCTGTTATTAATAATCTTTCTTATTGTTAGTATTCATAACAGTGCATGTTTGCGGATGCAAAGTGAAATGTACATTTTCTCTTGTGTCCATTTGTTGATTGCAACACTTAGTTACTAACTTAAATTACAAGATGCAGGTATTACAGAGGAATTCTCAATGGGTTACTTGTTGTTTGTTGTTGTGTTGTCAGCCTGGTAGCACAGTCTGCCAGTATAATTAAATAGCTTCTTTCATACAGGGTTGCAATATCCCATTCCTCATTCCAGCGATACGAATATGCTTTTGTTAACACATCAAGTTTATCTCGTCACATATTTGGTTTTAATTTCATTATCTGGACACATTTACTCTTATCATCTGCTTTTGTACGTCATTTCTGTTGCTATTTATCGTTAGATAATTCTTTAATTCCAGTTAAAATAGGACATTATTTCCTTAATTATATTCAACTTTTTGCATGCCTATATTTGGAATTTTTGTTATTCGTTTAAGGTTTATTTTATTTATGTAGTGGGATAATATTGACTTTCTAATCGATCACTACCTCCTCGGTTCCAGTTGATTTTGTTGCTTGATTGCTTTTGCATGTAGCTTTTTAAGATTCCTTCATTTCCAAGTAATTCATTGTTTTACTCAGTTTTAAACGTACCTAAGGTATTAGTTTTATTTTTGTTATATATTTTGAATTTTTCAATTTTATAGCTAACGAACATTTATAAAGTGAATTTTTTAAGGATGCTGATGTTTTACAATCTACCCACTAGAAAATTCAATTTTTCAATCCTCTCAATTTGTACAGGATGGTATCGGTGAGAGATACAGTGTAGGGTAACATTTTTGTGACTTTAAAATACGCATTTGAAGTTTTTGAAAAATCTTTGAAAAGTACAGAGCTATCTCCAAAAAACTGAAAATGACAGATTTTGTTCTTATTTTATCTATCTGAAACCGTCGGAAATGAACGGTTCCTGCTAGCACCGTCTGAGGGCACTTTCTTCTGGAGAATCTGAATCTGTTAGAATTATCCATTGACATGCTAGTTTTTGAAGCTCTTATTTTTTATGGGCGCCATGTTGGATTTTCACAAAATGAGATAGAAAACAAATAAAGAAAAATGAAAAAAAGGTTTTCGCTTTAAGGCGCATTTTCCATGAATTGATCATTACTTCCCAAAAGCTCATGTATCTATAAATTAGTTGACATCGCGCCGTTTGAGCATGCGCACATCTGATTTTTACAATATGCGATATGCTTGCCTTTACTAGAATCATCTCTGTTAATATTTAAAAATACATGTCTCTATAAATAAGAAAGATGACTTTGCGCATGCGCACATTTAATTTTTAGAATATACGATATTATGCTTGTTTTGACATCTCTGGTTAAAATTTCAAAAAATCTATAAGAAATATGAGTTTGCGTATGCGCACATTTGAATTTTACAGTATGCGATATGCTTGTCTTTACTAGAAGCATCTGTGCTCATAATTTCAAAAAAATATCTCCAGATTGTTCTTGGTTGTGGTGCCGGATCTATAAGTTACTGAATGCAAAGCCAGAACAGCGCCTTTCCACATGAGTTGGAAAACGTGCTAGACAAATAATAACGTGTCGCGCTCTTACATTTACATAAATTTACAAGAAAAATTTCAATAAATCAACTGTTTTGACATTCATTTCTCAACAAAACATCCACAAATAACTAGATCAACATAGCTTTGATGGCGATGCATTCAAATGAATTCCTTTTTTTGTCCCTCGTCTCATTCCATAAAAATCCAATATGGCGTCCATAAGAAATAAGAAGTATAATAGTGGAAATTATGAAAACCGAATCTGATTCTCCAAAAAAGTGCCCATAGAAGGTGCTAACGGAAACCGTCCATATCCGACCGTTTAAGCTAGGGAAAAAATTTCAAATGCGTTTTTTTAGTTACAAAAGGGGCAACTTTACCACCGTTGGACATCACTGTATCTCCCACCGTTATAGAAATCCCAATGGTGAGCTACGAATTTGAACTACCCTGTACTGTAGTGATTCAAGAAATGTGGCAAACTAGTGAATTCATAAATAAGTTTATAAGCGCAAACTTTTGAACCTTATCAAGATGTTAAAATCATGTTAAGAGAGGTAAAAATCATTGTTATGATCAATAGTACCTATTTTGTTATGTAAGTCATAGATTAATTGCAAAAATTTGTAAACAGCCATGGTTGCGATATGCTCTGTATGCGGTGATGTTTTAATACTTCCATTTTTGTACAGAGCTTAACATACTTTTACCTGATCTATAAAAGGTGCATTTCCCCACTCTGTTTTCTTCTTAACCTTTTTCTAGTTTCTTTTACTACCACTCACTCTGTCTTTTACTTCTTTGATAACTTTATGCTGTTAATACTCAAGCAACCGTCGTGCTATAACAAACTCTCTTTTCCACTAACCACTCGGTAGTGACAGTAAGTAAAATAAGTTTGCTAAAATCTAACTAAAATCGTACAACCTCTCGCATTGTTTTCCTATACCTATGTGATCCTGTATGGCAAACTGCATGGCTCATATTTTGAAATGGAAAAAAATAATTGCGGAGCCGATAGAGGTTAGGGATAGGTTAGGTGACTGGCGATGTGTCACCAGGCTGAACGAGGCGGATCTGCCCAGATGGCTGATTCAGCCCGGGAGGAGGAACAAGTTACACTACTAGGTGAAGAGGGCCTCCGAGCCGGAGGACAGGCCCTCAAACTAGGGTAATAGTCTTTCATTGATTTTATCGTTACTTTTAGTGCTTAATATACCCTGTCAAATCAATTTATTTAAATAACTTTGTTTAAAAAAGGTAGGGTAGATTAAGCATTTAATTTATTGTTAAAATATGTTCGAGAACTGTGCTGAGCCAACAACAGACCTCTTCTTACAGCACTTTTACTTTATGGTAAACACAAAACATCCACAGGACTACACTAAGGCAAGCACATGTTAACTTAGCCCAATGCCGTTTGTAGCGCGGCTGTCACCTTACATTGTACATTACATTGTCATAGATTAAATGTTAATTTTTGTTTAAAAATGAATGATCAACTGTGACAACCAGAAGGTACATTAGAAACACAACTTTTACCTATGCTATTTTTGTGTGGAGGTACTAATGTAAAAAAATATACATTTGTATTGGGTATGGTTTCAAATACAAATGCATATTATTGTGTGCATGCGCATAAACGCTTCATTCACTTTGCACTATAGATATACACAGTACATACTGCTTAACTCGTAGGGTTGTAGTGGCTGCTCTAAGGTAAAGTATCGTATTATAGTTGCTATTGTGCTAGTATGATTTGGTTTAGAATAAGCTTAGTTGTGTCTATATTACTGATGTGTCCAAGTCCACATACAGTGCAATGACCTTGCATATGGAAACCTACTTACATTTGAAACGACCTGCATTTATAATAGATGTTGTTAAATATTGGACTTGCACTATAGGTAAGGTTTAACTAAAAAATGCAGTAGTTTCAAATGCGTTTGTGGCAAATGGTGCATTGGGTTTGCTAATGTGTTGTGTTGTTAAGCAGCACGAGGGGGGTGTAAACCCTACTGAATCTATGACCCGGGCCCTCATTAGTGACGACTCTATAGCTCGCCAAGGCAACCTCGGCTCCGTACAGCTGGGGTACGTATCACTTTCATGCCACCGTCACTACATTTTCATATTAACTTACATAACATTATTTTAGCACACAATACTCCGAATCCATTCTTTTCATTCGTTTCTGTCAATTAGATAACATTCATTCAAAGGTCATTACAACAATTGGTTTCTTGAAAAAAATAGATTCATTGTGTGTTTTTTATACAGCATTACTAATAGATTTCTTTTTTTAACTGATCAGTTCATTACTTTACCGTCTAATTCATAAACTCATTTTATATTTCGTTTAAAACTGTTTCTAAAATATTTAAACAACAGTACTTTTACTTGAACAGTTTGCCGGAAAAAACGTACGAAACGGAAGAATTCTTTCCATGGTCAGTAATACCTTATACTTTTATATATTTACTACATTATGTGTACTTGCATACAATGTGTAAAGTAAAGCTAACATTTGATTTAGTTTTCGTTCAGCTTTAAATCGTTATCAAATTTTGGTTTTACTTAATTACGACATATATGTGTTGTGTAATGTACTGTGCTTATTTTGTTTATTTCTTTATGTTTATTCGCTTTATTTGCCAAAAGCAGTGTTGCTTAATGTAGTTCTGCATTCGCAATGGTGAAAAAGTAATGACTCTTAGTGTGAATGGCTTAGCATTTCGCACTAGACTTTAAGTTACTTGATTTTCGCTTTTTATCAGTATAAAAATTTGCTTTATACTACATTCAAAAAGTGGTAAAAGTGCTGGTAAGAATTACGAAGTAATTGGCAAATAGATACTTTATACACAACAGATCAGGCATTATTGCTGTAAGGCAAAATCTGATCGACGTACTAACAAAATTAAAATAGACTTTAGTATAATACATATTGACAAATATTTGCAGCTGTATCTTATATTCTTTTATGATTATTTAATTATTTGAATCTTAATTAAACGCCCCATTACGTTAGATAAATACGCTCGTAATTAGCTGGAGTTTATCTGTCATTAAACTGAGTAGGTCAATAAATGTAAAAATTAGTATGGTATCGCTTATTTATCTAACTTATATACATGCAACAGCTGGAAAATGTATTCTTGAATATCGTAAGTAATAGGTTGATATTGATCCTTAACATTGAAATTGTGCACTGTTTCTCATTTTGAACGTTACCGATCAGTCCTTGCATACAACTGATTTGTACAATCAGTTTTTTGTTTTGTAAGTTACAGACAAAAGAAGACAAAGATGAAATTATTAAACAAAGAACTTTTGTTAGGGATGTATAGATTTTTAAATTTTTTTTCTCCCAACAGTGCTATTAGTTTGTGATTTAAGCGATTGAAGAAACCACATTGTAGGACTATGTGGATAAGGCTACCTGGGCTGACATTTTATTTAACAACTAAGCACCAAGCTTGTTATGCCACCTAACCTACGTTGCTCTCACTGTTGTAGTAACCATACACAAACGTCAATCAAATGAGCAGCTTGGGACCCAATGGGAAACACACTGTCATTCTATATACCATACTATCTTTATTTTTTATAGTTTGAAATAATAAATTGATACATTTTTACTTTTAGGTGTAAGTCATAAATCAGAAACTGCACAACATGATTCATTGAATTTTCTTTTTTCAAATTTATCAATTAATCTTAATTAATATCTATTTTGTATTTATATTGCATTTGAGTCATACTAATTCAAAGCCATATATGCTCTACATTTTCCAGTGTTGCAATTCACTATAGTTTTAACTTTGAAATATTGAAATATAAACTTTGTAAATTGATTTTAAGATTCCTCTCTTCGAATTTACAAAGTGCATACATATATGTGATGCAATGAAACTTCTGATGCACACGAATCAATTCAATATTGAAAACATCGGAGAACGAGCTCCACTCATAAATTGTGATTAACTATCACTGTGAATTTAACCTCTTCTTGTGGTGTGTGTTGCTAACCTATTTTACTACAGCAATAGTAATTTAAATGCATCGGGACTTTTATTGTATGTACAATTTCCATGTTTGCTATACACTGAACATTGTGTTTCAATCAAACAGTGCTCGCATGTTTCCAATTCAATAAACTTCTAGCTGTTCTAATAAAAATTAAAGTTGAAAAATAAATTGCATTTTAAAAGCATGCCTTTTCGCATGTACGGAATTGATCACGGTGTTTAAACAGTATTTGAAAAAAGCATTATACGAACAAAGAAATTGCTTGGTTTTGCTTGGTCCAATGCACAATGATTGAAACAGATTGTGAAAATCGAAGGTTTCAAATAATTAAAATGAAAAATTGTAAAGTTGCAAATATTTAAATTGTACCAAAAGCACTTTAAAACATTAATCAACATTTTAAATGTAGCTTTGTTGCTGGTGTGATTCTTCGAGAACGTATACCTGCATTTGAGCGAATGTTATGGAGAGCCTGTCGGGGTAATGTATTTCTTCGTCAAGCCGAAATAGAAACTCCTCTGGAAGATCCGTCAACGGTAAGGATAGCTGTAGTCGGCGCAAAAAGTGTGTAATTCAACTTTGAGGCCGAATAAAAAATGGCCGTGAAATGGATTTCAATGGCCTCATTTAATTCTACATTGTACAGCGCCGGTTTTTTGGCTCTTCGCACTACATTTAATTTTAGGACCTAATTAATTAAATTCTTTTTTTATCATGCAGTCTCAATTTTATTTTCGAAATAAAAAGCCGCATAAGCACCTATTGCTGTATGTCCATCCAATTAAAAGTCATTTTACAATGAAACTATGCTTTTTATTAAATTAATCTCATGGTCTTAATGTTTGATGATACACATAGATATAGTACAATAATTAAAATTAATGTAATAATTAATATTTCTGTCTGCTTCTATCACATTGAGAAAGCGCATACGCACTTTCCTACATCGATGCGTACCCCCGAGGCCTACGATACTTACAGGATGCAGCGCTCGAAAAAGTCACGTGACCTTAGGAGGCAATTTGGAACACATTAAATACATTACGGCTTATGGAAAATCCGTGCGCGGTTCCACTATTTACCATTTTTTTCCGGATCCGTTCAGCATCTTGTTTTTGGACTGCCTGAGTGGAGGCGGACCCCTCTCCCGAGCCTCACCGGTCGGACGCCCCCTCCTGTGATACAATGCTAGCAATAACAAAAAAGTTTCTCACGTGGTGCATTTTACGCGGATAATTAATGCGCGATCTAGAGCTTGTTCAAACTACACTAATGCTAGATAAGGCATTATATATGCACAATTGGAGGCGCATACCATTCTAGTTTAACACACCGAAAGAGTTATAACGATATCATTCCTAGCAAAATAAATATGATGGTGTAAAGATAGAAGAACGTGGATTTACTATCATCGTTCTATCTTCAAAGACTTTAAATCTTTAAATTAGTTATTCTCAGTGTTATTAAAAATTAATGAACGCCAGAATTTAATTGTATGTACCATTGACAAGCTCTCATTGAAATTTCGTGGCTCTATGTTACAAAGATCCGGAGTAAAAAAAATAAATTGTGGAGCCGCGCACGGATTTTACGAAAGCCGTAATGTAATCACTATTCTGGTTCTACTTGATTATTCTAAGGTATTTGACATGTTAAGCCATCAAGTGCTCAATGCAATATTGAAATTCGTTGGACTGAATTATAATGCTTTACAGCTTATACATAATTACCTGAGTGATAGATGCCAAAGAGTAACTCTAAATGGAGTGGACTCCGAGCTTACGACTGTGTCTAGAGGTGTTCCGCAAGGTTCCATATTAGGACCCTTGTTATACACAGTTTATACATTTAATTTGTTGACAGGACTAAATCACTGTAAATACCATCTCTATGCGGACGATACCCAGTTGTATTACTCTTTTACAAGAACTGAACTAGAATCCTCTTTGGCATGTATCAATGAAGATCTAGAAAATGTACACAAGGCATCGAAAGAACATTCGTTAATAATTAACCCTGCAAAATCGTGTTTTATAGTGTTCGGTGATGACAACATTGGCATACACAATAAAATTGCATTAAAAATTGGCAATGACTCAATTCCATCGGTGAAGTGTGTAAAAAATCTTGGTGTGCTTATTGATTGTAAATTGAGATTTACCCAACACATCGACAACCTTATTGCTTCGGCTTACGGTCAATTGAGGAGTCTTTACTCAAGTCGTCATATTCTTGGTACCAAACACAAGGCTGTTCTCTGTGATTCGCTGGTTCTGTCGCGATTTAACTATTGCGATGTTTTGTATGGCCCATGTTTGTTAGCTAAAGACCGTGACAGAATTCAGCGAGTACAGAACTCATGCTTACGTTTCGTGTTTGGTATCAGGAAATATGACAGAATTTCGCACACCTTACCTCGACTTGGTTGGTTGAATATGTTGGAAAGAAGGCGACTGCATGCTTCGTCACTTTTTAGAAAAGTTTTAACTTATAAGATACCACCGTACCTGTACGATAAAATCACCTTCCGGACCGATGTGCATCATTTAAATCTGAGGCACAGGGGTTTAGCTTCCATCCCAATGCACAATTTAGCAATGTTTCAACACTCGTTTTCATTTAACATCTGCAAATTCTGTAATAATTCGGTGTACAGACAGTTATTGCCCCTGTCCGAAGATGCCTTTAAACGGCAAATTAAAAAATTATTAATCAGAGAGCGAAATTTAACATAATTTAACATAATTTTATTATTGTTTTGTTTTTTTGTTTTTGTTTTTCTTTCCTTTGTTGGTAGGTAGTTACTTAGTAGATTTGTGCTTGTTTTCAATCGAAATTGAACTGCTAATTGTTTTATGTCGTAGAATCTATGTGTATAAATATATTCTTTATGTGTCTAAGGGTACAGGGGGAAGAACAGGTAACCTACTGGTTTATCTGACCCTGAACCTATTGGTTATGGTGTAGGAACCATTTTTTTTTCCTAATCAATAAAATCCATTATTATTATTATTATTTAATGTGTCCCAAACTGCCTGCTAACGTCCCGTGTGTTTTTTGAGCGCTCCAGCCTGTAAGTATCGTAGGCCTCGGTACCCCACGATCAGCTGTTACGCTGCGCCTTTCTCTTTCACACGGAACAATACACATGTTTCTCTCTCCCGCGCTACTTAGAATTGCGACAACCGTACTGTTCCATGTGAAAGAGAAGGACGTAGGGTAACAGCTGATTGTGGTGTACGCATCGATGTAAGAGAAGCGCTCTCTCCATAGACGCGGACAGAAATATTACATTAATTTTTATTTAAGGGTAGTCTTGATTTAATTTTTTTCGGCAACCATTTCCAATGTGTTTGTTTTCATATTGAGATTGTGAAGGTTGTCCTTATGCGCGATTTCAAAAGTACACTCAAATTTAAAATTTTACCGTTCGCGTTCAGCATTTGGTATTGAGGTATTTTAAACACACCATCAAATCTGACAAACGATTATTTTTTATTAGCTCCCAAACTCGACTTCAAACTTTTTGCGCCGACAGTAGAACATTTTGGAACTATACGTGTTTAATTTTTAGAGTGACCAAGTCTTCAAATCAGTTTTTATAATATTCTTTCAAGGGGACCAGTTAAAAACTCGTGTGAAAAAAATATGCGAAGGGTTTAGAGCAACATTATATCCATGTCCGGAGGCCCCTGCCGATCGAAGGGAGATGGCAATGGGAGTTATGACTCGAATAGAAGATCTGAATACTGTGGGTTAATAATTTCTTTACTGACACGTTTCTATTCAATAATTTGTAGGTGTTAGGCCAAACTCAAGATCATCGCCATCGTGTTCTTGTCGCCGCAGCTAAGAATATCAAAAATTGGTTCGTTAAAGTTAGAAAAATTAAGGCTATCTACCATACTTTAAATTTGTTCAATTTGGATGTTACGCAAAAGTGTCTCATTGCGGAGTGTTGGGTGCCAGTGTTGGATATTGAAAATATTCAGTTGGCATTGAGGAGAGGAACGGTAATATATTTTTAATCATAACGTTTTTGTGACAAGATCTTTAGGAACGGAGTGGCAGTTCTGTGCCTCCAATTTTAAATCGAATGGAAACCTGTGAAGACCCTCCCACTTACAATCACACCAATAAATTTACTTCTGCCTTTCAAGCATTAATTGATTCATATGGAATTGCTTCCTATCGAGAGATGAATCCGGCACCTTACACTATTATCACGTTCCCGTTCTTATTTGCAATCATGTTTGGTGACGCCGGGCATGGACTACTCATGACCCTTTTTGGCTTGTGGATGATTTTAAAAGAAAAACCATTGGCTGCCAAGAAAATCGATAGCGAGGTACTTTTTCATTATTTATCACAAAGAAGTTTAATCTAACTTTTAGATTTGGAACATATTTTTTGGAGGTCGTTACATTATCTTCTTAATGGGTGCATTTTCCATGTATACAGGAATGATGTATAATGATATATTTTCAAAGTCGTTTAACATATTTGGATCTGCGTGGAAAATTCATTACAATAGTTCCGTTATCTATGATGAGATTGAAATGACGCTAAATCCTTCCACTTCAGACTATAGTGGATCCCCATACACATTTGGGTTGGATCCTGTTTGGCAATTATCGAAAAACAAAATTATTTTTCAGAACGCCTATAAAATGAAGATTTCTATTATATTTGGCGTTTTGCATATGTTGTTCGGTGTTGTATTGGGTTTGTTTAATCATATGTAAGTATTTTTATTTTCACTTCAGGTTCCAATTTTCATGTGAATGTTACGTTGGTGGAGTTAGGTAAATGGGACCCATACTACCAATTTAAAAAAAGCTATTTTATAAAATACCTTTATTTTACAACAAATTATCTTTAATTTTTCGTTATTTTATTTTCAACTGCAAGCTCCAAATTTTGTGGTATGTATGTCATTTTCTGGTGACACAGTATCCTAGTGCCCTAATAAAATGATTGGCGGATATATAACAGAAAAAAGATAAAATGTTTATAGAAATGCGACGAAGCAAAAATGTTGGTAATGTGTTTTAATTTTTTTACACTTTTTGCTACCTAAAGCAACATAAACAAAAAAACTATTTTAATAGAGTTCAGCATTTTTATTTCTACAAATGCAACGGCTCTAAATAGTACTAGAGAGGGAAAATCAACGAACTACTACTAGTAGTCAGTTTTGCGCAACGGTTTAAGACTCGTACTCCAACCTCACAGGTTGTGAGTTTGAATCCCACAACCTGCCAGTTTTTAGTGATACAGAACAACTACTGACTACCATGCTTCGGAGAGCATGTAAAGCTGGCGGTCCCTCCAGTCATACCGCGAGTGTCGTTAGCTCAGACAGACAGCTATTGAGGCGACTTGAAAACGTCTGTACCTAGAGAGTGCCACCCATACGATACATACATACCAGATCAACTATTGAACGCCCGTTCTTTTAAAGCTAACACTTCTGAAAATAAATGAAGGGTTGCCAACCATAGGGTTTTCCTTAGTTTGCACCCACGTCATCTGTGTATTATGACGTCATTACTAAGTGTGGTTACATCATGCAATTAATGACGTGCGCCCAAACTAAGGTCACTATCTTAGATCATGGGGTGTATATGAATTTGGAGTTACCAACACACAAATCTAGTGTTCCGACAAACTAACCTTACCTGACTTTCCCCAGTGGCCCATTTATCTAACTTTAGCTTCATTGAAATTCATGCTCCTGTTACAATTACCAACTTTTTTCAGGTATTTCAAAGATAAGATAAAAATAATTTGCGAATTCATCCCTCAGCTTATATTCTTGTGTTTCTTGTTCTTGTACATGGTTCTCCTAATGTTCATTAAATGGCTGATGTACTACCCAACAGATGATAGTAAGTTTAGCAATGATGCCGAACACTAATTTACTTCAAATTATTTTGTAGAAGACAAGATAACTTACAGCCCTCATTGCGCACCGTCGATATTAATTAGTTTCATCAATATGGTTTTATTCAAAGAGCCTAACAAAGTTGAAGATTGCGCTGATTATATGTATAATGGTGAAATGGGCATTGAAAGATTTCTCGTGGTAATAGCAGTGATTTGTGTTCCATGGATGTTGCTAGCGAAACCAATTTATATAATGCGAAATCAAAAGAAATCCAACTATATGGTTCGTCACACAATCTGAAGTTATCTGTGGTAAAAGTAAATTCTTCTCGCAGGTTTCCCATGAGCAAATGAATGCTGCAACCGAAAACGGAGATGCAGAGCAACCTGCACATAACAACACGGTTCATCGTGTTGAAGGAGGACATGGTAGTCATGCCGAAGAGGATTTAGGTGAACTGTTTATTCATCAAGGAATTCACACTATTGAATACGTTCTGGGATCTGTTTCTCATACTGCATCATATTTACGTTTATGGGCATTATCTCTTGCTCACGCACGTAAGTATGCAAGCTTTACAATAAGGTGCTATACACGAGTTCGTTACAGAATTGTCGGAAGTTTTATGGCAGATGGTACTAAGTAAAGGTTTAAAAGTTCAAGGCTTCGAAGGGGGTATTGCCTTATACATAATATTTAGTATATGGGCCTCTTTAACAGTTGCAATTTTGGTTTTAATGGAAGGACTGTCTGCATTTCTGCATACATTACGTTTGCATTGGTAAAATGTTCATTTTTGTTCTTTGTTTATGTTTACGTGTCGATTGTAGGGTCGAGTTTCAAAGCAAGTTTTATTCAGGAATCGGTCATGGATTTCAACCTTTCTCTTTTGAGACTATTCTTGATTCCGCTGCAACACAAACTGCAGATGAATAATTCCATAAATAAATAAATGTTCTAAATAATTGTAATTTTTCTAGATTGTACTTAATTCTGCCGTTCATCCTTCACCGTAAAATAAAGTATCCCGACCAAAGTGTGGTGCTACATAATTTCACGTTTACCTGCTGTAGATATTTATTGACAGTTATTTAAATTGTTGTATTGACAAAAATTGCATGATCGATGTAGATATGATGTTATCTAAGCTTTGTTTTTGACATAAATTAGAAGTTGATTATTTATAATTTTCGTGATGTTCGTAGTCCTGTGAAATATACATGTATCGTAAATGTTGTATGGATTAAATTAAAGGATTGCAATTTACCAACACCATTTTTAAAATTCACATAGAAATAGTGTGATCTGTGCAGATGGTAAACGCTAGCACAGACAACATATACTACAGACGGTCAATCTTAAGGGGAAAAAGCACGCTAAGTTTTGTTTCAAATGTCCCCTTATTTAAAAGCCTGCTATCCCTCTATTTTGCTCCATCTATTAGCGCATACAACAATGTGTTGGTTCTTCTACAGATTTCTTTTATTGGAATGGTTTTGCAAATTGTCTAGGGAAAGAAGTATTGATACTTTATTGTTAGAAAGCTGTCCCACAAGAAATCCCCATAATTTACATCTGGGGCGAAGTGCTGATCATCTTTGCAGGTACACATCACATACAAAGCAAATATCACTTTATATTCGCAATTACGTATTACTCGTTGTCTTTGGGTGCATAAGAAACGATATATCTAACTTGCACCACTTTTCGAATTCTCGAAAAAAAGTGTAATCTCCGTGTTTGTTTATATACCTACGTTACGTACTCTACTTGCCTACTTGTCTCTCCCTTTGTGGAATAAATCTTGCAATCAGCAATTTAACTTCATTTAACTTGGATAAAGAAAACCTAAACGTAAGCAAATTTTCGAATGATTATTTGTATCATATGTAATAAATCCCATTTAAGGTGTGCAATTATAGGTCAATTACAGCGGTAATTGCATTGTAGAAAACGAAAGAGCCCTGCGATAATTGCACATTTCATGGGAATACACTTTAACAATTTTATAAGTAGGTAAGGTGAGTTTGTAATGTTTATTCGGGAAATATTCCCCCGAATTACACTCGTGCATCAAAATAAACCTGATAATTTTTAGCGCATTTTCCAACGAAGTTGGGTGCGCTATTGCAGCCACTTTCTCTGTCCGTCCGTCTGTCCGAGGCCTTAACTACTTCTACAGTTTTCAAGATATTTAGTTCGTTCTTTTTGCATTCGGTAGCGTATCGCTCTGGCACCTGAGTCAAAGAAAATCTTGACGATTGAACTGCGCATGCGCAGGCTGCGCAATGTTGACTTTTTTATTTATTAATATATTTTGTTGAAATTTTAATCACAGATACTTGTAGTAAAGGCAAATATATCGCATACAGTAAAAATCAGATGTGCGCATGCGCAGAATGCGCAATGCAAACTTTCTTATTTATGGAGATATTTCTTTGAAATTTTAACCAAAGATACTTATAGTAAAAGCAAACGTATTGCAAATTGTAAATATGAGATTAATAAGCGCATGCGCAGGACGCGCAATATCAACTGCGCAGTAAGTGTCAACTTCCTTATTTATGAAAATATTTTTTTTAAATTTTAACCATATATGCGTCTAGTAATGAAAAACGTAGCGCACATAGGTATGGCCTTTGGAGAAGTATTGATCAATTTATGGAAAATGCGCTGAAGTTACACTTCATACTTTGTTAAAAGAGCATTTTGATGCGCTTGTGCAATTACCTACGAAAATTGTCACAAAGCAAAGTTTTAATAGCGATCCTCGAGATGGTTTATAGTTTTGTATCTATTACTGTCTGCCGGTTTAGTGTGTTGTCACTTCACTCAACCAAACCATGTGTATTGTATGCAAAAAAATCCCCTGAATCCGTAAATGACAGTCTAGCTGACCGGAAACTCCGGGAACATATTGCTATACACAAGAAAACGAAGAAAATATGGGAAAATATCGTTTTTTCGCATTTGACTTAATTAGGTATCTCGTATTCTCGTTAACTATTCCTCTTACGGAAAAAATGAAGAGAACGATTTGCTTAGAATCGATTTTTCTATCAGATACAGTTGGTATGATTTTTTATTAAACAGCGTGCCAAGGGCCTATTATAAAGTTACTTTCTTGTTCTGTTTCTGGGGTTTCCACTAAACAGGCCACTAAACTAATTCCACAGTCCGTCGATTTGCAAAACTCATCGGGACAACAGACAATTGTTGGAATAGGTTGTTTTACGGTTCCACCATCCATAAAAATATTGAAAACGCTCCGGGAGTCATCCAGTTTGAAGGACAAACCATTGAGAAGGGCGTATCAACAAAAACAAATGGTAATTTTTGGGATTACTTTTTTTGTATTTTTCCAGAAAAAACAATAACATTTAAAAATGAACGGTTCTGTACCAACTGAAAATTCGATTCTAAACAAATTCATTTCTATGAGCTCGAGCAATAGTTGACGAGATAATTGGAAGTCAAATGCGAAAAAAACTGCATTTTTCCATTTTTTCTTGGTTTTTTTTTTGTATAGCAATATGTTCCGGGAGCTTCCGGGCAGGGAACTACATAAAATACACTTGGTTTCGTTGTGTGAAATGCCAACATCCAGTTTAGAATACTTTTGGAGCTAATTTGACTGGACAGCGACGTCGGAAGTACGGGTCAGAGGGGGCGAGTGGCCCCCTCAGTTTTTACACAAGGTGGGGCCGCGTCCCCTCTAAGAAAGAGTAGATAAATCACTAAAAAGCGACTAACACATCTTCTACTGCATGTGCATGCAGAAATTACAAAAAGTGTAGAAGTAGAGGATATATTGAAAGAATTTGCCAGGAAACCACGGAAAGGCGGAAAATTTTTGGATATATTTAATTTTTTATACTTGCTTTTCTTTACGATGCTCAATAGTGCAATAAACAGGGACAAAATTTTTGTAACTTGTATGTTCTAGTTCTTCATTATTTTTTAAATAAAATATTAATGATCTATGGCTATGGTTTTCTCAATCGAGTCAAGTATCTCTGAGTTGCTCAGTTGCATGTAACTAGACATCCTCCGACACTTTTTTAAATTTTTTTCAAAACTTCTTTCAAAAATACATTATTTGATTGATTAAATAAACAGGTTTCAGGGTCACTTAAAAAACCCACTGCTTTGCATTAATTCGTACACAATTTTGCATGGGAAGGACCTTTCAGACTCAATGGTCGCTGATTTTTGCCCCCCCCCCCAACCGTTATTCACTTCCGACGTCGCTGTGACTGGACTATGTTGACCCTACACATTGACATAAAATAAAGTTCGTTAAGTGCTCTCTCCCCTAATCAAAAAATGTTGTGATGGTATTATCACAGATACATATAGGTAGGCAAGGCCGTGCGAGGGGGAGGGGCGAGGAGCGCCAGGCTCTGGACGCCAAGTCGGTAATTCCATGGAGTTAGGAAATCAAACAAAAGCGCCTGCATTTTGATCTCAAATTGCCATGGCACCACTGATTTTCTTAAAAGCGCCAGTTTTTAATTATCCAATTTCTTGGATTTAAAGTTCAGAAAATTAAAAGCTATAGTATGCATGGATTCGTAATTTTTTTCTCTACAAAAAACCTAAATAGACTTTCTCTCTAAAATAATTAGAGAAGTCAATAATCAGAAATGAAAAAATTACTATTGCAATTCCTATGGTGCGTTGTTCAAGTCACCACCAGGTATAATAATATATTTATTATGGAAAAACAAAAATTATGTTTATTATTCTAATAAAATCTTTCCTTGTCCAACCTCATAATTTTATATGTGGAGGCCAAATTTAGTTTCCGCCCTTGTATAATAACCAAACCCGCTCCATCAATTTTTTAAATGTTTAGAAAAGAGAAAAATGAAGAATTAAAATGTATCCTATTTCATGTAATTTATGATGTTATACAAGTGAGCGCTTATCTTATCTACGTAAAAGCCGGCGTTGAAGCCGAGGAAATAAGGTTTGAGTATATGTATTTTATTTTTACAAAAATGACTCCATCTATTACACACGTTTACCACACACAACAGTTTTCTGTGCGTCTACCACATTTTACAACAATTTATTTCGACTGCTTCAAGGTAGACAACACACTAGTCGTACTCTATTACGTGTTGCGTTTATTTCTATAGCATTGCATTGACCGTCTGTAGTATATGTTGTCTGTGACGCTAGCATTGTATACTTATTTTGTTGCTTGATTATACATATACATACAACATATACACAGGAGTTCTATTCTAGAAGAAATAATTTAATTTTGTTTGGCAACAACTACCCTTTCCTCACGTATCATGTTGCTTGTGCGAGGGCCCCAAGAGTTTGATTACTCGTAAAAATATAATCTAATAATATATATTGGTGTGACCCTAAAATTTTGGACCATATACACAACACCTCAAACCTAACTAGCTCTAATAAAATTTCTCTCGGTACACAGCTACACCCAGCACAACAAAAGTAATTAAATTCCGACTTTAAATTTCCGATTCCAAGCAAACAATGGTCATTATCAAACTTCTTAAACTTGGAAAAGGGCCATTTACCAAATTTTAAAATGCACTAATTGTAATTGAGCATGAGACATCTCTGTAAATAGTTTAGGGGATCGAATAAACACGCGACTTGCATGATTTTACATAAATAAAATTTATTCTGCGGCCACATGAAATTAAACAAAATCCTATTTAATAAAATTGGACTGTTAACAGCGTCCGAATAAACAAACTACGCATATGCGGTCGATTACAAATTAAACAAATATATTTTCGAGTTACAAAATCCGGGCAATAATTACTAAAGGAAGTAATACACTTAGTCGACACATGACGCAGAAAAATCTTAAAACAATTCCCCAAACAGGATGTAGGGATGTGCGCAATTAAACAATTATTATCGTACTGTAAAAAAACCAGAAAATTCCGATTACTTCCAAATGTACTCCAGAAAAACCGAAATTTGCCGGTTTTGGTTTTATTTTGATCTGATGATATTTGAACAGATACAAAAAAAATAAACAACACTTTCCTATTGCCTTTTAATAGACCGTTTCAGTTCGGAGAATTCATCATGAACTTTATTTTTTTATATGACCCATAAATACTATGGCATTTTTATTATGAATATGATGTCTGGCACACAAAAAAAACAACAAACAGAATGGCAGACTGGCTATTTTCTTTATAAGTGACTACATGATTCTGTATTTTTTAAGATAAATTATGTTATATATGATCAATTTTTTAGGGACAATACATTGTTGGTCTTTGCCAAAATCTCTATACTTGAAGTATGGTATGGCGTCCAAACAGGAAAGTTGATGAATCCAAAATATGTTTAGATAAGGCAAGAATCCCTTTATTGAGAATTAATTTTAAGTCATTGTAACTTGAAACATTAAAAGTGTAAATGAATAATATACACACAGCATCAATTACATAAATCGTAAGAGCAAAAATGAAAGTAAATGATTATTTTTTTATACAAAAGTAAATAAATAAATAACATTTCATTTGTCATAAATTTGTAGTTACAACACAAGTGCACTTAAAGCACCTTAATCTGCATTAGCAATGATTGACAAATCTGTCCATAATTATAAATCTTATCCTTGCAAGGTAGACACCAAATCACCTGCGGCCAACATTTCTTTAACGATATCTAATCCTCCCACAAGTTCCCCCGTTACATAAAGTTGAGGATATGTAGGCCAATCAGAGTAGGTTTTCAATCCCTGACGAACATCTTCATCAGTCAGTATATCAAAGGTATCATAACTAACCCTAAAATAAAATGCTTAGTAAGTGAAAGAGAAAACATTATAGGTACCCTGTGTCGTTTAAAATTGCAATAATTTGTTTACTAAATCCACATCTCGGCGCATTACGATCACCTTTCATAAAAAGCATTACTTTATGTTTATTAATTAACTGCTTAAGACGTGCTTCTAAGGGTTCTTTTTCATTTACTTTTCCTACACTAGATTCAGTCCGGCAATGTTCTTTAACTTTAGCAGTTATTTTGGCGGCATCGGCTCCATTCACACGATCAATTTCTTGTCCATTTCGAAATAATAAAATCGTGGGTACCGCTTCTATTTGATACTTTAACGAGATTTCCGGTATATCTTCGGCTGGGCATGTACAAAATTTAACACCTGAATAATCTATTTCTTTTGATAGCGCATCTAAAAGGTCATTTACTTGTGCACACTGTTCTACCCAGTCTGCAGCAAAATGTATCACACTTAAAGGATTTCTGTAAAATAAAATAATTAAATACCAGAAGCACGTTTTGTACTCTTACTTGAGGGCAGTTTCAAATGAGGCCCCATTTGTCAATAACAGGGGCATTTTCAAGTTAAAATATTGATTTTAGTGTTTATTAGAAGGACGTGACTTTTTGAACGTATTTGCAAACTGACTCATTCGTATTTGCAAGGTCAAAAGAGCCACAGTACTAGCCGACTGAAGTTAGGTGCATTACAATTTACAGTGCTGTATTATACGTGTATAATCAATGGTTGATTCACGCTGGATCGTTGTCAAAATGGAACACACTGTGTATAATCAATGGTTGCGTTTTAAAAATTCAAAGTTTAAGTAATAAAAGGCCAAACAGTTTTAAATTAACTTCTATACAGTAATACAATCTTGATTTAAACCCAGACTTTACATTTCTCGTTCCTCTGACATTGTTTAAATAATTACTAAAGTATTTAGTCTGATTAAGTTTTTAAATAATGCGTCAGGATTCCGTGTTAATCTCTGTAGTAGCACTAATTTTCGTTGGGACACTTTGTATATCCTGTTATCTCTATGGTACAACGTTTGGGTTCATTTAAAAATCATAATAGAGGTTAAGTGTTTAGATAAAATTGGGTTATGATTACATGTTTTCTAACAAAATTGAGAAATTATTTACATTAGTTGAAGTGGTAAGTATTACATTTTTGTTTAAACTAAACAGATACGTTAATACATACTTTAAACATACGTAACGCTTAAAATCCTAAAACTACACTGTTATTGAGACAGTAATTTAAGTTCATCTTAAAGGTACCTAGCAGGTAATTATTGGTTTTCTTTTAATCTTTCTAGTCTTTTGTACAAAGCCATTTTCAAGTAGATTAAGGGCTGAATTAAGTTTATATTGAGTACAATGTGATGTTTTTGTAATATAATAGGTAGGTATGTCAATTAAATTCTAAAAGTCAAGAAAAGGCATGCACCCAATATGGAACCTTGTGGTACTCCTAAATTAAGTTTTGAAAGTTACACATTCTTCCATTCACATTTACCATTAGTTGCTTGGTATTGGCCTAAGAGGTAGGCTGAGACAAGTTCATAAACATAAGTACATGTAGTTATAAAATACTATAAGATACACGTGTATAATTGGTCTTTAAAGCACTTGCAACGTTAAAGGCACTCCGCTTTGAAGTTTTGATTTTCTAATTGAATGTGAAACGTACTCATAACATTGAATGGTCACCACTCTATAGTTTGCTTTATAAAATCCGATGGGCTTTTATTATTTTGGAAGCGGATTCTTGATAAATCTTAGAAATAAAAAATCAATTTTGAAAATATCGGAAGATTATCAATAGTTTCTTATATTATTAAAATAGTTCCGCAAAAAATCAAAGCAAAAAACCTTGCTAAATGTTCTTACATAAAAACTCCCACTATTCATTACTAGTTTACTAAATATACCTAAGTACATTCAAAATCTTGTGAATATTTGCGTACCGTGTGGGGGGTGATCTGGAACTGTGGTCAGAACTCCACCAACATGCTCGTGACGAGGCTCTCGACTATTTGTTATGGAGATGTTTAAGAAAATGCATAAAATATTTTGCGGTTAAATAAAAAACCTCATTATAAAAGGCTTCAGTGCCTTTGAAGGGCCATTGGACAATACATAACTTTAAAATTCTACTTAAAAAACAAACACATCCCCAACAACAAGATTGTATGTAGGCTTTTCCGAGGTTTTTCTTCAAATTGAAACACAGAACCTTTTAGAACCCATAAGAAGTGTATCATCCAATCCTGATTTTAAAAAAATTAAGGGTGTATGAAACTGAGAACTCAAAGTTTGTATAAAAAATGTTAATTACTTCTATTTTGCACTGTAACTAGTAGTTACATTGGAAGCAGCACTGGGGTTTTTACTAGAATTCTGGACAGCCTCTTACGAGTCGTGACGGAACGGGCTAATGTGCGCAGATATATTTAATTCAATGTCTTTTATGTTGAACGTTTTTTAACGAACCGTAATGTAAAGGAACGGAACGGACAAGTGTGTGGCAACCTTTATTGACGTTTTAATATTTTAAATGCCATACAGATGCCATACAAATTTGGAGTGTTGATTAGAGTTTCATATAGTCCCTTAATTTTTTAAATAGTGCGTTGGATAATACACTTTTTAAGTGTTTTAAGAGTTTCTTTAATGGTCTCTCAGGTAGAAAGAATGCCATCTACTTATAAAGGCTTTTTTAATTTTTGTCCGAGGGATAAACCACTTCAAAGTTTGTGTACACTAAAATTCTAAAAGAAATCTGAAAAAATTCTAAACAATTATAGAAAATTATACACTATTTCAAAAAGTTCTTGAAAACACTACACAATTTACTAGCGTATGCTATTACGTCAATCGATCTATTAAACCTACCTTTAAAAAAATTGCAAAATACTAAAATCGGTAAATAAATTTATTTATACAGTCCTTAATTCCTTAAACTTTTTACATAGCTATAAAAGTCAGACAGACAGACATCAAGAGACTTTTTATTTTATTTAAAGTGCACTAAAAATTGTAGAAAAATTCTAAAATATTAAAAAAATTCTAGAAAATTCTACATAATGCTAGTAGTGTACACTAACGTCTCGACTAACGTTCTACAGTGACTTTCCCCCTCGCCTCTGTC
>NW_022170510.1:3165275-3181487 GCF_008802855.1 Photinus pyralis
ACCTGAATCACAATCTTCGTTTTAAACACTCAAATGCATGCGAAAAAAGGCCTTTAAAACACACGTGCTTTAAAGTTGCTAAGTAACGATACTTCAAGTATGACTTTTGAAACTGTCATCTGGATGAAATAAAAAATCCTCTAGGTCGCTTTCTGTAAATGCAGAACATTTCTTTGGCTTTTGTACCTATCCTTTGGTTGAAGCTTTCACAAACGCGCGTAATTTAGGGTATGCTTCCAAATCTGTTCCACTTTTTAATCGCAGCATTGCTTTAAAATTTTGAATGAATGCACCAAAATATAGAAGATTTAAATACCTTTGACATTTCCTTCATATATGCCAGCATTATGGATGCATTTAAGACTGTATTCGTAAGTAACTTCCTATTCATCCATGGAAACAATTTTTCATATTCTTTATAATAGGCTTTACTGGAGTTGGATTTTACACCTACCAACGTTTGTTTAGATTTTACAAGCGATTTAATGAACGGTGTATTATCTTTTTCAATGGAAATCGTTTAATTCACAAAGACGATGATTTTTATAAGCAAACGTCAAGTGACATTTCCATGGCAATCGTGAAATTACGAACACCCAGCCCACTTAATTAGACATGCATTCGAGCATAACGTCAATATGATTTCATTGAATTTCCTATTTTTAAATTATACTGCGGTATAATAAAAAATACTATAAGATACACGTGTACAATTGGTCTTTAAAGCACTTGCAACGTTAAAGGCACTCCGCTTTGCGTCGTGCCCTTAAACTCGTTGCGCGTGCTTTAAAGACTTGATTATACACTTGTATCTTAATATACTATTGTTTTATGTTAACAAAATGGAATGTTACGTAGTCTGAAAAGTATCTTTCACCTTTTTACGATCATATCAGTTTATGTTAATTATCATTTTATGTACTTAGTTCAATAAAATTTCTTGTGTTTTTGTCTCGGTTGAACTTACTAGTTTCAAATTCCACTACAGCAAGAGTTGGTCAAATAACGTAAAATCAGTCAAGATTTCAAGCAAGCCTTAACTTGATATTCATTTGCTGATGGCCTATGCAATGGTTTATAACTACCGAAACATTTACATAATGCCGCAATGCCGACATTCCTCATCTTTCTGCTCACAACGGCAGCGATACGTTATAAACAAAATGCTAATAGTACTACACTTAGTGGACTGCACTTTCCTTGAACCCGTCACAGCACAGTAGGAATGGGTTTTATTGATGCACAGTAGGTTGGTTTCACACAGGGAGCCCAAAAAATGATCTCTGAATTTTCTAGTTCCTCTGGAATCTGGATGGTAGAAACATAACCTAAAAGTGTTTCCTTAATAAAAGATTAATATATCAGCATACCTTAGAAATATTTGGCAATGCCGTGTATTGTTGATGTCATCAAATCAATGACGTGCAACGCTTTTTATAGCGAAACCCCTATATTCTTTTTCATCTTTTCATTATTGAACGTTGGGCTTTGAGTTTTAGTCACTGATTTATCGTAATTTATTACCGTACCATACAATTTGAAGGTAGGTTAATTGTTAATACGTTTATTGGCGTTGATTATAAGGGAGATGATTCCTTTCCTTTGTTTCCCCGTAAATACAGATAGTTAAATAATCTTTGCTTTCTTTACCGGCTTGGTTTACCGTATACTCGTGCGATCCCTCGGTAACTGCACCTATGAGTGATTGATGCGTGGTTTTTAAAACCGTTCCGCCGACTTTGACTAGGAGTAAGGAGAAGTCAACTTCTGGTGGCGCTCGAGATTTTCCACACCGTCCCACCGATTACCGCAGCTTTCATTGTTTGTTGTAAAAGAAATCTGATTTATCTTTTGATACAACTAATTTTACCAATGGAGTTTAAGCAACCTTTGACCTTCCCGACCTCTAACGTCGTAGTGCGGCGCTAGACTAGAATACTGTCTACTTTAGTTTAATTTAATTTCCCGGGGAGTTGGAGAATGCCTAACGTAACCCATTTTTTACGGCAAAATAATTTACTTTCAGGCCTCGAATATTTTTAACGGTAGTCAAATTCTGATTGAGGATTTAGCAACGAGTGCCCATAGTGATCCTCTGATTCAAAGCGTATGTAGGCAAATAAATGGGCGCATAATTAATAGCAGCGGGTAGCTCGTTAAACTTTTTAAATTATTTCAATTTTAATCGTTAGTGTTACGTACTCTTTCCCATTTTTCTTGAAATCTACCACCTATGGCATATCAAAAAATCAATACATTGAAATTAAATTACTTTTTTAATAATTACAATTTTATGTTCAAATTCTAATCATTAGCGTTTCGTTTAGATTAGTAAATGGTTTGCCTCAATTGCGAACAACAAAACTTGGCTTTATAAATCAACTTTTGCTAATTTCAGTTCTCAAAGCCCTTCCGGCTATAATTTATTAATTACCGAAGTCACAAACGACACGAACATAAAATATTAATACCTATAAAATACCGTGCTTATGTTTCATGATGAAATAATGTTCTAGTAAAGCTTCACGAGAGGTTGAAGTGTTTTTAACAAACTGTCTACGATCATCGTCAATGTCAATTTGTACGTGCAGGGAAAACCGATTTATATGTCCACAGTCCACACATCATGTCACTGGCAGAAGTATTTGGTACAATGCGGACATACGTTAAGCTCGTTTTAATTCAATCGTGTACGTAATAAAAAGTGGGAATGCACTTGAAGGTATAGGATTCCGATTGAAAAAGGGCTGTTTGTTTTTAATCGCCCTTTTGTGAATAGAAGTCATTTAATTTTAATTTTTACTTTATTAATATGTTTTGGAATTTAATTTAATTTAGAAGGTGTCTTTAAAATAATTTTCTTTAAATCAGTAAGAAATAATGTACCGCTGTATTTTGTTATTTTCTATCGCAAGGAGAGTCGCTCGCATACAGGGTGTTTTATTAAATGCATTTGGTGCGGCCACCATATGTTCAAATATTCATTAGGTATAATTTCGACTATAAAATTCCAATAACTTTTTTTTAAAGGTTGCAAGAAAAAACTATTCTACATATTTTATCTTAAATCCACCTACAAAAAGTTTTTATAGCAAATGTAGTCTACCTAGTAGTCTACTTTAGCTCTATAAAGAGTGGACCATCTTCGAGAAACGCATACCATAGTATAACACATATACCTAATAGAAAAACTGAATGAAGTGTAAAAATGTTCTTTTACGAGTTTCGTTGTGAAAGTCTATCTACATCTAGGCAGCAAACTTGAAATTATGATTCAGTATACTGAAAAACATACAAAAACGCTCAGAAAAAGACTTCCGCAATTTTACTACGGAAAAACTACCAGTGCTATGTATTTAAACAATTTCCTCGTTAAAAGAAGCTACAATTCGATAATCTTACGCAGCAGGTAGCTACGTACGCTTTTTATTTATCGCATAATAGGTTATTCAAACAAAAAGCTTTACAGAATCAAACCCTTGAAATTATTCAAAGCGTATTACAGTGTTTCTCGACTTTAAGAGCTGGAAGTGACAACAAGGAATTGGAAATTGTGAAAAGCGAAGTTTCCAACTCGAACGACTACAAGGAAAGTAGACCACATTGTAAACGGAACAGAAGTAGAAGAAAAGGGGGAGAAACTGCAGATTCACAAAAGCTAGGAACTTAAATAGCGAATTTATTGCTATTCAGAAATGATAGGTGCTTAAAGGTAGTATGAGTTAAAGTGTATCTAAATAAAAAGGTTTCTCCAAAAGACAAACATAAATTAATTAACCACAAAAAACTAGATTGATAATTTCTGTAACCGAGAGTTAACAGAAAACAGAATTCAGTTACACACATTTTACAAACTTGATTTATTAGAAATTGTTTCAATCCCGAAGATACAAGCGACCATCAAAGCACAAGCCTCATATCTAAACTGTTAGATAAACCGCAAAGTGATCTTTAATTTGCAATTAGGGGTAGACTTCATCATTGGGTTGAAATGACACATAAAAGAGATCGGTTGTAGCCTCTGGAGTACAATGGTGTTGATCGAATCTAATCGCGTAAGTGGGAATTCCATTTTAGATTTAGTTGCGGAACAAATACAGCTATCGTAGTATCAAGGTAAACTAAACTCGCTGAGCGGGATAAATGGGTAGGTACCTGGTGTAGTGCCAGACATAAAGGGGTTACACATGATTGTTGACACTTGGAATGTTGGTTGGTTGTTATGTTTAGTTTGTCTAACCGCTATTTTATTGGTAAAGAGGTTAGTTTTTCTGATCAATAACTGATAATTGATGGTTTATTGTGCTTAATTTGAGGACAGTTAAGCTAAAAACTTCTCTTGACACACCAACTTCGTAAAAACCAAGGTCTGACTTTGATTATTTATGAAATGGTAGGCTAAATCCGAGACGCTCTCCAGAGACATGCTTCTATCTATGTGTGCATTCATTCAAAACTTCAAACAATGCTACGATTAAAAAGTGGAACCGATTTGGCAACATACCCTAAATACACATGATTGTGAGAGCTTCAAAGAAACGATAGATATAAGCCAAAAAAATCCTTTGCATTTACAGAAAGAGATTTTTTAGTTCAGTAGTAGTAGGCCCGATTCCGCACGCATTTGAATATTCAATCATAGATTGTGATTTAGACATAATAAAAAATATTTTATTTATTACCAGTTCCCATAACCTTCTTCCCAAGTACACTCCTCTATACTCTGTTTTTAAACTAAGAGGAGCAAATTGAAAAGTCTGATTTACATCCGAAAAAGTTACTAAATTTAGTAACTTTTGGGCAATTGTTTTAAGTATGATACATACGTACACATGTGCATTATGGGTTGCCTACTACATAAGGCATACATTATAAAAAAATGCAGTGTTGATCATTTTTATGGCTTTTTAATACACTTTACCCTACACAATTTGGTTGGCAAGAAATTTTAATTATTATGTAGACATAAATGCAATCTTCAGACACTTCCGCATTCATTTCTTCGTGATAAGGATGTTTTTCTTCCTTCAAAAAGTAGTAGAACCTCGTTTACGAAACTGTTCTCAGAGCCAACATGTAAAATAATGAGACGTTTCCCTTTTCCAGAAGGATTTTTTAAACCGGTAGACAATCCTTCCTCAAACGCTTGTCGTCGAGTACGAACGTTATCATCAGTCCACACTGTTTTGTATGGCCTTCATTTAACCATGTTTCATCTAAGTAATATATGACTCGTCCTTGGTTCCTATATTGTTTAATAGATTTTAAATGCTTTCGTCTCCATCTTATTATGTTGTCACGTTCAAGTAGATGAAGGACACATTTGTGATAAATCTTCACGACTATTGATTTTGTCCAACGTGGGAAGTTCATTGAGGTAGAAAAAGTTGTGAATAATTTGACGAACTGATGATTTTATGCTTTCATCAAATTGCGATACCAAAGGTGGGCGACCCCCAGAACGTTTAGAAGGAGTTACAGCTCCCGTTTTCTTATACTCCTTTATTGTTCGGTAAACCGTGGATTTTGCAATTCCTATATAAAAAAGTGTGTACCTGCGCCTTCCTCAATTTTTGCAACAATGGTAACCATCTTTGTGCCAGGGTCATCATTTAACATCTGTTTATATCGAGTATGAACTGCTTTTCTGAGATCGATAAATGCCCCAAATTAAGACGCGTACGCTTTTTTACTGGTGAAATGTTTGCTTTACTAAGTACTTGGCGTGGAATCCATTTTTCGAAGTATTTGCACCAACAAAATCAAGTACAGGTACCCGGTTTAGTTCTAATAAGAACTGACTGTTTAATTGAAATTTGAACAAGAGTTAAAACACACGAAAAAGGCAAAATTAAATAAAATACGAATAACACAATGTAAATGACACAGGGAATAAAGATAAGATGTCAACTGAATTGTCAAGATCCTCAAATTGCGTCTGTGTAAAAACGGCACCGTATAAGCCAATCACAATGCAGATTTTTCGCGGGAGCTATTTAAATCACTCCTCTTAGTTTAAAAACGGACTATAGTTCGTCAAATTTCCCTAAAGTTCTTGTGAGTAGGTAAGGTACTTCTCTAGTTCCTAAATTTTCTTCAGATTCCCCTCAAACCTCCATCAATGTCTTGTTAAAAGTGTTTCCAATTTGGTGTCAATATCCTGTCAAATCTTTCACAAGTTTCTATAAAATTATTATGTTCACTTTGTTTTTTTAGGCTACCTTCATATTCCAATCACATTCTCGTATTACCCTCAAGTTCGTCTCAGATTTTCCTCAAGTTCTCTTCCATTTTCCCTCAGGTTCCCCCAAAATTCCCCTACATTTCCCTAAGTTCAACTGAAATTTCTCTCATCTTTAATTGAAGGTATAACAAACAGGGTGCTGCCATTTGAATCCCCAAGACCAGAATCTCTTACCATCTCTACGACTCAAACGCGAATCCCTTATTTCGTGCAAAGCTCATCCCCTCTGTCTACACTAAGTTGACTTAAAACACCTATTTCATTGTGGAATAGTAATAGCGAAGATACTGCGTTAATTTTCATTGGTTCGCCAACTGTAAGGCTATCTACATAAAACGCTGATTCAACAGAATTTACCTATCTTTTCCCAAGGAAGGTTAATTTGCAGTGTAAGAAAAATAACCTTATATGACCTCTCTTTTTATCGTGTAAAACGAAACAATTTTCCGTCAAATACGATTTAAAACAAAGTCGTGACTGATAGCTATGATACATATGCCAAATAAAGCTCGCTGAACTACAATCGACAAAATCAAAGCTGGACTTGGCATCATGAATGTTTGTTTGGTTGAATGTTACTGAAACCTTAACTTCTTTTAAACCTAGAAACTTTTTGTTCCGCATATGTTAATGAAAAAGATCGCAAAAATGTGCGTAAAATCACTGCTCTCGTTACAGACATCATACATCCACACTATCAAAGAAAAAAAAGTACAATGGTTAGATAAACAACTACAGGGTAGACACCCACACACGACAAACATATCGGTACACAACAAAGTTACAAATGGCTGTGGAACGTAACATACAACAAAAAACAGAAGGTTTTCTAATTGCAATTCAGGACCAAGTTATAGCAACACACAATACAGCCCATACATTTTTTCAGGATACTGGGTATGCTCTTCTGTAAACACATGTGTGGTTTTCAGTGTCTTTTCAGTTATACTGGAATTTTACTCATTTGCTGTGAATTGTCAAATTCAATACGGACATGTGTGAAATTTCAAATCCTCTAGATAAATTATGAAGAGTGGTATAAGTGGATTTTCTTCTACGTGCGGTAAACACGGCAAGGTTTTCTGGGGTAATGTTCATTAACAATTCAACCACCAAGATGAAATTTTTCTTAATGCTGTTGTGAATTGTGACAATAAACGGAATCTGGATATTTATCAGCCAATATTGACATACGCATCTCTAGCATTTCCATTTCTTTCTTCGTTTGTGTACATTTTATTAAGAACATAATCAATAATCTTATTTTAATAAATAATATTGAGATGTTGACGTTTATTCAAAGAATATTACTCTTTGGTTTATTGAGAAGCATTGGAAAAAGATGAAAAGTAGGTAAGATAGGTTGTATATGCATATATTATTTAAAAATTGAGCATAGGAGATTTGTGTGTTCAGAGTTAAAATTTACGCTCTGTATACCTGGAATTGTTTCGCACACCAATGATTTGAAGTTCCTTTTTGAGTAGCTAAAACCTAAAGAACCCTCAAACGCTTGTCCTTTATTCCTTTATAATCCAGCAACACTTGAAGAGTTTTCCATACAGGAATCGTGATAGATGTTTACAAAGTGCCTAGTTCGTAAGTAATTGAATTTGTAAAGAGGGAGGCGATTTAAATTGGAATAAAAGTGTTTTTGAAGAAAGATTTATTCGCTAAATGAGTAAATTCCTACTCGTACCGTAGCATTTATTACGTTCCTTGTTTCATTACTGTGTTTATAATTAGGATACGAAATCGAAACTAGTACGGATATTGCCTTGAAAAGTATTTTAAAGTTATAATCCCTATTTTATTTACTTTGGAGCTGCAAACCCGCTCTTTGAATAAATCGATAGACAGATAGGTACTCGAGTAATATTATATGTGATCAGTTAAGGTAAGGGCTAAAAACATGATTCCAAAATCTGTAATCAAAAGTGGGAGACATACTGCTTTATGCTTTTTTTTTGAGCGGCAGGATTCAATCGTCCATTCGTAACTTGTCCACGCGTTTTCAATTTTAAGTTTCTCTTTGAGTTCAAAACAACACCTTCTCGAATTGAAATAACGATTTCGACATTATAAGTCGGCATCTCCAGAATAAGACGTTTTTGGCCTTCACAAAACGTACCGAATACAATAAAATGAAGGACCATAATCAGAAATGAGATGGCTAAAATGCGCTTTGAAACAACTTTTAGTAATCGAGTTAGTAGACTGCAGCAACCAATCTGTACGTTAATTGCCTAGTTACAACCGTGCTTTGCTTGCTGCAAAAGCTGCAATAAGCATAAAAACGTTGTCGCCAATAAAAGAAGTACAATGTGTAAATTAAATAAGTGCTTTTATAACGGTAAATAGCGTTTTTAGCTGTTTCTTATTTGTCGCGACAGTTCTTTAATTGGAATCGTTAAAACGAAATTACAACCAAGTTACTGCAGGCACGCATTTAATAAGGAAGGTAAAAGAAGCACTAGGTTAGTGTTTACGAATAAAATTCACAGTTCCTCTTTCATGATCATTAATGTAAATACACAAAATTCTAATTGAAGTCGATTCCAATAAAAACGATAGCTAATCTGTACGCAAAAAAAGGAAATTACAAACATTTTTGAGGATAAGTAATAAAACACAGAAAACATATTTGGCGTTCCGAAAATCAAACAGTTTATAAATTGGTAAATACCCCCCCCCCTCCGCAACCCCTCCTGGAAAAATACAACGTTCAACCAAAACCACCAGGGGCGTGTTGAATTAAAAGGAGCAAGTTGGATTTCCCTCAAAACAGCTTTCGCAGCCACGCTGGCACATTTTGGTAAAGAACTAATGAAATCCCAATAAAGGCTAAATAGTAAGTAACTTCAAGGGTGATGAGAACTTTGTATTGTATGCCTCTCATCAGGTATTAGGTAATTTATTTCAATTAAAACGGTTTAGAGATTTAAATACTGGGTCGCTATTAAAGATGGAACGGAAAGTATCACGCACAAGCCATTTGAGATATAGCCAAGAAAATTAACTTTTCAATTTGAAATTGTTTCACATACTTCGAGGTTAAAAAGATTTTTTCTTATACAGGGTGTTTGAGTGTGACAGCCATCTTGCATTTTTCTAAATGGCAACATATAGGTCATGTGATACGCCTTAGAGAACTTATTTTTTCCTCTTTCTTACTACCTTAATCATGAATGGTGTTAAATTAGAAAATAACGAAGATAAACACTCTGATTAATTGTCCATAATTCACAAAAGATTTATTTCTCACGTAATACACGTAATACAATAGTTGCAAGGAAGTTGTGACTTATTAAACACTTGCTTATTGTTTCTTTGTTTATTTTTGACATTCTATTAATTTAAAGGTATCTACATTTAAAGCGCACTACATTAGCCAATAGCCAGCCAAACGTACTGCAAAGTTTTTCCAATTTTTCTACATGGTTGATTAATTTAACACCATACATGATTAAGGTAGTAAGAAAGAGAAAAAAATAAGCTTTGAAATGACGTATCACATGACCTATGTTGTCATTTAAAAAATTCAAGATGACGGTCGCGCTATAATCCCTGTATATAAAAAATTCTTTCTAACCTCAAAATATGTGAAATAATTTCAAATGGATGCGTTTTAATTTTCATGTCAATCGGTTTGAGCGTGAGAGCTTCCGTTCCATCTTTAATAGCGACACCCTGTATATAATGTTAAAAAAATAACATTGGAATCATGGAAACTCAAAGGTACCACACTGGAATTATGGAGGAACAAAAGTAGATAAATTCAATAAACAGACACCATGGTTTACGGAACAGAACATCTTTACCATTACTTGAACCTGGATTTAGCTGTACCCCTAGTACTCGACAAATGACATCACGTTTTCCTATTTATGCGAAGGCAATTTTATTGTTTTGCTGAAAGGGAGGCGCAAAGGGCTTTCTATCACTCAATTTTTGCATATTTATACGGTACACTCTGTATCATATATTTTTTTATGTTTCAATAACAAATGAATTCTGTTTTTCGATTTTTTTTATTCTGAGACGTATCACAAGGGGACAGGCTGTGCTGTCGTTTGTTCGTGTCAATGATTTTTATTAATTAATCAAGATTTTGGTAGAGAATACCATAAAGTCAGGTTTCAGTACCAGACTAATACTGTTCAACTATTTTGGCATTGCAGAGTCTTGAGACTAAAAAAAAACTTCAAAAATCTCACATGCGTCAGAGACACCGACAAATTCCGATGACTTTAAGCTTCTAAAAGCGCATAACGGCCTCAAAGCTCTTAAAAACTACTACAATATGTAAATACTCTTGGTAACCAGATGCTGAAAACCGTATAGCACCAAAGATTCTTAATTCTTGAATATCCATAAATTCCCATACAGTTTTTTACAACCTTTAAAAATTTTGATAAGCTCTAATGA
The DNA here is from genome assembly GCF_008802855.1 of Photinus pyralis. Classification (NCBI taxonomy): domain Eukaryota; kingdom Metazoa; phylum Arthropoda; class Insecta; order Coleoptera; family Lampyridae; genus Photinus; species Photinus pyralis. The sequence continues at coordinate 3,175,948 of NW_022170510.1, forward strand.
CTTTATGACTCATACAGACTTTAAAGTCCTTAAATCAATCTACAAAGCTATCGGAAAAGCTCATATTCTATTAGAGATCCTATAAGAATCTCTTAAATATTCATAAATAACTATTAAAAGAGGAACTCGTAAAGACTTTTTAACGGCTGTTACACTAAAAACCTGGTAAAAATTTGGCCCTAAAGGCTCTTAATAGTTAAATGTCTATTACAGGTTCTAAAAGCTTCCTGCAGATCTTAACCTTTCCTTACCGGAGGGGGGTAACTTAGTTACTCTAGAGATAATTTTTTCGTGGCTTTAATGGCAAACCATTGCCCACCTATTACTGAAAACATAATTGGAAAATTCGAAACCGTTCGCGAGTTATCATGTACACAGATGGACGCACGGACAGAAAGTCCAAAATCATGACTTCGCCTTTGTCGTTCGTTAATAAAATGTAAATGTTGTAGGTAGGTAACAAGCTAATTGATCTATACTATGTGAGTTCGTTTGGAGGCTTACCCGGCGTTGGTATCATTATCATGTTAAAAGAATAACGGCCTTAGGTCATCTGGGGATTTTATTCGCAGATTAAGGTATAGATTTTGATCTAGCTAGCGGCGTAAGATATTCTAGCTCGTATTATCTTAGCCGATATAATTTTGGTGGAAGTGCATTGATGATTTCAGTGCGCATATAATCAGAAGAGAGGTCAAAGTTACTTTCTACTGCATAGTTAATTCTTGGCATACCTTTTGTAATGAAAAAATCTAGGACATGTGGAAAAGTGATCGTAGTCATTGTTTTTAATAGGTTTCATCCTACGACCTACATGCTGCATGTACCTTTCCTGTTTGATATTTTTGCAATTCATGATGTGGGATCGATTCACTCTGAGCAGTGCCGGCCGAGTGGAGGTACTGTAGGTAACGTAATGGGGATCTTTATAAACTGAGAGATTTGAAAAACGCGTTTCAGAGACAAACATTTAGGTTAACATCTCCATCGATAAAGTGTTTGTTTATTATTGTGGATGGTCGGAAATGTAGCCAAGGTGGCTTAAGGATTTGGTGAGAGCTATTTGAGCCGGTAGTGTTATGGTGGGCTGGTTGATATGTCGCCATTATAGTTATAATAATAATAAAGTTTATTCGTGTAGTATTATCTGAAGATATTTACACATGTCAATTGTCAAGTAGAGAATACAATAAAACTTAACACTTAAACTTAACAACAAAGTAATCGTCTATCTATACAATATAGGGGATTGCAAAGCAACGTTTCCTTTACTTGTTTCTTAAACAAATGTGTCGGTAAATTTTTTATTTCAGTGGGTAGGGCATTAAAGTACTTTACGGACCAGAAGTTAGGCCCGTATTGTGAGGTGGCTGGTCTCACGAAGGGAGTGCGTAAGTTTTCGCTGTTTCTTGTGCTGTGTGAGTGGACATCTTTGCATGTATTGAAACAGTGTAAGTTTGCTTTCGCATAGCACAAGCAAGAATATACATAAAGCGAATAGAACGTCATTATTCTGAGTCGTTTGAATGCAGACTTGCAGTCAGTTCTGTAAGGTAGTCTTGCTACAACGCGAATGGCCTTTCTTTGCATGCCGAAAACCCTTTTTGCACTGGCGGCATGGCCCCAAATAGTGGTGCAATATGCCATGTGTGACTGGCAAAGGGCAAAGTACGCTATCCTTAACACAGTGGAAGATACATAATTCGCTAAGTTTCGTAGGGCAAATATGTTGGTGGACACCTTACTCGAAACTTGATCAACATGGTTGTTCCAGCGGAGTTGCGAGTCCATGTGCATGCCGAGAAATATGCTCCGCTCACTGTAATCATGAGGGGTAGCGAACGGCCTAAGTGCAAAAATGCATTTCTGAGTTTTTGTGCGATTTAGAATTAGGTCGTTTGAACCAAACCATAGTTCAGCGTCCCTAAGTGCTGCTGAACTGTAGACTATAGCATCGTCAACGCTTTTACTCGAAACGTTCAGAGTAGTGTCATCCGCAAAAAATATTGATAGGGCTTTGTTGGCATGGTAGGGGATGTCATTCACGTAAATTAAAAAGAGAAGAGGCCCTAGAATGGAACCTTGTGGAACTCCCTGTTCCAGATTGGCCATGCTAGAAACTAAGTTGCCAATTTTTACCGCTTGAGCTCTATTAGAAAGGTAGGATTTCAGCAGCCGTAGTGCCATCTCGGCTAGGCCATATTTTTTTAAGTTTCAGGAACAAGACGTTGTGATTAACGCAATCAAACGCCTTGCTCAGGTCGCAAAAGGCTGTCATGGAGTATCTCCCTTGTTCGAAGCAATTAATAGTGTTATTCACAAATGTGATCACTGCGTCGCTCGTCGCTTTCCCAGTGCGAAAGCCGTATTGGTTACCATAGAATAGATTATTAGTTTCAAAGTAGTGCCTCAAACGTCGTTCTATGATGCGTTCGAATACCTTTGAAAAAACAGGCAGAAGTGAAATTGGTCTGTAGTTTGCCATATCCTCTACATTGCCCTTTTTATGTACGGGTAGAACGAGAGCCACCTTCAGACACTCAGGGAATCGACCTGACTTGATGCAGTCGTTGATCAAGGATGTTAACGGGCTAACTAACATGTTGATGTTTCTTTTCATTAAGAAAGAGCTCATCCCATATATATCTTGTGCCCTACCAGAAGATAACGAAGTGATTGCATCACGCACATTATTAGGAGTAACGTCGCCGAATGTAAAGCAAAGTTTATTGGGCATAGTAGTGAGATTAAATAGAGAGAGAGGATCCACTTTGTGGATGGTGTTGTGCGATAATATCGTGGTAGGTATATTTACAAAGTGTAGGTTCCATTGATCAGCACTATATTTATTAATGATTGTCTTGGATCTGTCTTTTTTTCTTGGATCTGTCTTTTTTAGTATAGTTTGGAGAAGATAGAGAACTTTTTGAATAGAAAAGGTTTTTAGATGTTAAAATTCGAGTCACGTGTCTACATAGCTACCTACAGAACTGAAAATCAAAAACTAGATATTCTTATTTGAATTTTTGTTCCTAGTGATGACTTGTACCGCATCTAGTGCTTATTCCTCACCATAAAGTTTATTTTCCACATAAAACAGTGGGAATAGCCATTTCCCTTAAACGCAGATGTAAGAAATCAATGCAAATTTAAGTCCATAACTTTTGGCCTAGGCTCGGAGAGAAAGATTGAATACTGGTAATTGATATGTAAAAGGCGCCAGCGTGCAAAATTCCATGCATGCATCTGACATCCGGATCGAGGTACGCATTGTTCAACACTCACTTCTCCTAATTTTGGATAACTACTAGAAAGTAGCACTAACGTAATTTATCACGATATAGGCACATTGATTTTCGCATTCAAGAATAAACGCGCTACTCCATCAAGAATGGCTTCTTATTCTTGCCTAGTTAACTAACATTCTAAACGCGTTATAGATTTTCTTAACAACCACAACACGTAGTGGTTAAATTTCACTACAACCACGAGCACGACACGATTTCGTATTTTGGCCGTTGTAAGTGTGACAGGGCGTTATGGATATTATTACATGTGCCATAACACAAAATTCGCGAAACTGGCTGAACTCTGTGCCGAACCGAACAATAAACGGTCTAAAATGACTGTCTGTGCGCCTTCAGGGTAAATAAAGTAAACCCAAGAATGCAGCATGAGTTTATTAGGCCACATTTCTTACAGAATCAGTTACTCCGGATTATGAGCAAAAACCGAGCTTCGTCCAAATAATCCCGAAAAAAACCATGAAAATACGCTATCATTTTTTCCACTAAAACCCGCACGATAGATTTATGAAACTGAATTCTAAAAGCATAAAAAAGTATGGAATTAGAATGGCAATTAGAATGAGTGGAGACCTCTCGAACCTTTTCACATTATTTAAACGTGACAAGCAACTCTTAGCGGAATAGATGTATTTTTTTAATGGACGACTTACCTAATTTCACCCCAGGGAGCAACTTGATTGAAAACTGAGAATTTTGCGAGCTTTGTATTCATTTCCCTTCTCTCGACCTTTAGACTTTTTGGTTTATTTTCCAACATATCCAGTTATTTCTAAGATAAAGCAAAGGATACAGCTGTGTCAGCTTACGTAAACCCATTTAAATTCTTCTAGTTTGTGTAATCGAGAATTTAAATTGAAACTGTAAATTAACTTCGTAGGTTTATAACTTCTTACACTATGAGTAATCCCTTAAGTTACATAAAAGTTCGCTTAACATTTTGTGGATGCGCGACCAAAATTATATACGAATATATAAACTTGATATTCTCCCTCAGCGACGATATTAGATTTATGGTTAACTTAATATAAAAGCTTTTAGAGAAGGTGCAACAAAACGTTGAACGTTTTATTTTACACTAAGTAGGTAGGGAAAAGTAAAATTTCCCGTAGGTATTCTAGCTTTATGACGAGACAAGAAGGTCGGTATTTACCGATTAAGGGCTAAGCACTTGTTCAGCTGCAGCAGTAGTGCTTAGAATAAAAGTGAAGTAGACCGTAACGTAAGAACTCTGCAGTATGCTACGTCACAGCATCCGCCTGGCGCCCTCCCCTCACTAACAAATTTTATCGATTTATGTATGTCAGCTGTCATTTATTAACATAAGCTTTATCTGATGTAGGAAGCTGATAATCAGATGAGCTTGAAAAATAAAAAGCTCGGTCTCAGCAAATTGGGTCGGGAGGTAAAGAACGAACACGGTTGACACTCTAGAAATATTGGCGAAACTGATCTGAAGACTGGGAGACTCGTGTTGGAAAAAATTCTTGTGTACTAAATGAATTACACCGACTACTACGTGGATATCAGCAGCATGAGATTACTGCTCATTAGCAATTGTAACCTGTGATTTAATCGGCAATTTGCGACTGTAGTTTAATTATTAATTTAGGGGGCTTTCTTGGTGCATAGTTAACCGGTGATAAGTTGAAGTCTATATGTTATTAATAGATCATAAGTTTTATTGATCGCTGTTGATATGGAAAATGAATATGCTGTCAGATGCGATTTTACAGGCGTTGAACTACTTTTAAAATCAAACTCAATAAATTGCGCAAGAGAAACACTTATTTACTAATAATGAGAATCTCAACTGAAACTCTAGTATATACGCAAGTTTATACTGAAATTCAGACCTGAGAGCACTCCTAGGTCGATAGATAGCCATCTCCAACAAAAGACTCCATCCGTCACAAATGCTCTTTCTTTGATACAGAGAGAACAAGGTTTGGAACAAAACATCGAGATAAAAAAGTCACGCTTTTCAAAGAAGGTTTAAATTCAGGGTGGATAATACCATGGAGTGTCATTTTTCTATGATAGTACATAAACATAAGTAAATGGCAACTGAAACACTTCGGGATGGCTTAAACTTCGGAATGCAAAATGGAAGGCTAAGAATTTGCATGTCAGCTAAATTGAATACATAATTACTTACACGTATCTTTGGTAGTCTAATTCCCTTTAATAAACGCATAAAATGTAGCCACTGAGGGCGTGGTTTGGTGACTAACG
>NW_022170510.1:3181587-3392696 GCF_008802855.1 Photinus pyralis
AACCTTCTTCGTCAATGTGTCGATTATAATGTTGTGTGCAAATTCCCCATATATTTTCGATGGGATTGAAAACGCAATGATAGGGAGGAAACCGCAGTACCGCATGCTTCTTTTCTGATCAGCAGCATACCGTTTTGAAGGTTTGTTTATGAAATAACAAATTTTTAGTCTCGAAACTGAAAGTATTACTACGTATAAACCATGCTGCATGGAATTTAAGAAAACAAACCTTGCAACAATTTCCAACAATTCCAATTTTAATGCACCATTTGGAAAATTTGTATTGTAATCATGCCTGTAGTTTGGTAGTAAATGGTCCCCGAACCACTTAAGAAAACTGTCCTTGTTTATTTCCCCATGGCCACATATCTTAAATAGTTATACGCTTATATTGTTCTCATCAATACCAGTATGTACCTGCGCCCTCGGGTCTAACTTTTCCTACGATTTTTGCACTGTCATCTTGCCATGATTTACATATTGTTCCATTTTCAAATATCCACGTTTCATCCAAAAAGACACATTGTCGTCCAGTCTCAGATTGCATATTTTTTACATACGCATCTAAGAAATGGACTCTTGATAGTGCAATATTGAGTAACTCCATTAAACCTTTTCTTCGATTATCTTTTTCATAGCGGAAGCTAATATTCGCAACCAATTTTCTTCAGGAACTTTTGGACCCATTAAATACGTCTTTCTCTTTTAGAACTTGCAAAAGGGATTGAAGCGTAAGCTGTTGTTCTAAAATACAAATGTAAATTGCTGTTAATATATCTACACAAATATTAGATTAATCTTTTCAGAATTAACATAAACGCCCATCTACATTCAACTGTTCAACGTGTGTTTTAACTTAGTGTCAGATGGAGTTCCGAATTGCTGCTTGTGCGAAACCATCAACACCGCTAACGGGTTTCTTACATTGTCTTGTTTGTTCTAAAGGTTTGCCCGATTTAGAAAATTGTGAAATAGAAGTCACTGTTGCTACGGGGGTTCCTTCTGGATTTGAAGATTACCATCGGTTCCGCCCGGCAAGGCAAACCGTCTTCTTCTTAGGCTGCTCAAACGATAAAAATAAATGCTCCGGCTAACTCAAATCGGTGGGCTTTTAACTCTTTTGAAACTGCGTAACAAACCTTAAACTGCCGCCTACCAGTCTCCTGCCTCAACTCCTACTCCTCCCTTTCCTTCCCCTCGTTCTTCGTTAAAGACAGGCACATTGAAACCAAATAGATAATATATTGAAATGAGATTAGCGATACAAACAATTTACAGGGATCTAGCAGTTCTTCTCTCCTCCTTGTAAAAACACTAGCTTAACAATGACAACTAAACTAAATAAAAAATCCTAACAGGTGAGACTAAGTTACTCAAGGGGTGGCCATCCTCTACAGTTTGAAAATTGCAACAACAGGTAATCAGTTTTTTAATCCAGCATGGGCTGGGACTTATTTAAATAAACACAAAAATTTATCCTACTCTTTGGTAATCGTTCATTGGACTTTAATAAACAATCAACTCAAAAATTTTTTTACTATAGCTTAATTACCAAAAAATGGAATTTTACAGAATGTTACAAATTTAATTAGACTAACCTTTACAACATTTGTACAGCCGATCTTGTGAACTGCTCTTTCCTCTGGTACAGGGTGGATGTGATGAAACCTGACACTTAGGTCTCTGTGACTTCCTAGGGGTTGGCTTGAATTTAACACACGGAAACCAAAATCCACGGTGCCTATCCTTCCTCGGAACGAAGCAAAGTTTAGTGTTTGAACTGAAACTTGGTCCCGGAAATCCTTCGCGTGGCGAGTGGGAGGCGGCTAGTTACCAAAGTTTCTACACAGCACAGTGTATTTAATTTTTATTTTATTAGTTTATTAGCTTTGACCGCCTGCGGGAGACAGATTTTTTAGTTAGCGGTACGGCAGAACATAAACTTTTATGATCACTATCCGACGGTAAACCGCGATGGTTCAAAGTATTATTTCACCAGCTCTTCTTGGGGCAAAATCGCAGCGCAGCGCTCCTTCGACAAATGACCTTACGGCACTAGTAGGAAATTCCACCTGGGGCGGATCCCGAAATTCTGCGCCTTGAGGACTAGGGCAGCACTTTGAATTATATATCCTCGAGAAATCACAACGTATCCTAACGCGATTCACTGCATCCAAAGTAAACTGGGGTGAAGCTCAAGGGTTCGCCAAAATATCACCTGATTGGAACCTGGGTCTTCTTCGCCAAAAAATCAACACGAAAAGAAAATAACACTTCGGAACGGGTGCAAAAAGCACGCAACTGGGAGCAACCGAAATAAGCCGGTGGCTCAAACCGCCAAGTGTACCAAAACTTTCGCTCAAGGTACGTGTTGACCGCTTGAAGTACTAACCGCGAGTCTTTTCTAAACGCTCTCTCAAAGTACGTGTCGACCCCTCGACGTACTAACCGAGAGTCTTCCCAAAAACGATCCCCTTCTTCAGAATTGAAATGAAAAAACCACACCCAAATTACCATAAAACAAAAATGGCTCCCGCTGGAAATTCTCCCATTGGTTCAGATAAAGAAGACTTAACCCACTCTAACTTCGTCATCAACCTCAAAGAACTGCTGACTCAAACTGATCTCACGGTTTTCTGCTGATGACGTTAAAAGGCCCCTTATCTCTGATAGCTCGGTGCTACATCCGCTCCTTTTCTCGGTCCAGACGGCGCCAAAGTTGATAAACTAACGACAAAAACCTTGCATTACTCATGATGACGTCAATCAGCTTTGCACTCTTCCCACGACGAAATTAAATCTGAGCGAAATTAAATCTATCGGACCATAGTCTTGAGCGAACCGAAATGCCCAAACACAAAATTTCTAACCGGAACAAATAATGAAATATACAGGGTGACCTGCACTATCATGACAAGGAATTTCGAATTTTTTAATGAAATTTGGCGCGAAATAAAACCACTCGTTACACTGTTCGCAGGCTAATATTGGACGCATCTGAAACTCTTGCAGTATACCTAAGCAATAAGTATCTTGGCGAGTAGGGTTCCATCTATGATCAATCGTTGATTATAGACTAAGGGTCGGTTGTTCACGTTACCTTCAACTCTATCTGACGGTAAGTTTCCATGTACATAAATGTTTGTCTATCAGTTCAACTGAGATATGAAAAACCGTGATTAAATGGTAATATATTGAAAATATTCAAATCAGAAACGGTGCGTATTGTTTAGAAATACGAGTATATTCATAGCCGCTTCCTATGTATAAAATGGCCCTTTCTGACATACACTGTGTTTAATATGGGGAACAATAAGGGATGTGTTATTAACAAACATCATGTTATAGAATCCCTACAATTCGCAACTAGAAGATGCAGCTATGGAATGTATCTAATGTAGAAGCGAATCGTTTCATATTACTTCAATTAGGGTTATATCGATATACCCTTGCGTAGTGCCTACTCTATTACACAACTACATATTACGTTTAGGGTTCCGATAACAGCATTGAACTTGAGACAATAGAAACCCCAGTAAGGACTGTGGGATGGAAGTACACCTACCTGTGGCATTGGTCTTTACACGCTTCAGATTGTGGTAACATAACAATTGAACAAATCTCTGTGTATATACATCACGTGACAGTTCGAAATTGTTCGTAACTAACTGCATTTGTCGATGGAAAAGAAATTGCATTACCATCATTCTCCGAACTCTTGTCTTTGCAAAATAAATGAACGTGGCAATTGAAGCCCGCTCTAGTTCCTTGATAAGCTTCATCATCTTAATTAGAATGCTAAATATATACGAAAGATGAGTATCTTCAAAAAAATTAGATAAGGAGTGAACATTGTGAACAATGTAATTTCTGGTTAAGACATAGGCAGCTTAATTGTCTATTATGGAAGTTCTGGAATATAATGGCGTAAAGGGCCTTTAAACGTCGATCTTATGCAGACAAGTCGACGGGCTTTTACTATAATGCACAAACCTCCCTTTTCTTACTTATAGTAAATTTTAATATTGGCCCCCTTTGCTTGTAAGGAATCAGTAAGATTGTTAATTTTAGTATCAATGTATGTATAAATAATTACACACTTTCAAATATTTATTACAAGTACTCCCACCTGACGCAAATTAATTGTTTGCAGAGTTTCGCATGAAACTGTACTGTAGCACCTTACAAAAAAAACTGTAGAGACATCCACTATTATTATAAACGATAATCTCTTATTTACAACTATTACCTAATCGGACACGAAACTTTATAAATGTAAAGCTAATGTGCTATGTGAATATGATACTTTCACCTTGTAGAGATGAATCCGAATTCGGAATAAATCAAGACCTAATTTTCGATATGAACAAATAGATCTTACCATTTATCAGATTTTCACATTTCAGCGATGTTCGGAAATAGGTATTCTATTTCTAAAAAACATCAGCCGCTGTTTACCTACCTGAACTTCCTCCTTAATATCCGAATATTGTCAATAAAATAATAAGAATACTTTCCGGTTACCATTAATTGAAATTACGTTATTTGCGGACAAACTTCCTAATCAGAAACTTTTACGATTCCTTTCTTACGTTTATTGGAAACTTAATTAATTTGAACATGATTACGTACTATTTTCTTGATTAATACACAATAACAAGCTCAACGTAATTTTTTTACAGATATATTGACAAACAAAATCAAAACTTAAATCACACTCTACGCAATGGTACTGAATGCAAGATTGGAAAGAGAACTGGAAGAGAAGAGAATGTTGGCGGAAACACAAATGACCTTTAGAAAAGGGAGGGTAACGATCGAATTTCGAAAAAAGGCGGAAAAGTGAGAAGCGCTTTTCTTATGTTTTATTTTCACTTTTATGATCAAATAAATATACATTCGTTCTACACTAACTACATAACTCTAAGGTAAGCGTTTCACAGAGTAGAACGGGATATATTATGGGATATGATGGAGGATGGAAAAATAGACCAAAATTTAAAGAATAGAATAACCCGAGTTATGTGGAGAGTAGTATGTCGTCCGCGTAAAAATGGGAAGTACAATACTGAAATGTGGACGGAAATGTTGAAATGTAAGAAGTGAACAAGATTGGACCTAACACAGAGCCTTGTGATACGCCACAGTCAACACGCATGAAGGGAGACATTCTACCAGACGCCGATACTGCTTGCTGTCTGTTAGTCTGATAGTTGTTCATTAACTCCCTTGCGCCGCTGGTTAGGCCCAGCATGCACTGCAACATGGCGATAAGTAATTCATGATTAATTATATCAAAAGCTTTGGTGTAATCCAGCAAAACCAAGGCAGTTAATTGGCTTCTTTCTGATGCATTAATTATATCTCCAACAATTTTCAATAGAGCAGTATTACAACTGTGACCGGGTTTAAACCCCGATTGTTCGATTGGGGATTATCTTATTAAGCTGCAAATGTAATGAAAATGGAACAGCAATCACCTTTTCCATAACCTTAGACAAAGTTGGTAGTATACTGATTGGACATAGGTCTTTAAGTGAGATAGGATTGGAAATCTACGCAATGGTACAATCCGTGCCTGCTTCCAGCAATTTGGATATACAGAATGTGTGATACAATAATTAAAAACATAATATGTAATTACTGGAAGCAGATACAGAGCGCACAATCTGATAATTTTAATTCCAATACCATCAGCACCAAATGCCTTAGATTTAATTGACAAAATTATTCTGAATATTTCCTCCTCAGATACCGTTGCGAAATTTAAAATGGACGATACCGACTTTGCTCTATGCGCTTCATTGCTTTTTTGTTTGTTGGAGAATTTCATTCGTTTTTATCAAAGCAAAACACTACAAAACAGTACTTCACTACACTAAAATATTCGTTAATTACTAATGTAAAAGTATATATTTTGGCGCGCTTTTTTGCACTTAAATTAAAAAATAACTACCGTCGCTGCTCTTTTATGCTGCCGAATTAATTTATCTTCAGCATTGTAACGAGAAAACCTTGCTTTTGTTTGGATCGCGTATAGGAAAATGAGCTTAATTTCATTATTAGAACGGGTAAAAACTTTCATAATGTTTATGCTCATACCTATATTGTAAAAACTTCGTTTTCATGAAACCAAGTTCCTATTATTTTATATAACAACTAGCAAATAATACGTTTTTGTTTGCTCTTGAGACGTATACATTTTGTTACTTCCTCACCACTGTTTCAATTGGTCCGTTAACTTAGCACCACCATTTCAAATTTTTGACTAAAGACAGATTGCGCTAGAATCTCTATGGCTAGCGCCACTTTGAGTTCAGCTAGCGCCATTATAGATTTTGCAGAAAAGCCCTTGACTTTTGTTAACGCTAGCACCACCATTGCGTCCGATCACTTCCAAAAGCAAGCGCTGTGTTCGTCAGACCTAGCGCCAGCTAGCGCCACAAATTTTAGAGCTAGCGCCACCCCCCAATAGTGCAGGGGGCAATTTTTCCTAGCACCACCATTTTGTTTTTTAGGGTAAAATTTTGACGTTTTGTGTTCTGCTGACCTAGCGCCAGCTAGCGCCACCAATTTTAGAGCTGCCATCACCCTCCAATAGTGTGGGGGGAGGGGGCACCTCCATTTTGTCTTTTCTGGTAAAAATTTGATGTTTTCAGTTATGTAGACCTAGCGCTCAAGTTAACCATAACGCAATTATAAATTTTGCAAAAAGCCTTTAACTTTTGGGGGTGGTTTATTAGCCTCTAACACCACCATTGTGTTCGATGACTACCAAAAGCAAGCGCTGCGCTGTGTTCTTTAAACGTAGCGCAGAGCTGGCGCCCAATCCCCAGCATTGTGGACGTCCTTTTTTTTATAATACCACCGGTTTGTTTTTTCGTGCACAATTTTGCTATTTTGTGTTTTGCTGACATCTCCCAGATAGAGTCAAAATCTTAAGAGTAGTCGCCACACCCAAGTAGTCTGGGACAGTTTTCCTAGCTTTATGACTTGGCGCCACTGAACTATTTTGGATTAATTTTCTAGTAAAACGAGTGGTGCGGTAGCTGAATCTGCGGCAAGTATTAAAATAAGGAAATACAGTTCAATTATCGAACAGCGAACCATATTTTTATATCTTTCGCGGTAGAGACATTGGGACCTTGGTGTAGAGAAGCTCGAAAATTTTGTGGAATACCTGGGAAAACGCATTACCAATATTACTGGGGAACCCCGAGCTACCACTTACTTACGACAAATTTAAGTATTGCCATACAACGTGCAGGTAACGCGACCAATCAGTGTAATGGGGACCACGATCCCCATGGAAGAAAATTATCATTTATTAACGAGCTCCTAGCGAGTTTATAATTTTGCGGTGTCTGTCCGTCTGTCCAACCGTTAGCACGATATCTCGATAACGAATGGAGCGATTACGATACAATTTTGTAGGTGGATTCTTTGCGAGATTCTTTATCAAATTTGTAGATCGGAGTTCGTGAACTGGCAATGTAACCCAAAAAATAAGGAAGCCCTTTTTGACATCTCCGTGAGTTATGAATCGAATTGCATGAAATTCAATATGCGTATAGTTTTAGCCATATATAACGCAATTCCAAAAATTGAGCCTAATCGATCAACATTCACAATGCCCTTTTCGCATTTCGACCATTTATAAACCGAATTGCAAACTTTTTTATTTATGAAGGTATTTAAATGAAATTTGATACATAGTCACTTGGAATAAAAGCAAATATAACACCAGTTTCAAAATTTGGGTTTGCGCATGCGCAGTGCCAACTTTCTTATTTATGGCGGCATTCAAATGAAATTTGAAACATAACCACTTGGACTAAAAGCAAATGTAGCGCCATTTTCCATATTTGGTTTTGTGTCAGCTGATGTGCAGTGCCAACTTTCTTATTTATGGAAGCAATTAAATGAAATTTCATACATATACACTTTAAATAAAAGCAAAACTAACATCAGATTTAACATTTGGTTTTGCACATGCTATAGCCATACCCAAGAGCTCGTTTTCTATATTTATTTAGTTTATTAGTACAGTGCAATTAGACCCAAACCTCAACATCCAAAGTAAAAGTTTCCCTCCAACTGCAAATTGTTCTATACAGTCCACAGATTCTTTAGTAAAAAGTTACACCATTTCAAGCGTCGGGTTTGGATGGGAGGGGGGAGGAAAGTTGGAAAATTAGTAGTTGTGATAAGTTTTTCTTAAATATTTTAAAAACTATACTATTTTACGCGAAAAGTGCTGTATAAAAAAATAATCTTCAGTAAATTGCGAACAAAAATGGCCTCGTATATAATCTTGCTAAATTGAACCATTTCAGAGTTACGGAGGGTGTAACAGTAGAAATTTTTCATCTTTTTTTTTTAGATTCTTTTGGAAAAAATATGAGATTATCACTAACGAAACTATTTTTTTTGTTAAAACCGGTTAAAACAAATTACGCTTTAGTGACCGGTGGTATGTTACTGATAAGTCCTTGAAGGAACGATAACCTTACCACCTTCTCAAGGGAGGCCATTGTTTCAAGAGACTTCCACTATGAGGGACAGTAATTCCTGGGGAGTTGCAGGATGTGTTGTTATTGCTCTCAGGTGTTCGACAATCTTGCATTCCCACTTCATCGGGTTCTTCTTCTCATGCAGCCACTGCTGCACCTGATGGTTAGTTCTAAATGAATGTTCTACCTGGTAGCTGCTGAAGTGGGGAGAAGCGCAGCCAACTTGAACAGTGAATGTATAGGATGCTTTGAAATAGCTTGCAAGTAACACTGGTAACGAAAACAAACCAGATCTTCAGTGTTCTTTACTTCAAACATGATTTCATTTTCCCAGAAAATCGAAAAAATGCGAAAAATGCCTACTTTTACACCCTCCGTAACTCTGGAATCGTTGACTTGAGCAAGATTATACACAAGACCATTTTTGTTCACAATTTAATGTAGATTATTTTGGATGTGGTACTTTTCTCGCCAAACCCCATAGTTTTCTAGATATTTAAGAAAAACACCAAAAACTACTAATTTACCAACTGGTGTAAATTTTTACCAAACAATATATGGACTGTATAGAACAATTTGCAGCTAATGGGAAACTTTTACTTTTGATGTTTAGGTTAAGCCGTTTTGTCGACTAATTGCACCATACTATATTATGAATTTTTAATTTTAAAATTTCCATATTAGGTACTGTTTCTTATGAAATTTTTCTGTTTTGTGCTCTACTCACTAAACAATTCTTTTTGTAAGTCACAGTATTAATTTCACTACCACAATATTGCGAGCTAAATCGTTTAGAACACAGCGCAGTGCAAAATTTGAAAATTTCAACGAACGTACCTACTCATAACCTATATAAAGTCGTTAAATCAATCAGCATATTTGTTAATTCTGCTAAAAAACAAAGAAGCAGTTCTTATATACATATGTGTAATTTCCGTAGCTAACTAATGTTTATGGTGCAAATAATAACCATAAGGCATATGTATTTACTATGATTAAGACACTCCATTAATATACGACCAATCAGCTAGGTGATTGTTTCAAATTCTAACCAATCAGATGATTTTTTATCTGATTAAACGCTAGGTAGCTTTTACAGCGATAAAAATGCGTGTAGGAATGCGTAAAATATGTAGTGTTCGTAAAATTTACTGTCTTTTATTAATCTCCCTAAAATACACTCGACCTTAGTCAGGATAATTTTATTTTTAATTCACTCAAATTTTGTTGCCTCCTGGAAAAAGCTCTCGATCAAAAGCATAATATTAATAAAATCTCTCCAGCTGAAACTGTCACGATTTTATCACATTTTTGGTCTCGAGTTTTTTCCGTTGCAACAAAACTTTCGTGTAAAAATAAAATTATCCGATTAAAAATCAAGCTCTTGTGTATTTACTCCCGATAAATTATATACCTATGTACGTCACGTCGACTACTATCTAAAGGTGTTTTTTAACAATACAGATTTACCAACATTCACACAATTGACGCGCCTGTAAACCCTTGACGTGACAAATAACTTACAACTTTTGCGCATTCATAAAGGATTTAAGTAAGTTTGTACCTGCATACCTCACCCTCAGTTTACTTCGAAATGAAGGGTTACAATATTGCTACTTTATATACAAATTTTAGTATTTTTATTGGAACTTTTTACTTTAAACAGAACGATCAATCCAAAAAGTAAAGGATTTCAAATTGAAATAATTTGCTTATTATTTCCGACCCTAAGAGGGACAGATGTGCACATTCTGGTTTAAAAATGCTAAAGAGTTTGACCATCCCAGATGCGGTGTTTGTCCGTCTGTCCGTTAGCACAATAGCTCCATAACGAATGGACCGATTACGATGAAATGTTGTAGTTGGATTCTTTATCAAATTTGTAGATCGAAGTTCGTGAATTGGTAATGTATCCCAAAAAAATAAGTAAGGCCCTTTTGACATCTGCGTGAGTTTTGAACCGAATTGCATAAAATTCAATATTCGTATAGCTTAAGCTATATAACACGCAATTCCAAAAATTGAGCCTAATCTATCAACAGTCACAGTGCCCTTTTCGCATCGACGTGTAAATAAATATAGAAAACAAGCTCCTGGGTATGGCTACAGCATGTGCAAAACCAAATTTTGAACTTGGTGTTAGTTTTGCTTTTATTTAAAGTGGCTATGTATCAAATTTCTTTTAAATGCTTCCATAAATAAGAAAGTTTTCAATCCGGTTGTAAAAGGTCGAGATGTGAAAAGAGCACTGTGAATGTTGATCGATTAGGCTCAACTTTTGGAATTGCGTTTTATATGGCTAAAGCTATACACATATTGAATTTCATACAATTCGGTTCATAACTCACAGAGATGTCAAAAGTGCCTACTTTATTTTTTGGTCTACATTGCCAATTCACGAACTCCGATCTACAAATTTGATAAAGAATCCATCTACAGAATTTCATCGTAAACGGTCAATTCGTTATCGTTATCAAGATATCGTGCTAACGGACAGACGGACAGACACCGCAAAATTATAAACTCGCTAGGATTTATAATTGCGCTAGGTTAACTTGAGCGCTAGGTCTACAGAACAGAAAACATCAAATTTTTACCCGAAAAGACAAAATGGTGGTGCCCCCTCCCCCCACACTATTGGAGGGTGATGGCAGCTCTAAAATTTGTGGCGCTAGCTGGCGCTAGGTCTGATGAACACAGCGCTTGCTTTTGGAAATGATCGGACGCAATGGTGGTGCTAGCGTTAACATAGCACCCCCCGAAAGTCAAGGGCTTTTCTGCAAAATCTATAATGGCGCTAGCTGAATTCAAAGTGGCGCTAGCTGGCGCTAGCCATAGAGATTCTAGCGCAATCTATCTTTAGTCAGAAATTTGAAATGGTGGTGCTATGTTAACGGACCCTGTTTCAATATAATTTGTACATATCATACTGAATGCGCCGTTGTGGATTGAGAGTTAGTTTCAGAGCTTATTTTCAAACACGCGTTCTTCTCAATAAGTGCATTTATTGGGACCGGTACAGAAATTACAACGATGTTGTCACTTCCAGACGATGGAGATGCGTGGTTAACAATGCTAGTGGATTTTAACTTCATACATTTATATAGCTCAAATCTAGTTCATATTATGTAGTGTCTATTTAACTTGGAATATAAAGCGTATGCATCTCCACAAATTCCATTGATATATTCTAAAGTGGAAATCCACAAACAAAGCTGCTGACAAATAAAGGAACTGTAAGAGGTTGTTTAACATTCAAATAATAGAATAAATTTTGCATGTTTGTCGAGATTTACGAGCTCTCTTACGCATTCTTCAATTAGCTTATTTTCCGGAATATTTCGGGAATACTAATGCAGGATGGAATTTAGAAACTGTCGTCCAAAAATTTGAATTAGCTAATGGCTTATGTAAATTTCGCGAGACTTCGTTATTTTCAAAATGAGTTCGCATTTGTTGTGGTTAATACGACCGTTTGATGGAATAGAATGTTATAAAGCATAATCCCATAAAGCCCTCAATAAAACGTCGGAAATTAAACTCGCATTGACTGTTTTTCGCGTGTAAAAACATTTGCAATAAGCAGCTTTTAATGGCGACTTTTTTCAACTTTTTAATTCCAATGGAAACGGGCTTGGCTTTAACTCTATACAGTTTTATATTAGAAAAGCTTTATAATAAAATTACATACTAGTACTACTAATGCATATTCATTTTACATATTTATGCAACCTATCAGTACAAGAAACATCAGGAACTACTGCAATATTCGTTTACGATGACTTGGGCACACTGTATTTTAATTTAAACACTATCCCTCTAACAACAAGTTTATTGTATATGTAAACAGGTATGAAGGATCTAGATAAAAATGCAATTCCAGCATAATATATCATATAATTCGTTGGGTATGTCCCTCATAATATATTCCGTTTACCGTTAGTGATCAGAAAGTATTTTTTATTTTTACTTGGTCTTTGAAAAGGGTATTACAGATACCCATTTAAAATTCAAAAACTAGTAAATAGTATTACCATTACGGCGTACGAAATGAATATATCTGGGTCTGCAACAGCTTTTTGGGGACCGACACCGAAGAAATGAACGGAAAACTTAATAAGCCCTCTTAGACAAGGCTTGTAATTAGTAATCTAGAAACTGCTGTTCATAGTCTGAATTTCTATAGACGCGTGTAATGTTATTAAACGTACTGTTTATTGTGTTTGTATTAGCTTACATTATGTTCAGTGCCGCTAACAAAACATTGATCGGGGTGCGTATATTATTACAATAGGTATATGCCCATCAAATACTAATTGCCGAGAAAACTAAATTGTTACAGCCTATCTAATTAATTTCTATGTAATTTTGGAACTCAACATACTCTAAAACAATGGGACAATGACGATAACAAAATGCGTAATTAATTATTCTCAAACGTTTTAAAGTTGGAATCTCTTTTCAAATAGTTAAGCCTTTTATCAAATTTCGTATGCTACCTATATTGCATTGGGGTAAAAAATAATGTTCCACTTTTTTTACGGAAATACACGTTTTGAAGCCCCAGGACCCGAAGGTCTATACCTGTATTCTCATTTCCAGCTAAACGCGGTTTTACCGATTGGAACCAAATTTGGCGCACATTCATCATTCATAGACATAAAAGGAAGAGGTGAAAAGCTTTTGGGCAGAATCGCACATGTGCGGGCGGTATCTGTACTAGCCACAGCAATATTTGATTAAACCTCCAACATATCTAGGTACTATCCATTTTTTGCGCTGAAAATAGGTTTTCTAATGTGAATGACTAATCGATGACTAAAATCATGTTTTAAGACATTGGAACGAACAGTATGAAGTCCTGAACATTTTAAAGTTATTTACATCTCATTTTTTTTACATAACAAGAATCACACCCTAGTTAATTAACCAGAAGAAATAGGAAAAGAAGTAAATTTGTAATTACCGTTACCGTTATACCGTTATTCACTTCCCCTCGCCCCAACACAATTTACTATTGGGCTGACTGGGTCAGTGGTTAAGCTTAGGCGGCATCCGAACGATTGCTATAACACTTTAAAAGATTTCTTTTTAATTATTTGTGTCAATCCATCGCATGTGGGTGGTATATTGTTTCCAGACCCTGAGTGCCTTTATTTAATTTCAGAAGTATTAATTCTTTGTTTGTAACGAATAAATTAGTTTTGGTAATGATTAGCTGTCTGTTTAATCGAGCTCAAATTTACGACCCAGGCTATAAGAGATCTCAAGATAGATTAGTACCCATTGTTATATTAGACCAGGTATTAGACGTTTAAATAAAAATTGGTAGCTTTGAGATAGCTGCTGTAACATTTTTGAAGACATATAACGTACATTGCACATTATACAGTAACATCAATCAAGTTAAAATCAAACTTATCGTCCCAAGGGACAATAAAAGAAGCCCATTTGTCACGAAAATGAAATTAAATCAATGTCACTGTACAATTTCCGAGATCTGCAACTTCTGTATGATTATATACGCTTCCAAAATTGGTGTAACTTAAACATATTGTAAATGCTTATTAGGAAAGAAAAAACGCTATCTCGCATCAGCTTACACACTCCTAAGAGTCCTCATTTACATTTTCCTTTGAGAGTCTGGAGATGAGGACACTTTTTCGCGTAGTAGATAGTTTTCTTGTTTGCATATTTAAAGTAGATGGCAACAAATGTCTCATGCGCTGGTTTCAAATTAATCCGAGGCGTTTAATTCAATTTAAAAGTTACACGAGGTAGGTAGATAAAACGTTTTGTTAATAAATGATTTTTTCTACAAATGAAGTTTTTATATCCATCTGGTTTCTTTAGATATTTGCCGCTATGGGAGCAATTTAATTTCCGTCTACCTGCATTCGCACTATTCTCTACCTTTTTATATAATTATAGTACGTATTATCATTCACAGGCTCACAGTTTAGGCATTAAAGTACTTTTTTCTGTACATCTTGTCCTCCTTGAGGTGGGATTTTATTAGTTCAATTTTTGGCACGCAGTATCATAAGGGCATGTAATTTTTCCGAAAGAAATCTAAAAAAACAAGTTGCTAAGTAATATTTTAAAAAGAAGCGTAAGTGCTGGTGGAAAAAAAATCCGAGTCGAAGGCGAGGCGATTTTTGCTTGTTGTTGTACCCGGGGCAAGTACGGCCCTGGTGGATAATGGTGGAGTTTGAAGTTGAGTATATTGATCGTAATATAATTGGTTGTGAAGAAGACGCGAGATAGTTTTGCAAACTTGACATTATTTCTTACTTACCTAATTTTGTAATGTTGTTTTATTATTGTTTATCACTTCACACTTGTTATACAATATCAATATTATAGGTACATTTTGTCTCTGTGTTCGTGTTAGAGGTTACACAAAATTAATCAAATTTCCAAATTTTTTGTGACATTGGTGAGTAGCTGTATTTAAGTTCCCTAAAATTCGATCTAAAATATGCTATGATGTTGTCATCTATAAGGATACATAGGGCAATTCTACGTACGTATTCTCTTAAAAGAACCTCTCTGTATGTAGGAGTAGGGTGTCGTATACTTAACGTTTGAGAGCTGAAGTGATATTAACACAATAAGGCTTCCTTTTTTTGGATAGCGAACTGAAACGTTACAAAGCACTTTTTTCTACTGAGAATTGCCAACTGAAATCTATCACCCTTTCCCGCTCTATAAATTATCCATTTTTCATATCGCGATCTCAACATACGTTTGCAATGCATCTGTGTCACATGGTTTGCGCTTCCAATCTCAAACATTTGTAATCCCATTTTAAAACAGATGCCACTTAAATATCTCACCCTTTTTACTTTTTGCAGATGGTTCTTTCATCTCCTATTAAACGCATTTCACTCTCGCTGTTCTCTCTACAATACATTCCGATTTTATTATTTCCTTTGTTTCGCCTTATTTATTAATTACTGTCTGCATGAAAAACTATTACCCTGGCAATATTGTATTTCATTTCCTGGTGGCTTGCTATAAATTGTACGGTAGTTGTCAGATTTGGGCCGTAAGTAGCGAAGGTAACGATTTCTTATTGAGTTAATTAAATTTCGCTAAAATCTTTCGGATCTTGTTGCAGACAGAGCCAGTGCTTACAGAAAGGTCACAACTTTTTATACAGCTCGAAGCTATAATTTGCTCAGCCAATGTCTTGATCATTACCGGTAATATCACCCAGCCCAATCGCCAGGAACATCAAGGCATCTAACAGTAAGTGGTCCACATGGACCACTGTCGACTACACGAACTCGCACTGGTCTTTTTGGTCCGGAGCAAGGCTCTAGGCATGGATGTTGGAGATAAATTTCGCGCGCCTTCAATCGCCGTGATCGATACGGATCGTTTAACTTACCCTAAGACATCGTTACGTTTGACACTTTTATTGGGGTTTAACATGAGTCATAATACGTTTTCCACGGCTTCCATACAAACCCCGTACATGCGTATTTAATTTCACGTCAAACATTAGGCCTGCATTCATAGCAAGGGGGGGGGGTAATCTTAATATAACAAAACACATCTACTATACTATCATTTCCCTTGGTACCATGCAATAATTCCAGGGAACTTCGAAAACGTTTCTTCAAAAATAATTCTTAGATTCGGAAAGGTTTTTGACAATTGTTCAAAATAAATTTTATTATTTTTACTCAAAATTTCATTTTTCAAGAATGTGTGTTTCCATAAATACTGGAATCAACATAAAAACGAGGCTTCTGCTGCCAGTTTTTGTGAAGATAAAAAAGCGTCATCAACATCTGTTTACACTAAATTACGGGCAATCAGCTTGTTTTGTTGATACGCAGTCCGTCGGTTTTGAAATAAAGTAAACGCAGCAGTTGTCTGCATTGTGAAAGCTTTCTAAAACTGCACGATTAGATTATTTGCATTTTAAAAAAATACTGTAAGGAATTTATGTTTTTTTTTGTTTTGTATTGTCGGCCGCTTGCTTGCCGAGTAATAGGTCCAAACAAGAAAGCTTTTCTTTCTTCCAGGGATTTATTTTTTTTGTTTCAAACTAATTTTTAAGTCCTAAAAGGACTATTGTTAATATAATTCTGCCTCATAATCTTGTACACACCTATAAATCCACCAAAGAGTATTGATAGGGTAAGTCAACCACAACTCCAGAAAGAGAGAAAAATAGCCAATACAAATTCCTTATGCGGCCCTAGGCCCGAAAAAAATTTGCCTCCCATATTGGGTAGGTACTTTTGTGAGAATTATTGAATAACCCATAAATTGAAGAGAACACAAAACACTATCGAATATCGAAATAAAATAGTGGTAGTTTGCGGTAATGTGAAACAAAAAATAGTCATGGCACTTTGAAATTCAGAAATTTTGTCATTTCATTGTGAACACCCTGTATCATTAAATCTCACTTTCTCATTATCAAAGTGTTGCCTTTTACTCGGATTAACAATATTGCTCAAATTTTGTTTCTTAACTTAAAAAAGGTCGCTACGATTCATGAAAGTGATGCTTGCTTATATGGGGAATTTTATCGGAAAAAAATAAATAAGATGGCAACATTGACAAAAAATAAAAAGTGAATAGGTTTCAATGTAGAAACAAATGACATCGAAACAACTAAAAATATAGCTGTTGTTCTATTAAAAAAATCAGGTAGTTTTTACATCGTAAAAATGGGACACTCTGTACATTGAACGAACGATGCGCCCCTACGCCCGGGCCTTGTGGGCCTAGTGGTAAATCCAGCTCTGATTCTAGGTGATTTACCAATTTCGCTGTAGAATCAATAAAATAATGAGATTACTTTAAAAAAGCATAGTTCTGCTACTTTTTGTAATTGCATAGAGTGTTTGCTCCTGCGTTTTGATCGAATCGCTGGGGTAAGTCACAGCTGAGTTCTGCAGAATGTGAAGTAAAACTCGCTATACCTATTGAATAAAATTTATTCAATACTATAACCAAAGTTGCATGAGCTACATTCTCAATTCCGCCGTGAGGATTACCGCAAATCGGTGGAGGCGTAGAGCTAAAAAGCTCGATCGGTCAGGTGGTTTTTCTTTTTATGAGCTTTCAAATTTGGTTGTAGTACAGAAGGCGGATTTTATTGCACTCAGTGGAATTTTGTACAGTTGCCATTATGAAGACGAATACTCCCGAAAATGCCAATTCAAGCAAGTTAGCCATCCAGCGGTCGCCTGTAGTGAAAGAAAGAAATTGTTTAGGCGAATTGTTTAATCAAAGACAGATAAACTGTCTGTTTCCTAGGGAAATTTGGTTTAATCGAACTGAACAGATACTATATGTTGAAATGGTACCTACATCTTGTCTTTTTCGTGCACAATATCGTCAAATACATCTTCGATATAAATTTGCCGGGGATCTACAATATGTTAACATTTGAATTTTAAATTGACTATATGTGAGTTTGAATTCAATCCCATTGAAAATTCATAGGAGGTAGACACAATATACGCAGTTTCCCATTTTGTATAGGCGCACAAATTTTATTTAAAACGAATTTAGAGATTATGAGCCGTTGAAATTGCGCTGATATTATTTTTGGGTTCATCTGAAGCTACGCTCGACAAAAGGGGGATTATAGAAATTGACATTTCTTGTTAGTGAAGCTTTTCGGTGCAAAATGGAGGTGGGAGTTGGGAAAGCAGCCATTTATGGATATTCTGGTATTATACAATGTATAATGTAGTTTATTACTACGACATATGAATACGAAATTCAATTTTAGGATTCGACTGAGCGATCTAATAAATTCATTCGAAATCATTTTCCTTTCAAACGCGCTGCTGTACCTATCCTTATCAGAAATAGAACATGCCGCTTTCAGGCTTTTGATTTTGCCAAAACTTTACGTCTGTGATAGCTTGAAATGCTTGGTTTACGTATAAAACTTCGAAGGATATTTGATTCTCGATATTGACTAATATTAAACCAGCCTGTTAGTTATACGTAAATTTCATTTCGGATCTTTCAGTTATGAACGCTCACAATTGCGTTAGGTATACACAAATGCTCCAAATACGTTTTCAACATACACTCCCTTGCGGTAGACCATTCTTACTGAAGTAATTTGATTTCTATGCTTTTACGAGCAATACTGTCGTATCAAGATGTTCACTGATTAAATTAAATTAATGCAATTTAATCGTATAATTGATCTGATCATAAATTTAACAATTAACACATGTTTCAGATTGAATTAGAATTGGCGCTTTATCAATTAAAGTGTAAATGACTACTTCAAATGATAAGCATATGAGGGGTTTTTGAGATCCGATTTACTATTTTAAATCTCAACTTAACTTTTATAAACTACAACTATTAATTCGTCCTAAGCACGTTTGTGCGTTTCTGAAATTCACGTGCCTACTCTAATTTACAATTCACACTTCCTAAAATACAACCGACTAATCTGAATTACAATTAGCACTTTCTGAAGCAACATCTTACAATATTTGAATTACAAATTGCAGTAATATTCATTAGTTCTCTAGTCACTAAAGTCTTCATTGACGGACATTCAGTGGAAGGAAATTCCGCGTTTGTGATAAACTTATATTCAAGTCATTCTAGGAAATACAGAAAAAATAATTTGTGTGTATTTCCAATGGTGGTACATTTAAAATTTTTTGATATTTGTTTTATTGTTGTAACAACTGTTACGAACTCTTAACACTAAAATTTTACGTATACAATAACTATAATATATACTTCATACTTAAATTCCAAACGGTCTGGACTAAATTCTGACTTACACAGTTACACTTGCAATGAACTTTGAGTGAGAATCAGTAAAGTTATGGTGACCAAGGCGTCTTCTTTCCGTGTCTTCCCGTATTTATATGGAAAACCCACTTAAATTTCGTAAAACTTTTCTTACCTAAATTAAGATTTCTACCAAAAAATACAATACTTAAAATTGTCACGTTATCTCTAACAATTACCTTTATCTTTCTCAAATAAACAAAACCTTGATAAACCAAAACCAAACCAAAAGCTTAATAAAACATGTAAAAACAGTGTTGTATCTACCTTTTAATTCTGAACAACTTTAAACTCTACAGTTTTTTCTGTAAAATGTAGAGGAGGGCAGGATATTGCATAAAACTAATTTCCCATGTTAAATCCCTATGTTCCTATTTACCGTGCACCACCCGGTATAAAGTTTGCGCAACTCATTTACCAGCTTTTGTCAGTTCGAACTCCGTACTGAGCCGAGATATTTAACGACTTTCGACGCCTTCATTTCATTACCATGACACTTCATTTATTTATACCTCATTCCGAATGTACATAATATGAAAAGCAGTATTTTATGATCCTATTCTATTTACATCTGATAGAAAATTCGTGTGCGGACAATTCGCGCCCGGATAATTCGCACCCGGACATTTCGCTCCCAGGATATTTCGCACCCTGGACATTTCGCTCCCGGATAATTCGCACCCGGACCATTCGCACTCGAAAAATTCGCTCCCGAATAATTCACACCCGGATAATTCTGTAAATCTTTGGTTTATTAAAATTAAATATTTTTAAGAGGCTACTAGACCATTGCCTTTACAGAATGTATGTAGTAGTGCACATCTTGGTAAACATCTACTTCATGGAAAAATGTTTCAAATAATAGTTATTTGGTCTTTCATTTTCAACACATCGCGATTCTTAAGTATTTCCATTTCTTAAATATAATCACGCTGCTTTTTTTGAAGTTGTATGAAGAGTCTGATATAGTTAAATCCTGTAATTTAAGAACACATCATTTTTATCTACTGCGCTTTCGTTTTGAGAAAATAAGAATAGGTAACTGAAACGTCTTTTGTGGAGTAATTAAAACCAAATAGTTATACCTAGTTGTAGTATATCTACAATATTATGTGTAATATTCGCTACTTTTGAGACGCTCTTAATATTAAAACAGAATCAACATATAATACCGTACACAAACAAAGTGATAAGTCTAAAGTTCAAAATATTTACATTATAAGATCAAGATGGAAATAGAAAAAGGAAGTAATTTTAACGCTCCCTTACATAAAGATTTCGTAATGAAGACACATAAAAAATTGTTCTTTATTTCTTTAGTTGAAAAGGGTGACAAAGGAAATGAATTAAATTTATTTTAGACAAAACGGGTATGTATAAATGACAATCGAACAATGCATTTCATAGATGGCACTAAATTTGGATAAATAATTAAGATAATATTATAATTAAAGGTAAATTTGAAAAGACCCCGATAACACAAATTGCACTTCATAAAGAAACAATAAGAGAAATATCGTAATGACATCCTTTCTATTATTTCTGGAAGATGAATAGGGTTTATTACAAGGTAAAAGTAATTAGGTCCGAAAAATCAGGTTTAAGTACGTATGACCACAACTAATTAGAACTTTAACGCCTGTATAGTATCTTCATTCTTGAACGTTTGACAGAGTGGTATTTTAAAATTTATCTGAGCACGGGTTTTGATTTTGTGTATACTTTTTTTTTAATTTTAAAAAATTTTATTTCTGGTGGTAGTGTTGTGGTGGTGTTCAGAAAAGGTAAGTTTCCAGTTTTCTTAGAACCAGTTTTACGTTTCTTTGACCACATATGGCTATATGTTGATTATTGGTGACTGAGTAAAATTACACTAACTGCTTATTTTTTTGCGTTATCTTTGCTACAACTATGGTAGTGAATGAACTTAAAAGTTTCTTTTTGATTTTCTTACTGTTATTTATTTTATAGTTTGAAGAGATACATGGAAAAATTCTGTCATTTTTTTAAGAGATTGCTAATAATCAAAACAGTAAGGGTTTTGAAAATCTTGAAACGTTTTAGGAACAGGTCGATATTGATGATTTTTTCTTTTAAATGTTTGTAATTATTAAGTAACTATATACTTCCTTTTTAATTTTTGTATGGCATACCTAGTACTAAAGCAAAACCCTTAGCATTGGTAATTGCGCAACATGGAAGATAGGACATCATTGGAAAGGCTTTCCTTCTCTGAATTTGGTGAGACTATAATTTTTTAGATTTGATATTTTCGAAATATTTTAGAAGTAAGTTGAGGGAGCGCTGTTGTTTATGTCATTGGAAGGATGTCGGGCCGATCACTATGTAATAGTAGCTAATGCGATCGTGCGTCAAAATTATGCAGTTGCAAGTGGTATAAAAAAGAGAAAACTTGTACCTGCAACGTCGAATGCGCTGGAAATGAAACAACTAAAACAAAAAAATTACATATCCGAATTCAGAGATGGGCGACCTTACCAACGATGCATCATTTAAGATTTTAAGGGTTGCACTGTCAGCGATGCGAGACAAAGACATTAGTGAGCAAGTTTTATTTTAGACACTGTTTCCTTCCATGATCAATTTGACGTGCCAAAGCGTTTTTTGAAAATTATTTTAATTTACAGAAATAGCTATGTATGGTTTCTAATGCACCACCGTCTATTATTTAGCTTCGGAGAAATAACACCAAAATCTCCTCATAAAAATTGTTATAATAATAAATGGGTAGATTTTGGTGTTATTTCTCCGAAGCTTCTTAAGCACCCCACAATTTCAGTATATTATTTAAATAATAGCCATATAATTTATAGCAAGATCAATTTTTTTCACGATATTTATCAACATTTTTTGCTTTTTTCGTTACTTTACAGTCCTTTAATTTTACGGAAACTCTCAAGAATCTATTTGTTTTACGTTCAAATATGATTATAATTTACTTGAGATTCTTTTAAGACAATACATACGTATTTCGTTATGTGTCCTTTAAATGGACGACATCGAAGGTTAGAGAACTAGGAAACTTAACTTGCAGCTATTAACAAATAATAATTGTTAAAATTTTATTTAGACTTTTATATTCCTATTGCAATATTATTTGTACGTGCTAAAAGGTTTCCAAATGAAAAAAACCTTGATTGTGAATTGGTACAATAAAACTGGGTAAATAGGTTTAAGAAATGTCAGGTGACAGTTTTGCTGATAGACCGATACCAGCGTTTAGCAGCATCCGTCTACTTGTGAACATGAGTGCATGGACAATTTACATCACGGATGAGTGTCTTTTTACCTTTTTTTTTGTTTTTTTTTAAATAAATTTTCATTCATGGTACCTTTAGCAAGTGTTCTCATGTTTAATACGGAGATTACAATAAAATAAGTACTAAATTCCAGATTTTGAGTGATATGGATGCTATTAAAGTGACCTAATATCTCTACTGCTTTGATACGGTCCATTCCATTTAAAAAGGTACATAGGATTGTACGTATGAATTCTTGCCTCATAAATACTATTAAAAAAATTATTCCTCTACAAATTGTATGGCTATTGTTTAACCAACATAAATATTTAAGTGCCACATTAAAATGCCAAAATCAAGGAAAATATCATCAAAAATGGACTTGTCCCTGAGGCTAAAAGTTGAAATTTGATTTGTTACAAAAAGTTGATAATGGATATGAGATTTAGGCGGTGCAAACTATACGGGCGCGTAACAATGGAGTTCGGTACAACGAAAAGGGGAAAGAGATACATAATCTATGAAGGATACATGTACCTCTTTGCTAAGAACCTTAAACTCCAAAACTGCTCATCATGGCTGTGTCGAGCGAGAAGAGCAAAGAAGGATCCATCGGCTCTTAGTTTAACATGCAATGCCAGGATCTAGGTCAACGATGACAAGGTAAGATTAGCTAAACCGAGCACTGATTTTGGAAGTGCAGATGGTTTCCAGTTTCAAAGCCCTTAATTGGGTATTTTATTAGTTAGGATATCGTCTTTTGACCTTTTGACTTTTTTATACGTAAGTTTCATCGTTGCTTATACCGTCGTCTAATGTTAGTTTTTAGGTTCGGCCCTCCCTTGCAAAAAATTTAGTTTATCAACCTCTTCAAATTTCAATTTTACTCTGGAACCAACCACGGATATGGTCGTTGGGCTTTCCAGTTTTACTGCCCTTTTGGGTTTTTAATTGTTTTCCATCTATATTGTAAGTTTTATAGCTATAGTCTCTCCTCAATGATCTCTACCATCTTGTAGATCACCTGAAGATGACCGTTGGTCGAAACATGTAGTGTATCACTTCGTTTTATTAAATTATATGGGAACGGTTTAGAGAACTTTTATTCAATATTAATAAATTATCCCATTTAGAGTTTGAACACAAAATGGACGTCACGATTCCAAATTATACCTTAATATTGAAAGTATCCAAATTTTAAATGTAGGTATACGTCTATTACATGCACAAAGTAATAAAACGTGATATTGGTGAGTAATATTGGAGATTTCAAGCTCTGAGTTAATTTAATACTTCACAGCCGACTTTCTATGTTAAAAGTCAACCATACACAAAATACCCTCTCAGGGGAGCGAAATTCTGGTGCGGATTATTCCGGTGCGAATTGTCCGGGAGCAAAACGTCCGGGTGCGAAATATCTTTGGTGCGAATTTTCCTCGGTGCGAAATGTCCGGGTGCGAATTATTCGGGTGCGAATTGTCCTACAACCTAGAAAATTGCATTTCTAACAGCGATTGTTACTTTATATTGCTAATTCCCTTTTAGATCTCTTTGGTTCAATAATACACCAACTGAAATTATAATAAATGAAACAATTATAACTTCCTAACAATGTTAAAACACTCATACACATTTTGACCATGCCTTCTTTCAAATTTCTATATAGGGAAACCAGATTTGACCGAACTTTATATTGTACAATTTTACGGTGTTACGTAATTTGTATTTATCCACGGCTAGCTCTCTTTAACAACTGTTTCTGACACCCTTTATTCAGTGCTATTTAGCCTACTCTGCTTTTTACTTAAAAATTCCTTCTTACTACACTTTGATGGTAAAAAATTGCACTGAATTGAAATGATATCGTATAATTGAAATTTGGATCAACATTTTAACACAAAACCCACGCAATTCCAAAACTATCCAAATAACAAATGAACGTGTCTTGTCGCTCAGTGGCTGAACGAAGAATCTTTTGAAATGAATCGCGCGGTTGACGCTCCCGTGGCCCAAAACCGAACGAATCTACTTTATTCTTCCCTGGCGCATCCCTACCTAAATTTTTAATTTTTTAACGCCACAAAATGGCGTTTTATTAACGAAATCATTTTTCATCATCATTAACTCATTTGATTCGTTTAGCATCCACCAAGTACGCTAGCTCTAGAGTCATTATAACTCACAATCCTACGCTAGTTCAAATTTGCAATCATGCCTTTTTCAGCATGCATTGAGCAGGACGAATTCACTCATTTCAAAGTTAAATTGAAATTATAATAAAAACAAAATAAAACCCATTTCCAAGGAAATACCGCTTTGTTGCAGCGTAAGTACAGTGTAGATAAAATGTACAAAAAATACACTATATTAAAAGAATGTTAATTACACTACGAAGAAGTTATTTATTCGCAAGATTGGCGAGTAGCTAGCGTATAATAGACTTCAATGTAACGAGTGCTTAGATCATTTTAATTATTAGAAGTACCTATCCTGTTCAGGTAAGTGCACTTATATATTGGGAAAACAAATTACTTAAAAATATTCAAATTGAGCAAAAATTGAGTATATACGTAGCTACTCAACAAATGGCGGAAATTAAACTTCGCATTTCGGCCAGAAACGTTCCATTACTTATAAAACTCGATAGTGCGAGATTTCAAAAAGAATTTTCTGCTAACATGCTCATAACCATCTATATTTCCTTTTTATGGTATCTTCCCTAAGAGATAAATTAGGAGACAAATCGAATTTACTGCTAAAGCTGTGGTCTCACGGTGAACGAGGACTTTTGAATGAAACCTTAATAAAAACTGATGCCCTTATTATTTGTACCTTTGGTTATATCATCATTCACCATAAGAGCACGCGAACAAAAGAGAAATTACAGACATAATAAAAACACGTTATCTTAATCCACTAACACCGAAAACAACGTAGGATTTACAGCATTCAATATTATACGATACGAACGTTCACATCATTATATTTCAGATCCGTATGAAAAAGTTCTAGAAGATAATGTAACTCCATAATGGGCGCACAGCTAATAATGTCGAATGTCGCTAGTGTATAAACAACTAGAGCTTGGACAGCATTTTAGTGCATTGATCAACACAAACATCATAAAACCAGCAGCGCTGAAGTAATACCTACTTTCTTTCATACACCAAACTCGGAAGTTTAATTTTAAATGCTTTGACGCTAACAAGCGAAGCCACCATAACCGCAAACCAGACAAAGTTTCTGCGCTAACTAAAGGGCTGTACAAGTTGCAATTTGTTTTTGATCCAATTTATGTACTACTGCTTTTGAGGAACATAAATATTAGTAAAAAAAACAGAGCCGAGTTTGTTTTTAAAGAGTATGGTTGCCATTCATTAAGCACATAGGTAATAAAATGCTCTAAGGGTAATTACGGATGTATAGAAACATTTCGGTTTTCGCAATGTTATTAAATGTTTGCGAATCAATTTATAAATTAACTGGAGTTGTTCACCAAAAACTATTTTATACGCATTTAGGGTAATGCAAGGTTTAGTTCGGTATTGCGGTAATAAACTTGGCAAAACAATCTTACACTAACTTTTGCAGATCCTCAGAAAGGAATATTTCATAAGTTGAAAGTTTGGTCTTGTTCTTACTACGTAAATATGTCACCCCAGCTACCACCTAATTTACTCTTCTTTACATTAAAATATGTGACCCCAGTATCACACCCAAGGTATAAAGTATTGCACCAATTCATTCAAATCATCGCACTATTTCCATTATGCTGTGATAGTAACTCATTTTTTTTTAAATAGTAATGATTGCACCGTATCGCACTGCACTGCACTTTAACAACAAACCATATCTAATGATGCTATTGGTGCTTATTACAATAACCAGATGTTATGACAAATTGAGGTGTTAAACATCCATGGTCTGTATGACTTGATTTTTGTCAAAATGCACTTACGATGCCGTTTGCCTTTTGTATAATCACTATTTCCACTCTAGTACTGGTGATGGCTTTTGTATATATATGGGATAATTCAATTGGATTCGCAAGAAGACGATTCGCTTGAAGACATGAAGACAAGACGAAGGTGCATGGGCACATCATTAATGCATGAAAACCATTGCACAATGATACGAGGATTCTCTTTTATAATTTGTAACGTCCCGCTGTTCCGTTGAATGTACTCAGTTTGAGTAACTGAATGTTGTTATCATTGGGATTGGGGTAATATCACCTTTGCTTTTGTCGTTAAAATGACAGTTTCTTAATTTGCGAAAGATGAAATTTGAAGTGGAAAATTCCAGTCAGCAAGCTAAAATGTTTGAAATTATTTATCTAAGCGTATTTACGTAAATGGTACTTATTATATCGTTTTGAGGTAAAACTATTGTCACATGATTCCTTATTTGGTTAACACGTTTCTTTTTTTAATGTATTTGCGCCAGAGGTATTTTAAGGTGAACATGTTACTGCATCATAATATAGTAAAGGCAAGGCGTTGACAAATTTCCTTTTTTTAGACTGGGACCAGTGTACCATTTCATTTATTTACAAAGACGATGATTTTTACAAGCAAACGTCAAGTGATATTTCAATGGCAATCGTGGAATTACGAATAAGCAGCCTAATTAATTAGGAATGTATTCGAGTATAATAACGCCAATATGATTTCATTTTTGTTTCCTTTATTTTTAAATTATATCGCAGGGATAATAAAAATGCTTTAAGAAAGGCGTATCTAATTGGTCTTTAACGCACTTGCAACGTTTAACGTTACACGTGCTTTAAAGATTTGATTGTCATTGACAAATGACAAAAATTGCCTTTCACCGTTAAAACAAACGTATGATATAGACTTTTTGATATATTTCTGACATTCCTTTTAAGTCCTATAAAAGATTATAGGAAAGCTTTATTACTGTAGCATCTGCCAACTGCCACTAAGGTGTAATTTCTAACGCGTATTGCTTTACTTTTACTTTTACATAAAATTCTTCCAATAAAACTTATTACAAATTAATAGAATAGAAAGTAATTGTCATGTTGAAGGCAAAAACTGTATTTATAATTACGAATTTGCCTTCATATGGTAAGATTAAAACTGTTGAGCTCGCGAGCTTTCAGTGCTATAAGGATTCTGAAGGCGAGTCACATTTA
Source organism: Photinus pyralis (assembly GCF_008802855.1). Taxonomy (NCBI): domain Eukaryota; kingdom Metazoa; phylum Arthropoda; class Insecta; order Coleoptera; family Lampyridae; genus Photinus; species Photinus pyralis. Next base: position 3,209,322 of record NW_022170510.1, read on the forward strand.
TCAAAAGGCAACTTTAATTATCTCGCTAGCGGCTAGTTTATTTCATTTGCGTGAACTTATTTGATTTACACTTTACCGTTTTTAAAAATTGTCTGCCTTATTAACCATCATTTGGGTCATACAAATTTGACAGCATGTAATAGACGAAAACTCGACGCTGAAAAACTACCTACATATCAAATTTAGGTTAATGCAGACATCCGCACTGTCAATTAAATTGTATCGGATATGCTTGGTCAAGTTCGTGGGAAATTGATGAAGGCTGATGGAGATTTTCCTTCCGAGGTAGGTATAGGGTATAATTTAATTATATTTAGTGAGTGTGTTTTACTGCGTGAATTTCGCAACCACTTCGGGGTACATTTCGACGCTAAATGCTAAATACTATTCCTGTATATAGGTTCTGTCTACCATTTTCTTAAAATGTTATAAACGTTAACATTATACCTTCACCCCTCGTGTAGGTCGCATGAATATAACACTTTGAATTTTATTTCATGGTCCACTTAATTAATCTCGCAATTATCAGGATGTTCATAAATGTTGTACTTACCTGGCTACTGGGTAGTATCATTGAATAAAGATTTATTATTCAATGGTAGTATCCATAAGGAAATTACTTATTTTCTTTAGTTCACAACGAGCTGTGTTTAATTGAAGCTCATTGTTCATTTCGTTACATTTTTAATCTCGAGTACGTTTCGCTTACGGCACAATTCAAATTTTTTCATCAGTAGTCTTTCGCTGAAATATAAAAGACCACACAAATTTAAATATAGAATCGTTTTCATTAACTGTAAATATAGTTCATGTCTATTATACGTACAGCCAGAGCCGGACTGGCTTACCAATTCCTACCGAGAAATACTTTTAAAAAGGTTTTTTTTTTCGAGAAATCGTGTAGGAGGTACCATGCAGTTAGCTGGCAAACGAAACAATAAAGATACACATAACTGATAAAATAAAAACATTGATTATTTCAAGGTGACATGTACATGTTCTATTACATAAGTTTATATTAAAACTAATTCTGCGGTGATACCTTTCTGATTTCAAAATTATTTGGAAAAATCAAATAGGGCTAAGTGAACTCTCAGTTTTCCTCAGTCTTCAGTTAGCCACGGCACAGTACGAATGTATGGCATTAGTGCTATAAAACAATTTGTAAATAGATCTACCTCATTAAGATCAAATTTGTGAAAGTAATTCCAGTATTCAATCATAAATAATTTCACTCAACAGGTGAATATTGATAAGTAAAACAAGTGCAATCTGTCGTGTTGTGATAAATAAGCGTGCTGCATATATCTAAAAATTCTTTCCTACTGATTATATTACAATTCTATCTACCAATGCCAGCAAATTGTACAATTTGCAATCGCCTTATCCAATATCAGGAGGATTTACGTTGCGCTCTATGTGGGAGCCTGGCACATATGGCCTGCACCAGCGTAAGCGATGGGAACGACACCTGGATATGTTGCAATCCTCCGATGAGCAGTTCCCAAATTGCTACCAATACTCCAACCAAATTTGTCTTCACTGAAGAGCATTTTAAAAACTTAATGTGTGAACTCTCAGCCATAAATAAAAACGTCCAGGACAGCAAGGCGCTACTGAAATCACAGGGCGAACAATTATCTACCTGCATAAAGGAAATTGAACTAATAAAAACTGAAAACTATAATTTAATTAATTTTTTATGGATCATAATTGCACAATGTGTAACTCCCAAATGCCTGAAAACCTAACGCACGTCTTTTTTGATTGCCCAATAGTTAAACCTATCCGTAATAAATTTTTAAGCAAAATAAACACTTTTGAACAATTACTGCTTGCTTTAAATCATCTGTCAGAATCACTTGTAAAATCAATATTTCATTTTATTATTGAGGTATTAAAATTGCGTTCATTTATCCTTAATGAATAACCTTATATATAATTATATAAATTTTTTTTGTGTATAAATTTACAAATTACGATTTTTTTGTAACATTTTATGATTATGAAGGCTCTTGTAATAAGATGTAATTCTTTATACAATAAAAAAATTATTATTATTATTATTAACCCTCAGTCTTCCAAGAATTGACCTTTTGTATGTTGAGACGACGGTATAATGCGCAATTAGATTGTGCTTAATTGCACCTTTCTGTCTTTTTGGTTTGAGCTCAGTGAACGCTTAATCAATATAAGGGGAGCCCATTAGGGTATTTTGGAATTTACTGGAGCGCGTCAGATTAATGTAAAGTGGGTTGACTACGTGTTGAAAAGTGTACATTTTAATAATCTGACCATTTAAGCGTAAAGTGGGGAAGTAGGGTCACAAACTTGCAAAAAAAAACGCTACCTTCACATCCTCGAGTGCGTTGGAATTTTTTTAATTTAAGAATAACAGAGGTAATATAATCTGCCGATTTCCAAATGCCAAAGTGAAACAAAACGTCAATAAAGTTCAGTGTGTTCAGCAGTTGAAGCATGTCGGTTGACTGATATCATAGGCGGCCGTGTCATAAATTAAGGTGCGTACGTCTTTGAGTATTTGAATAAGGCCCTGCGTTGGAGCCGTTCCCTCTTTCAACGAGGCTGCCCCGTTACCGGGCCTCTTTTGAAAGCCCGGCTTGTTAGTCCCCTTTGACGAGGAGCAGAGAAAGGGTTTGGTTGAATTAACGTTTGAATTAACGTCCATACAGTGCGGAATCGCGGTCTCACCTGACCAGAACCGCTTTCCCAGGGCTGGGCTGCCAGCCCCTTCTCGAAGAAAAGAGGCCATCACTTGGAGGTAGCCCGGTATCCGAGGGGCGCCATCATCGACACTGCACCCCAGTGCCACGCAGTCTTTGACTTGGGAGGTTGGTACGCGGCGATGACTTTCGTCTCTACCAGTCTGGGTTTTAGCCCCGACGAGGCACGCCGAAGCACGAGTCACTTTACGATCCTTTAGGTGTCTGTGTGGGTGTCCCCCTCTCTTCCACCCGGTGAGAGTGAATAAGTGCATTAGTCCTCGTCGTTTGGGAATCTGTTCGGAATCTTTCCGATGGTCTGGTGAATTTAGTGCGGATTTCAGTGTCTAATTTTGCGCACAAACTGGTGTATAGGTATTGCTATTGAAATACGTTTCAGGCTGAATCAAGTACATTGGTTCATTTTTGAGTTCCAACTTTTATGCTTTTTGTGTGCATGCAAAGTGAGAATTATCTTAATCCCAAGCACTTACCTAATAGGGTTTAATGCTTTGAGCTCGAAACAATACTTCCAATCGCTTTAACCAACTATTATTTCAAAAGTGACTATAATAATTCGAATTAAATGGAAAATTCGTATTTTCCCTTATTTACTGCAAATTTTACTTTCCATTAGGTTTTGTGGACAATCTGTGTTAAGCGTCCACATCAAAGTAAGGTTAAACACTTATAATTAACTGTGGTGTTGTGACCTATTTTATTATATTTACCAAAGAAAAACATTTCCAAGTACATTTCCCATGCACATAATATCCGGCGCCGATCTACTATTAAAAAAAATTTATGGCCATTTTTTATATAACGCACAGTTTTGAAAGATACTAAAGGTTTATATATTACAATTCTCCCAAAGTTTTGTTTGTCACAAAAAAATAAATATGGCCAACTTCGTTAAAAATACGTCGGAATTGGAATATAAAGGCTTCTTCCGAAGTTCCAGAAGTAAATAGGTATCTACACAGGATTTAAATAAATAACATGTAACTGCGAGTACTTAGCTAATTACGGAAGTCATTTCCTATTAAAATCCGGCGTTAAATGAATATTTACACTTACTTAATAACATAGAAGTAAGATAGGTACGTATACTTAGGTAAACTTCAACGTTATGTTGATTTAAGTCGATGTGGAGAGATAGGTTGGAGATAATTAAAAGTAATCCTTTGTAGGAGAACTCCAGGATTGTAATCTTCTGTAAACTTTTAATGAAGTCGTTCCGAAGGAGCTTTACAAACTAAAAACAATGTAAGAACATAAAGATGATTAGAAAATGGTTTATGCATGATGCAAACCAATATAATGGCCGGTATCTTAATGGAATTAGAAATGGATTATGTGAGCAATGCAAATCAACATTTCATAATCTAGTGGTAAGTAATAGTTTAAATGCTAGCGACGTTTCGCGGTAACATACCGTTGGGATAGAGGACGCATACCAAGCACGCAACGTACGCGTTCCACCGTCTTATAGATTGTTCCCTTAATAACAAAATTATAATAAAGTGGCTTTCCCCGGAAAGCATATGAAGTACCCGCGAATGCATCACAATTTTCAAAGAAAATACTCAATTCCTATTGCATTAAAATTTACTGCCGTTCCGAAGAAATTCGTAAACTAGATTTTGCTGCACGATAAATTTATATTTATCTGAACCACGAATTTGACATAAGCTTTCATGTGGATGCTATGCAATATCTACTTATAGAAAATATCAACTTCCAGCTAAATAAAGTCTAAGGTAAAGGATTGTAAATAAACAAACAAGCGTAGTAATCCGTTCGAGCTGTAGATTTGTGTTGCGAACCGCCAATTAATTATTTAGAAAAACCTTTAACGCAGACTCCTGGTTTCAACTCGAATTTAGTTCCAAACGTTATAAGCAAAATCTATTTGGTTTTATTTATCACTTGTAGCATGCGGAGTTTTAAATCAGGAAGTTAATCTGTAAGTAATAAGTTTAAATGTAATTTGAACCCTTATTGTATATGATTGAATCTAAATTTACTTTGCTTAGATTGAGAAGACAATATGAAGCCTATAAACGCTGATATAGGATAGGTGTATTCAGGTAGAAAAATAGTCATCATCCAATCGGATCCCCACCACCCTAAAATTGGGAATTAGAGAACAGCAGCCTGAAGGAGGCTATTAAGTAATAGGTGCAAGAATGTGGGTGTTTGAAAATAATTGTTGACGTGTTTAAGACATCTCTTTTTTGGAGTCTCACGCTATAAAATTTTGCGTTATCTTAGGACACGTCATGATATCGACCAAATTAGAATAATATTGTTAAATTTAGAATCGATTTTACACCGAAATCACTTTTAGGTTCCAAATCAGATTTTTTTTTAGAAAACTACAGAAATGTGTGCTTCGTAATGACCAAGAGGGCTCCTGGCTTTAATCCATCAACTTAAAAATTTTAGTTTATCCAAACTGTGTAATGGAAGGCAATTGCATGTACATTGTACAAGAGTTACAAGCGCTAAAGAAGTCCCAAGCCCTTGCTTTAACAGTACTTCAAGTATTGCGCGTCCAAGTACTTATTATATCATATGAGTAATTCAGTGTGAACGCGGTCTATTTCTGTGTGGAATCTCTATCAATGTTTCGCCTACAGTGACTCAATTTAGAACAGTGTCGCCAACAGGGTATCTTGTTTTTGATTGGTCGTTGGTTCCGGTCGCCATATTGGAGCAAAATTCCAATCTGGCCAATAGAAAGCCTCCCAAACGACGCGGTACACTCCATGCTATATGCTTTGCTTCTTGTATTTGCTTTAGTTTACGTTTTCCGTCTTCAGTTTTATATCGAGATAAGCGACATCCCAAGGCATCTCTTAGTAGAAGGTGCTGTTGCACGAGATCAGAAATGTTGGCAAAAGATAATAATAATAATATTAATAATTCGATTCCGCATCTAGACGTACTTCTGTTTTAAACCTTTTCGTTTTTATAATATTGACTTCTGTTTTTTGTATGAGATACTGGTGTCCTTAAAAAGTAGATTATATTGTAAGGAGCTAGAGTGTTTTATGGCGAGTCTGGATTTGATGCAAAATACGGAAGAGCCATAACAAGTGACTTTAGCTCCGCATAGGTAATATGTGCTATTTTTTCTTCAAATGTGAGAATACAAAATAATGGATTTTAAATCAGAAGAAAAATTTACTCGTTATAGGTAGCCGTGAGTGCGGCGGTTGTGGTGAGAGCCGTCTTTAACAAATTGTGGGTCCCGGGCACAAAAATGTTTGGATGATACGGAATTCATAAAAAATGATCTCATTAAAATCAATAAAGATGGATATCGATAAAAAACGTGTGTAACGTTCCTGTCGCCTTTTCTATAATCCGCTTATATGTTTATATTAATGGGCAGTAACCTATGCACTTGTGTTCGGTCTAGGTCTATTAGACCAAGAGACAACGACAGATTTTGTGCGGTGATTAGTAAACATCTGTCACTGCAATTTTCTCTTTACATTGATTAGAACTAGACTAGCGTATAACCGTATGTCATACGTATGTTAAGCGGTCAGTTCTATTTTTAAGTAATTTTGTAAATTTTGACAACACAACAAAAAAAAGTTTATTAATAATTGTATGCCATTAATACAATTTAGCTCAATCATATGAGGATTTTCTCAAGAAAAACTTCCAGAAGTTTTTTCTCAACGGTTTTATATGTATTTTGAACCGCTGAATCCGAATTTTCACTTTGCTAACACGCCAGAGGTGAGCTAACTGCGGCAGCCGCAAATAACCGCAAATTATTTGCGGCATTTTTACATTTTCGCCTATAACTCAAAAACGGTACGTTTTAAAACAAAAACTATACAAAATTGTAGTCCACAAAAGCACTAAAATGATCTATCAAGAGGTATTGGTTGAAATGTGCAACGATAATACGTTTTCAATGATCGGATATTTGGAACCAGTAGAACATGGATTTAAAGCGAAATTTTAAAAAAACGGGTGAAGATATTAACAGTGTTTGGTGCGACAAGTATCGATTTTAGTATTAAAACAAACGCTAAACCGAGCACTATACCATATCGGTGCTCTGAATCGCAGTACATAATGTATTATCAATTTGCGCATAACGTGAATCCATAGTATACCTACTGCGAATCAGACCAGAGCTGCTCTGAATAATAGTACAGAATGCCAATACGCGGCCCGTCCCGAGTCAAAAGAAGAAAGAAGGTGTAGTAAAGTGATGAAAAAGGAAGGAGTAGAGTGTTATTTGGTAAAACGAGGAAAGAGTCGAAGGAAAGATGGAGGAAATAAAAGAGTGGAAATTATTTTAGATGTAGACTTTTTTCAATTTTACTATCATTTCTTAAACAATAAAAAAGTGTTGAGCATTTCACTTTATATATTTTGTGTCTATCAATTCATTTCGTCAACCATTAAATATAGGTTAGGTAACGCTGAACTGCGGTAATCGCAGCAATGCCAAACTCCGGTTGTGCCACGGTGCCAATGAGATTATTTTCAATCGGATATTTTGATTGTACCTTGAATTTTAATGAAATTCAACTACTCACTTGTTTGTTGTTTTTTTTCACTTTGATGCTTTTGCCGCATTTGCGGCTTTTGCGATTAGCACATGTGACTTTTCAAAGTCAAAAAAGTCAATGTAAATGAAAAACCAATACCAACACTTGATAAGAAATGAAAAATTATATTAATTAGATATGTCGGAGCACTATTTTTGCATTTTCCAAAAGTTGCACGAAAAGTAGCTGTTTTCGCGCGGCCGCTGGCGGCGGTCTAGTTGGTCCTACAGATTTGGTTGTTACATGTTAAATGTATAAAATTTTGTGGACTACAATTTTGTATAGAATAGTTTTTCTTTTAAAACGTATCGTTTTTGAGTTATAGACGAAAATGTAAAAATGCCGCAAATAATTTGCGGTTATTTGCGGCTGCCGCAGTTAGCTCACCTCTGGCGTGTTAGCAAAGTGAAAATTCGGATTTTCAGCTGTTCAAAATACATATAAAACCGTTGAGAAAAAATCTTCGGGAATATTTTCCTGGAAACGTCAGTTCTGGAACCCCCGTTATTGTACTAATTGCTATAAACGCAATATCATAAGGAAACATCCACGCGCTTGTTAGATAAACCAAGAATCTAGTGTAAATATCATCAAGTTTTCAAAGCAAAACAAGAATTTTGTGGTTTTGGCACTTATCTCCATGGCTGATGGGAAAAGAACACCAATAAACCACAATAATATTTTAGTAAATCGTACAGCACAGCTGTCATCTTGAGTGTTTTTACTGAACGGTGCCAAGTTGTGTAGATTATTTATTGCAGATATTTCCTAATTGTGCAAGTGTTTAACTAAAGACTTATTGACAAGGCGGTAATTTTTCTCTTCAATCATTTTATTTGAAACAAATTCTCTTTATTTAATAAAAACTTCCACGTGAAAAGGTCTGTAGTGATTAATGTTATGTAGGTATTTTTAATAGTGAAAAATTAAGGTATTTTGAATTTTTATTTTATTACTAGAAAGTAAAAAACATTTAGAGAGGGTTAGTAAACATAGCCACGAATCCTAAAAATCGGTAGACAAGGTTTGATTTTGAAAAATTCAGTCGAGCTTCAGGAAAAAATCTGTAAATTACTATAGCTGGCTATCACGTTGGAATTGTTATTTTTTACGAGCCAGGAAGGTGCAACCAAACCAAAATTACAGTTAAAGTGAAAACGAAGAGGAGCTCTTTCTCCATTAGTTTTCTTGAAATAATTAAGCTAATTTCATTTCGTGCTAGCGGAGATTTATCTATCTATAGTAGCCCTTAGTAGCATTTCGCACAGAACGACAGGAACTGATGTTATTTCTTTGTGACATAAACGAAACAGCTAAACATACGCGCCCCATTTAAGAAATTAAAAACCGCCAATATTTTTAGTCAAATTTAGCGCTCCGAGTCTTTATAGAAGTTCGAATTAATAAAATGGATAAAGTTAATTTTCTTTATAGGATAACTTTTTTTACGACTTGTACCTCCTTTATTAATATAACCACAGTAGTTTATGTTAATAAACATTTAATCTTTCCAGCATATTTCCACCTATTTCGACCGCCTGCGTTTTATGCTGTCTTTGCAATAATTAATAAACTTAAAAACTGCAACATGACTGCAGCTCCTTCAATTTGTTTGTTACTATTTCATGATCATTTAATATATGTAAAAATATAGAAGGCATTCTTTTACACGAAAAGGATATTTTACTTAATAATGTACAATTACTTTTCTGATTTGACCCCCCACGTTGTGTTTTAAACTTTGCTAGTGCGTGAAAGGCCAGGACACGTGCTTGCGACATTAATTCCGCTTTTTTTTGGTAAGACGGTATTTGCCAATCTGTTGTAGACAGAACTAAAATTAACTTCTTTGTCCAATCATTTCCTCTTTGATATGGTCTGAACAACTTAAAAAAATATCTGTTATTTTTTATTGCAAATTTAATACTTTCTTTCTTGTCTCTTGTCTGTGACCTTAAACAGTAATGGTTCTTCAAAGCTAAGGTAATATATATTTCCATTGAAATGAAATTGAAGTTTGTAGTTATAGTGCCCAATAACACCCCGTGTTAATTATACTATAGGTAAAGCCAGTGGTCATTGCAACGTCAATTGGAAATATAGTTTATGGCCCCGCCAACTAATCCAGTCTGTAGGTAATTTTGCCCTACAAAAGGTGGAGTAAAAGCCATTTTTACATATGTTGTTAAGGTATCAGGGGCTTATAAAAATCCAAATTTTCGACCTTGAGAGTCAAAGGCTCTTGCCGCCATCTTTAATAGAAAGTGCCGAAATTAGGTTTTTTCTCAATAACTTCTTAACCATAGATTTCTTGTCAAAAGTGTCTATGGGGAGAATAGAGAGGACAAAATTCCCTTCATTTTTTGTATTCATGTTTATTCTGTAATTTTTATGATAAAAAAGTTAGAGAGGATCGAATAAATGCCCAACCCTATATTTTTCATTATTTTTACGCGGGTTAATCGTAACCACCAGGCACGAGACGTCACCGCGGCAGTGCGACGTTGCCGTTTTGCACTCTCTAGTTGCGCGCGAGAGCGAGACGGTTGTATGACGCACGTTCGCGGTCCCGTTCACAACACAACATTGAACATTACGTCAGTGTCTCAGTGTGCTCACGGTTTGCAACCAGCTGCACGTAATGCTACGCTGTGAGAAACGCTAGTAATACGACTCACTATTTTCAATATGTCCGAGTCCGACACAGAAGTGAATAAATGTTTTATTTGTAAAAACAATCTTAATGAAAGTGATTCAGTTCTTGTGAAAGAGAGAGGAGTGCAAACACTAATTAAATCGAGTGAAAAACGTTCCTTACATGAAAATGTGCGCTTCCTAAAAGCATTATCATCAGTGACGGTGCACACCGCATGTCAGAAGAATTATAATAACGAAAAACTCATCGTCGCGTACCTGAATAAGAAAGTTAACGCTCCTCCAGCCGCGACTTCAACATCACGCCGTTCTGGTGTCCCAAGTTTCAATTTCAAAACACAATGTTTTATATGTACTGAAGAAATAACAGACGACTTTTTAAAGAAACAGATAAAAAAAGGATTGTTGGATCGAGATAATATTTGCCTGGTGGAGAAATTAGCAGTCAAATATACAATATTGAAAACAGCTGAAGAACGAGGTGATGAATGGGGACGGCAAATAATAGATCGTATTCAACATGTGACAGACTTGGTCGCCGCGGGTGGTAGGTACCATCAATCATGTTTAAAACGACTGTATTTTAGAGTGCCATCAGGTCAAAAAAGAGGGTATCGACCTGCGAGTAATGTAGACGAAGCAATGGAGCAAATATTTTTGTACTTAGCCGAGAATTCTGAAGAGTGCCAATTCTCTCTCGATGAAATCATGAACCAAATTGAAGGTGAATACCGTCCAGACCCGAGGACTGTTAAGTCACGACTTATAAAGAATTATGGTGATGATATTCTTATCATTGAAAAAAACAACCAGTCGCCTGTCATTTGTTTTCGGGACACGGGATACAAACTACTGTCGAACAGTTGGTACAACAATAAAGAATCTAATCCTGAAGAAGAACGATTAAGAGTTGTCAAAGAAGCTGCTGCTATTATTTTAGCGGATATCCGTTCACGGGACTACGAGATGTCTACATATCCACCATCTGACCGTTTTTTGCATGAAGTTGATTCTGTCATTCCACAATCGCTTAAAGTTTTATTACAAGAAATAATACTGAAAAAAAAACGAGGTAATACCGATAAATGGAATAAAATATGCGAAGCGCTGTCGCATGCTGTAATTTCAGCCGTAAGACCTAGATCTTTTCTGTCGTCAATTTTAATTGGTGTCAGTACATACTTGTATAAGAAGTTTGGATCTAAAAAGCTTATCGACTTACTGTCATCGTTGGGCTTTGCAGCGTCGTACTTTGAAACTACACTCTTTGAAAAATCTTGCGTTCTTCGTTCTGATGGGGCTGGTACATCGATTGACCCAAATTCATTCTCTCAGTTTGTTTGTGATAATGCGGACCATAATGTCAACACAATAGATGGTTTAAATACTGTTCACATTATGGGAGCTATCCAATGTGTGACCCCTTATGATGCTGTATCACCCGACCAAAAAATCTTACGGCTGTCTACATCACCAACGGCACTGGAAGTAGGAAAGTTTGGTTGCGTTGAACTCGCAATTTACAATAAACAAGAGAATACCGGTTTAAAAATGGTGAAAATTGTAGATATCGAGAAAACACATCCACTTCCGAGTGACATCTTACCTTCGTCTCCTGATTTACTTTGGCTTTATGGAAAATGGGTAGATTCCGAACTTCCAGGATGGAGCGGCTTCATGGAGACTGCAACGGCTAAAGATTTCACGAAGTCGAAGATAATTTGTCTTCCATTCATAAACAATCCACCAAGTCAATATGATACGATTTATACGGCTCTTCTCACAGCTGCCAAAAAAGGCTCCAATCAAAAAACTGTATTCGTTACTTTCGACCAGCCACTGTATGCTAAAGCTCAAGAAATCGTTGCAAACAATCCTGAGTTTCGAAATGTTGTGGTAAGACTTGGAGGATTCCACCTACTCATGTCTTTTTTAGGTGCCATTGGCTACATAATGGGTGGCAGTGGACTAAAAGAACTGTTCAGTACTATTTATGCTGAAAATAGTACAGAAAAAATGCTAGCTGGGCATGCTTATGCTCGTGCAGTTCGTGCACATATATTATGTCACCTTGCTTTGGCTCAAGTGGTTCTGGAATCAATTGAGTTTACTGACGATGATCGTGACGTGATGAAACAATTACTTGATCATGAAGATAAATCAATAATTCTGAAAGAAGTTAATAGCGAGGCATTCAGAGTTGTTGCGGTGAAATTCAAAGAATCGCTTGCAAAATTACAAGGCAACGGTCCTACAGCGAAGCTATGGATTCAATATTTCCAGATGGTCGCTTTGGTAAAGCATTTCATTGAAGCAGAAAGATCGGGCAACTGGAATCTGCATCTTGACACTATTCAAAGAATGCTTCCTTATTTCCACTCAAGTGGTCACTTTTTGTATGCAAAATCTGCTCATCTGTACCTGCAAAGCATGTTAGACTTGGAAAAACAAATGGATCCAGTTGAATACCACAAATTCACGTCGTTAGGCTATTTCACGATTAGGCGTTCAGATAAATTTTGGTCAGGAGTTTGGAGTGACATGACCATTGAGCAAACCTTAATGCGGATGATGAACAGTTGTGGTGGTCTTACTCGTGGCCGTGGGATCAGTGACAGCGTACTTGTACTGTGGACTTTAGGAATGATATCACTTCACAACGTATGCGATGCCATCGAAGAATATTGTGATGTTCATTTAGATTCATCAGAACAACATGTTGATACCAGGACCTCACGAATATCTCGAGACAATCAAGATCTAAAGAAGCTGTTGGACTGGTTATCAAAAGATCCCCCCTTCCCCGAAATCGATTCACTTATTTCTATTAGCACCGGGGTTGTTGGAAATGAACAAATTAATTGTCATTTATCTAGAGAAAGGGGTATTAAGGGAATGCTGACCATGGTACACACATACAACAATTTCGAATCCATTAAATTCAAACGAAAAGACAAGGTACTCCCATTGTCAGCAATCAACAACAGTATTAAAATTAACGAAGTAACAGTCACGATCGAACCATTAACTTTGTTCCAAAGAATGTGTATAGCCAAAAAAACTGACCATGAAGTTAAAGATTACCTGAAATTTGAGCTTGCACCATTCCCTTTATCTTTATTCTCAGAAGAAGAAATGCGCAAAGGCACAAAATCATCTATGTATGCAGCATTCACACCACTTCCAGAAAAAAATTTTCTCGGAAATAACACAAAAACTGTTGTAGATGGAGGATATCTATTACATAAAGTAGTGTGGCATGCTAATGATCAATTTGAAAAAATATGTGAGAAGTATGTGAAGTATGTACGAAAACACTATGGTTCAAATGCAGTCGTTATTTTTTATGGATACCCATCAGATAGCGCAAAGGAAAATACAAAGTCTGCAGAAAGACTCCGCCGATCGAAGAAACAGATGACAGTGGATGTACAATTTGATGAAACAATGGCAGTCCAAGTACCACAAGAAAGATTTTTGGGTAATAATAACAACAAACGCCGTCTTATAGTAATGCTGAAACAAAAAATGCAAGAAGCTGCTATCGAAGTTAAGCAAGCTGAAGAAGATGCTGACGTCTTAATCGTTAATACAGCGATTTCTTTGTGTGCAACATTTGAACATGTTTTTGTTGTTGGTGAGGACGTGGATCTTTTAATTTTACTGACAGCACTATCTCCACCTAGCAGCAATATATACCTGCGGAAACCTGGAAAGGGAAAAACTGCTGAAACACGGTATTCCGCTAATAGTTTTAAATACAAAGAAGCTGCTAACAACATTTTGTTTCTGCATGCATTTAGTGGCTGCGATACTACATCAGCTCTCTTCAAGCAAGGCAAAATTAAATTCTTTACCCTTGTTGAAAAAAATCCACAACTTAACGCCATCATTAGCATCTACAAAGACGAAGCAGCAAAACCAGAACAAATTGAAGACGCTGGAGCACGTTTTCTAATTACTTTATACGGAGGTGATATGAATAAACAATCCTTAGAAGAAATTCGATACGAGAAATTCGCAAAATGTTCAATAAAAACTAAGTTTAATCTTGCTTCGTTGCCACCGACAAAGTATGCCGCAAAATATCATTCGTTTAGAACATATCACCAGGTTGAAAAATGGTATGGGATCTTGAAAAACCCAGAAGACTGGGGCTGGAGACGAGATAACAATAAAAACCAATAAAAACAACACAGAAAGCAGCACCTGAGTCGCTATTAAAAATAATTTCTTGCCACTGCAAAAAAGGGCGCAGCAGAGCATGCAGCTGCAGAAAAGCTGGTCTGAAATGCTCTATTGTATGTGGGTTCTGCAGTGGCCAGTCATGCGAAAATACGCAAGAAGTTTGGATGGATGAAGAATCAAATAATCAGTTTGGTGCCGAAATTTCGGAATTGGAATCCTACATAATCAGAAACACTGACAGTGATGACAATGAGGATGAGACAAAAATTGAAAATTCTGGCAATGAAGTTTTCAACATAAACGTACCCGGGCCATCAAAACGGATGAAAAAGTAATGATTACCTACACGTATTTATAAGAAAACACCGAATTAATGTCTTTTTTTATAAAAATATTTTCTTTTGCCGCTTGTAACTTTTTACCTATTAGACTGAGATAATAAACATGATTGTAAGAAATGTAGATAATTTTGTTTTTTATATCCTTCCCATAGACACTTTTGTCAACCAGTCAACTGTTAAGACGTTATTAAGAAAAAAACATATTTGGGCCCCTTCAATTCAAGATGGCGGCTAGCGCCTTTGACTCTCAAGGTCGAAAACTTGGATTTTTATTAGTCCTTGATACCTTAACAATATATGTGAAAACTGCTTTTACTCCACCTTTTGTAGAGCAAATGCTTTTTTAATTCCCCACAGAATGGCCTAAACAGCTTATATGCAACAAGATAAATACGTAACTTGCAAACTTTAACAATTATAAATGATAGGAATGTATGAGAGCATGTCAAAGGGCCAGTTTTGCTACGCGAACATTTCCCCTTATAAAGGATTTAGAAAGGGCGTTATTCCAGAGAAATCTATATTGTTCGAATCATTACACATGAACTAGTTTGTTGTTAATTACTTCTTCAAGTTGAGAATCCTTTGCCGTCGATGACAAGGGATGCTCCCGTGGGTATTTCTGTCCACAATTGGGTAGTCATAAAAGGTGTACCTGCTAATGTAACAAATCGCGTAACAAAAGACCTATCCACCAAAATAACATGGTTATTCAATTTACTAGATTAACAAGTAACAAGTGCCTAACCTTACGAATGCAGAGAACAAAAATGAGATTATTCCAAGGGAGAAATCGACTTTTTCAGCGTTCTGACAGCTCTCGCGAGCTTCATGACATAGTCATGCATTATTGCGCATTCTAATCTTTTTTAATCTTCTGTCTTAAAGTATATCTTTGGGGAGCACTAATACAGTCTGATAACTGAATGCACTCACGACTTCAGAAATTTTACTTGTGATAGGGGTTGCACGTATAACCCAGAGGTGTTTTTTTTATATTTTAGATATAGGGAAAGGTTGTAATCCTGAGGTGAATATAGAAAATTAAAGTGCGCGTAGAAGGGAAACCTGGAGGTTATTGCATAATTGGATTCAATAATATATTGTTATGATAGAAACATTCTTATTCATTTAGGAGCTTTTGCTCCACGTTTCACATTACCTATTTATCTTTAATCCCGTCTAGTAAATATAAGCTACTTAATATACTCCGCACACATTTGTGGTCTATACAGGTAGGTATTAATATAATAAACTTTTTGAAGTAAGAAACTTTTCCCATTAGTAGCTGCGTACGAATGAGACATTTTTTGTCATGTTATACAAAACGAAATCCGGAAGTTTAAATGTCGGTTGGTAGCTAATGAGCCGTAATACCACTTTGTGGCAGTGAATGGGGATTTCGATTTAAGTTTAAACGGTCAATACTTTCGTCGACGTTGATTCAATCCGGATTTGACAGGGTCTCTGAATATATAATTGGAAATTATGAAAGCTTAATTGTGAACGCGACATATTTCAACTTCAGGCAAATTAATTATGGTGAACAGCCAAGTTAAGAATTATCAAATATCTGAATTATAACGCGCCGTATAATTTTGATGAGACTGTTGCTAAAATATGGGATTACGGCTCACAAGTTACCAAAATCCACCCACGTTCCGTTTCTGGTAATGAAAAATCACGGGGAGGGGGGGGGGTTGATATTTGGAGAGCTAGGAAGCCAGTTCAGTCAAACAGAGAACTGATACTGCTGAAAATAAAAAAGGCGCCCACGGCCTGCAAACAATATACTACTCACATGCGATCGATTAATACAAATTAATTTAAAATAAACTGAATTACTTACCTTAAAGTAAATAATCCTAATATCCTGTTCTAGCTCCGATTGTCTTTAATAAATACACTAACACACAAACACGAAGTAATGTTGCTTTCTGAATCCTCGTTTGTCTTCTCTCTCTTGATTATTGACTTAACGAGGAAAGAAAGCACTTAAACTATTCCTTTGAACACGTGACACACAACACTTACCTGGAACTAGAATAATCACTTTTATAACTACAAATTAATACAAAAGCTCTCAACCACCAAGACTGACTGTCATTCACAAAAAAGACCGTTTAACGTCTTGCAACGCCAACTCTGGCTACAAGCCGAAGCAGAATCAAATACACTAGCGCTAGCACCCTACCTCTTTTCCCCTGATTGTCGTCTTGGCTTATTGAAGTTGTCCGCAGCGCACCCTCTCTAGCCCAGTGGAGACGGGTCGGGTCCCTCGTTGGCTTGAACCTAAATATACAAGAAATACCGGAAGATGTGGGCGCCACCAGCTCTAATAAATACACACCGCTGCTGGATCTGACGGGAGCTGGCCCGTAGATGGTACTAAAATTCCGACGACAACTCAGGCTTCCAATAACCCTATACCCAGATAGATACTGCCAATTAAAAAGTCACCATACAATTGACTAGTTCCAATTTATTTAGCCTGACAATAATTATTTATGTCTAGATATGCATAACAATTCCATTGACATGGGTCCCAAGGAATGAATTAATATGGTAGATGTAACTCTAGCACACACAACCAAAATATCACAGCTTATATTTATAAAAACGCAAATTGACCACACATACAAATACCCAGGGTCGCCTGAATCAAGCAAATGACCCCCCCCCCCTGTTAATATGAACCCCAGCCAGAATAATCACATGCCAAAAGGCACGGCAATAACCCTATGATTTCAACGCCCGAATAGTAGGCACCCTACTATAATAACAGCACCCAAAATCTAGTGCTAAATACGAAATAAATAAAACCCGGACACAACTTATATTCACAATTTAAATATCCAAACCTCGTGGGGTATTGCGCAATAACCGACGGTACCTTTTCCAGCCTAATTCGCTGCAACTAATTATACACTGAACCAACACGAAATCACAGCAGTTACACAGCCCTCATAATCAATCATGCAACAAAATTATTCAACAACCATAATTAATATACCCAATTAATAAATGTCAAAATTCCAGAATACTGGTAAATCTTCCCCACCCCAACAAGAAAAATATTTGACGTTAACTTAGCAGACACAAATGTATAAAACGTTACTTGATTTCTCGGTGACTCTTGGTCTTATTAACGGCCAATTGATTTTACAAAAGCCAAAATACAATTACAATTTGACCAAATGACTAGACTCAATAAATTCAGTGTTGATTAATAATTCACAAAAGCTCAATTCTTGGAGACGAAATGACTTCTACTAAATCGATAAGCAATGGGGATCACAACCCCGATTCACAGAACCAAATGAGAATCCGCAGGATTCTTGCCAACGATTATTTCCTGTGAAGGTCTAACTTCGCCGTCCAAAAACAAAAAAAACCACCGTACGACAGAAGTCACCGACAACGTTCCGACAAATACAATTATAAATATAACACTTAGCTCTGCCGACTCCCTCCAACAACTTCCTCTGCGCTCCAGTAAGGGTAGTTACAATGGGTCGAACCCTGTCTCGATGATGGTTACGATCTTAGACTGCGATTCGCTCGGACAGCTTCCTGCGATAATTCAAATCCTTCGCTACACTGGCTCCAGTTTAGAGACGGCTTCCCCCTCGTTGTAAACAGCTACACATATACCGATGGCCAAATCTAAATGCGACCACGACGATAACGTAAAGACTACTCCCCAGGTCGGTACTGTCCTATTAAAGGACGGATTGACAAAATAACGGCGGATGGTCCCAACTTGTTGCTATAATCTCCGATTCAATCACCGCGTGGTCTAACCCCACGTATATAAATGGAATAAGTTCGGCTCGAATCCCGCAAGCGGCTTAAGACGCTCCTCCAACTCCAATTAACCAAAACCAATCGAACGTCTCAACAATTACCGAACTTCCATCAAGAGCAACTTTCCGAAAAAAAACACCAACTATTCAACCATCGCCATCTTAACGACCCTCTCTGTTCCCGTACCGTGCGCTTGCCTAACCCAAAAATGAATGCGCCGACTCCCGAATCGCATACATTCCCCGAAACCTTACATATACAGCGTAAGTCAAAATGTGACCGTCACAGTCTTCTTTTCCTTTTTATCCATTCTTGCCTTTCCAGACCTTCCGATTGTAATGGCCTACCGTTTCTAAAAAATTAATTCCTTTTTACCTTCTACAATAGGGTAGAATTTGGATTTGACAGTGTAACTTAAAGGTTAAATTTAGTTTACAGTGTATGTATTAAAGTAGGTACCTAAGATTATAACAGTGAAAATGAACTACATTATTTCCTCTTTTAAACTATTTTTACCTGAACTAGCTGGAAGTAAAAGTACAAATAGATAAGTTCCAAAAGTACTACCACATAGCAAGGCGAAGAAATTACAAGAAGAATTTACACCACGAACCTGAAGAACCACTTCGTAAGATACCAATACAAACTGACAGCCCTCCTCGGCTCAGTATTGCTGAACCAACCTTTAATTTGTACCTGATCGATTTACAATTCTGTTTCTATATAATTAGAATATAATTATATATAACATTACTCAATCAAATCCACCTTTGGCTACGGGTCATTTTTGAAAGAAGGATGGCCGACGCCACCATCACTCATGCAATAAACTATTCGTCCTCAAAAAACTTCAATATCTTCACACTACCTAATTATTATCTCTTAACGAAGCCATTAAAAAGTTCCTTATCGCTACACCGGGTTAATTAAAAAAAAACCTTACTGCAATTATCTCCTAATGTCCCTAACATTTCCTATCGTAAGCCAACAATAAATCCAGGAATAAATTATTCCAAATACAAGGCGATTATTTAAACAAAATTAAAACATCTAACAATTCAAATACAGAACTAATCATGATCAAATTGTGTGCAATTCAAATTAACAACCGCATTAACATAAATATTGAAATTTAAATTATACAAGGGGACCCGTCATTACTACAGCATCCAATACCAAGAAAAACAACCATATAACGTTGTTCACATAACAATATATTTCACATAAAGCACCGAAGTAGGAAGGGACAAAATAGTAAATCTACGTATTAAATCTGCACTATTACTCGTAATTGTCGTCCGCACATATACGTAGATTTTCTAACATGGTAATGCCTATTAATAGACCTTGAAAGAGTAGGAAAATGTGATATCTTAGCACCTTATTAGTCAACATAGGTACAGTCCTTGTTTAATACGTCGGTACCAATACAACTGAACCAGATCTTGTCTTGCATTAGAAGCTTCTAGGATGTTTGTAGACGTACCTACATAAATACAGCAGTATGGTTAACCACTTTTAGGAATGGGGAGAACCGCTTATCGAATAGACTGATAGGGGCGTTTTCTTTAATTTTTTTCTACTAATATCCTGATGTATTCTTAAATTGCCTGGTCATGAGAATTGAAAAATAGGGTATCATTTTGCTTTTGAGGAAGGGCGCGTCACAAAAGGGCAGTAGCAGACCTCATCAATGGTCTGACCCAAATAAAGTTTACGTTTATTTCCAATTGCTCACAGTTTTCGCCAATCACCTCTCTCATTGTAACGTACTGTGTCGAGTACATTACACCACTGCGGTGTATTGGTAAATACTGCAATTCTGCCACTCCTTACGACCGGTCAGACAATACAGATCCTTATTTCAATAGATGTATGGAAGGTTCAACATTCTGCAGAACGCATAGAGATACAGATTCCTCACCAATTAAAGACCGTGACAAGGGTGCAACTTGTTTTTCTGCCTATAGATAGGGACTATAGATAGCCTATTTGACGAGACAGAAAGGTAACGCGGGACTACTAGTAAAATATGTTCAAAGCCCACAGGTACACAGCACACCAGCGGTGTTTAGGGGGTTCAAGCCAGGGGATACAGTCTCAAAAAGGTATTTCTCCCATATAGTCTTAAGTTTGTGGCGTCACGTCAGCGTGACTTTAGCCACAGTCTAGTTTGAGAAACATAGCAGTAGTTGGTAATGGTAAAAGGAGTCTGTAAGAAAGCACGTTTCTGTAGAAATATAATTTGGCAGCTCGCGTATTGTGTATTTATTTCCCATTCCCAGTAAAACCAACCACCACCCGACAAGTTATTTATATAATACTATTTATCCAATTAGGTTCCTTATTGTTTTTCGCGTATAGTTCCTCTCGTTAATTAGCCATATCTACTAGACTTTCAAAACGACTCATTCCCTTCAAAAGTATGTACACTCTATAAATAGTTTAAAATTGGATCGGAATATTCATTTGGCTTTCAAAAGTCAATATAAACGCAAACTCGTCTCAATTAATACATTTCCAAAATTAAATTCCATTTGAATACAAAATGTTGTTTCTACTTGAGGTTCGAAAAGCAATCGAATAACGAGTGTCTTAAGAAGTGGAAATTAATTTTTAGCGGTCATACTTCATCTCTCTAGTTAGAAATGTATGATTACTAAATGGTCATTTTAACCAAGTACAATCACCTACTACGGATAACACAGAATAAACGTCAATCTTAACTTAGACGAAAATATGGCTTCATTCAATTTAATAAAAATGATTGCCATTTCAGGTATCGTACAAGTTGACGTGGCATGTCTTCATACTCCTTTGAGTTATTGAGGAGTTCAGATATCTTTTTCTTATTTAGTTTCTTTTCATATTTGTAAAAGTATCAATACGTTTCAATTATGTCTTATATATAATTGTATATAGGTATATACGGGGAATAATGTCTGAACGGATATGTTTCAATTTTTATTAGATTATAACAACGAAATTGATAACTGAGTTATCCGAAGAATGTTAATAAATAGAGCACCGCGTTTCGAAATCTCTTATTGCTAGGATTTATTTTTTGATTGATTTTCCTCACACACCCAAGGATTAGCGATGCCTGTCGGGAGTTGTAACTGAAACCTGATGTAAATATGTGGTGCAGTTTCGAATTTTATTCCCTTCCCTCACACTTCAACCGAAAATGTTGCAACTTGGCACGAACAAAACAAAACTTAGTAGCGCATAAATATAAATCGTTCAGTTCCCGTCAACTTTTATGTAATTTCCCGGTCTCATCCGGTTCCCAATATGCGATTGTTCATAAATATGGAGCTTTTACTTTATAAATATTGGATATTCTCACCGATTGAAGTAACGTTATTTCCGACCCAGTGACTCCTTCGTAATCAATCAATGCCCTTGTGACCAAGCACAGAATCCCTTTTATCGTTTGCTGGAAATCTCATTATAATCTGACGTTTTGTTAGATTTGGCGCGTGAAATTAATCATATCTTGTCTTTTTAACGTAGAGCAGATATTTACTATTAATCAATCGTACGATTTGAATGCAGAAAAAAACTAGTCATAGATACGGCCGAACGAATTGTCAGTGGAGGTGGCACTTTGCTGGTTGACGGAGCAGCGATTCCTGATAAAATCGTGTGTCTTTCCGAGGTTTTAATCGGCTACACAGGCGTAACACAATTTTCTGGTTCTACAGAAATCCTATTAACTATTATAGTTATTTCCGTTAGGGGTGAAGTTTCGATTCAGTAGATTCGGTTGTACACTGCATTAGGGTAAGATGAGCGATAGATATTACATTCCTAACACGAGTTGCAAACAAGCATCTCCATTTTTTATGTTTGGAATCGCGGAGAGCAGACATGCCTTTTGTGCATGTATTCGTGATGAATTACACTAGACATCCCTGTGATAAGGGACGAACAACAGATTTGCATATGCTAAAGGAGGTTTATGATACATTGTAAATAACACGCAGGACAGAAAATATTAGAACGTGGGGGAAATGAGCTTGGAAAACAAGCATTGTATACTTCCATGAGCGTTTGATTTTCTCGAGAACTTATGGCTTGGATCCGTTCTACTTCAATCCAAACATTTTACTCAACTTTATCATTACGATGAACAGTGGCATTAATTAAAATCGTATTGCAGGCGTAAACGGATGATGACGTTTCGACCATCTTTCAATGAATTTCGAGATGAATTTCATTAATTACTTCCAAGTACTGACAATCAACGAAAGTTTATAGCACTCGGTGGAATATTTGAGCTCCCCCACACTACATAATGGAAGCAGAAAAGTGAAGTCAACATGTTGTTTATGAGCACTCTGCACTTGGGAAGATAAGATATATCTGATCTCCTATACAAAAAGCACCATTCTATACAAGGCACATTTAAATTTGTGCTTTACAACAAGAAATCAAACAAATGATAAAATTACCTGTAGAAGTTTGAAAGATAAGCATATTTCCTTTATTTAGCAAAGGCTCTCATGCATCGTATTGTTTTACATTGAGTATTAGTAATCCTAATTTAAAAAAACTGTTCAACTAAAAGAGAGAGATTCACAACCTGCCTTTAGTTATAAAGAAACGAAAACATTTTGACTATACCAACTATCTCAACAATAAAAGTATGTGCAATTAAAATGAGCAGCAGAACGTAAAAACTACAAAGTCACCTGCAGGTAATATACATTTCTTTTGAATGAGGGAGTTTTCATTACTTCCTTGTTAATTAGACCAACCCACAATGATTGTAATTAAAAATGGGGTTTGTGCAAGCCACAAATTCTTCTAATGTTTAAAACTAAAAATTTCCTTTTGACAGACGAGCCGAATGCTGATACAGATCGTCTTGAAAGGGAATTTTAGATGAAATGGGTTCGGAGAAACAAGGTCAACTCAGGATAGTTGTTTGTCATAAACTTACCTATAATCCATTGACAATGTCTCTCCACTATATCAGTTACTTCACATGTACGTGATCTTACGAGACTGTCGAACCGAAACTGCCCTCATTCATTCCCTTTTTATTCTGCGTAGATCAAACATTCTGTAAAGGTCTACCTTTACCTTTTACGCTTCATATAAAACCCACATGAATATTGCATTGAGGTTTCCACTTCGTCTGCACTGGTGCTTCCTCATTTACGTCGCCTTTCATTGTGAAGGGGCTGAATCAATGTTGGTTATTCTCTGTCTGAAACAAAATTACATTTCAATTAACAACACTTTAACGTATATTAATTTTATCACACGACAGAGTTCCATATAATCGACGACTATTTAACAAGGCCTCGTTGTGGATGAAAGTTTCTGGCAACAATCCAACTGTACGTCGATTAATCTCAATTGTCCTTAATAGCTCGCATCCTTGACCATTTCCAATTAACAACGATGCACATTTCCTATTCTTAAGCATCAAATAGCAACTAATACTATTAAACTAAATTATTAATTATGTATTTAGTTAGTTCGTTATGATTACAATAATTTATCAACAAACGCGTCCTTCGTCTCCTCCTCTTGCTCGACATATAAGACTTCAAAACTGGTACAATTGTACATTGACATTTTGCATTAATGATGATGTGTAATTTGGAACTAATATCTACTACTTGCTGTGCGTGTGCCCCACGTTGGGCGCCATAATAAAAAAGCTGCGCCCCACGTTGGGCGCTATAATAAAAACTACTATGTGCCATGGCAAACGGGCACTAAGCCATCTGTACAGCTAGCTTAATTAATTTTAGATACTGACCAAATCTTTAAAAGGAATAATTTTAATTTTTCTAGGGTCGTCCGGCCTGCGCCACTACGAAGCCCTCAATATGACATACATTAATTTAAGAAAGTGGGTATCGCCAAATTTTCCGACATTTCCAACAATCCATAATTTGGAAATGGCGATTTTTTTATCATACTCACAATCCTTGATATTAAATCTCCCCCATGACTCGGCGGGGTTATTATTCCTGTGAAATGAGTATTTCATAGGAATTGTTATCAGAAAATGATAAGATAAGTCAAAGGCGTCGGCACTCGCAGGTAATGGTAGGGTTAATCCAAGGTTACCAAACGCCTATGTCGTAGGTACAGTAAAACGTAACCGAAAAACCCTAAAAGAAATCAAACGTAACCCTTTTTCTTTGATAACATAAAATTTACCTACCCATTAAATAAGAGGGCTTAATCGTAGATGCAACAAATTGTCAATGTAAATTGCAGTATGACAAATTACAACCGAACCTAAAGAAAGGAACACCTCAATGCCACACGAAATGCAAATGGCGGTACTTACGATAAGAAAGGAAGAACTCAAATTAAATCCTCTCTATGAGTATATAGGTGAAATCCGTCCAATACTTCGGAATCCCCAAATTATGAATCTAATCTCCAGAGATTAATTTATATGGATGATGGTAATTAAAATTCGATTCGTTCTAACTCACGCTGTTTGTTTAAACGAAGTATATCTTGTTACGGCGTAATGCGAATCGACACATAAACAATTAAAGCGCTGGTGTATTAGCGGAAAAATTGCGTTGTTAAATTCCAACAATAGATGGGACTATCTATCAAATTGCTTTAAATGTCACGGAGAGCTTTCAACAAGTAATAAACCGTAAACAATAATAATGCTTTGTAATGGAGAAAATTAATCGTTACACCCACTAAACAAACAACTCCAATACACGGCAAAACGCACAGCAAAAAGCCTACATTTCAAACGTCCACCACCAAAGAATCCACGGTTAACGTCTCGTTCGCTTGTTTAAAACCTTTTCCCTTTCCATTTACTTCCTTCCAGCTTCCTTTACGAAAATAATACGCCGTCTTCACATAATCTGCACGTGTGTTTTCCTATCGGCCATAACACGTGGTTATTTTGAAATGATTAATAAGCGTACACAGCAGTAACGACTCTTATCGCAAGAACCGGAAATAAACTTTACAATAGAATAATAGCTATTTATTATACAAGACGATAAAGGGATATTTTAACCATTGAGCGAATTAACTTTCACGAGATGGTTAGTTTCCCCTCGTCGTGTATAATGCAAAACTTTATAGCAGAAGCATTGTAAAGCTAAATGTCTTTTTACTAATTTGTGTGTGGAAAACACAAAGCGCGCCTAATCGATGAGTGAAACCTGAGCACTGCGGTAGTCCTGTTTCGAATCCGGATTCGGGCATGGATATTTATAAATGTATACGGTTTGGATTGGTAGAGCAGCCTTGGCGACAACCCTGCCCACATAAAAATAAAGTCAAACAATAACATTTTTAATTAATACCTGACAGAATCCTGGGCATGAATATACAATTTTACACGAGAACTCTTATATCCTGTATTTAGGCTCGATTAAACACAAATTGTTTATTTATTTGTAAGCATGAACAAACATTATAACGTTCACTTTTATTAACGTTAGCTCTGAATATACCAAGTGGCATTCTTCTATAACAGAGTTTTATAATCACAAAGACTGACTGTCTTTCAAAAGCAAACTCAATTACTGCAGACTGTCAAATACAAAAAAATCAAACAAAAACGCTTAACCAAAAAGCAACGTTTTACGTCCGCCTATCCTATTTAATGACTCTCCCTTATTCAATCAATGCGTTGTCTAACGATAAACTGAACACCTGTGTTTTCTTCGGCGAAAAAACATTGGTTTATCTTGAAATTTAATTAGATTTACCCAGCGTTACCAGCGCTTATCGCACTGACCGGAGATAAACTTTTACTGAAACCAGATGTCGCCAAATAAAACGTCCGCATGTCGTGGATTACACAACAATATATCAATTTTGTTTTAGCACAAAGGCAGAACTTCTAATGGTTTTCTTTTACACACTATACCTATCATTTCAAAATTTTAATAAACTGAAATAACAAACTTCGTTCATAGTTTAAATAGGTAAATTATTTAGAAAGATTGTAGCACAGAAATATGTTATAAATGGCGCCATATAATTTATAAAATGATTAAAGGTAAGTGATACGTGAGAGTAACTAAATAATAATTGTCCTAAAATAAGTTCTTTTTAAAGACCTATTCGTGGCTTTTACAATATATTATACATACTAAGATTTTGTTAGCAGTATTTCTGGTTCAACACTATTCTATGGGAAGTACAGAGTCGCTAAGCGCTCTTAAAAAATAGATCTCTCAATTTAGATTAAAATAGGCTTTTATTAATTGGATTAGAGGATTATGTTGCGTGCCAGTGTGACAACTTAAACGTGCACCGTTTGTATTACGTCGTACATATATAATAGTAAGCAGCAATTCCGGTAGGAGTTATACTAGCTATTACCAAAATGGTTTCCAGGTTTAGCCTTCATTAATCTTAAAAGGGGTAAACGATAGTTAACCTTCTTATAGGACACATGGCGATTCCTGTGCGCTTAAAGCTATGAGAGCTTTTTACTTTCCCTTAAACTAGCGGCTTAAGATCTTTTGCTACAGAGAATATTAACATTGTAAAGTAGAACATCCTCCCTTTTCATGTTTAATGTACATTCAAGTACTTTATAACGATGCATTAAGTCATGTTCAGATGGTGATTTTGCACAGAAACGTGATTTTCTCTCTATAATACGCGTTAAGGGAATCCCGCAGGGTTAGATTTTGTAAATAAGAGGTTTTCTAACATATTAGCCCTTCATGCGGTCGAATCGAAACGCTTTTTTTTTAATAATACCGCATCAGCGAAAGCTTGAGAATTGGGTTATAAATAAAAGTAAACGTTACTTTGGCGTTCGAATTTTGCTACGCGAGTGTGCCTTTCAATTTTTTCTCGTTCCGCGTCTACAACACTTCTGCAGTGAATTTTGCTGTTTTTACTCTTAAACTGTTGGGGTTAAATTGAAAGTGATTATGCCATTTTAGTTATATTGGATCATTAAATAATATTTAAGCACTAATGGACTAATTGTTCCATCAATATCATTTATTTTATAGCACATGTTAAATTGACATTTTCATTGGTTTGAATGAGTAGGCTAAGCCGTTTTTAACCGTACGGATAGATAAAGTGATCACTTTAACCGTTAGAGCCCTTTCACACGATCTTGGGCGAAACACAAAATTGTTCATTGACAAATAAAATAAGATTTATTCGAGCTACATGCAAATTGACAAAGCTGAAGGAGAGAGAAGATCTCGGGGCCTGTTTACAGATACCATACCACGCATGCAAGAGATCGATAATTACAGGAATCGTAATTATATACAGGTTTTAATAATCTAGAAGATGTAAAGAAGTAGAATACTCACTGACAGCTTCAAACACTTCACTTCTTTGCTAATTACACTTAATGTTGATGACACGAACTGGCTTTTTGAATTTGATGATTCAATTTCTGGCTTCACACACCCGAACTATTATTTTTCCGGATATGGATAAAGCTGAAAACTTCTCATGGCCTTGATAAATTCATTAGATGTCGTCGGACATTAAATCAACTAACATGCTTCAACCTCCAAAAAGACGAACGCCGTCTTAACATTCAACAGGCTGACTGCTCAAAACAGTGTTTAAAACGAGCACTAATCTTGCAGGACTACCTCCGAAAAGTCCCGTTTTTCGGTATATTCTCGTATTTAAAGGATCTTCTCTCCTCCACCATTCAAATCTCCTTTAAGATTTTGTAAACAACGATTAACGCCAAATAACGCAATAAACTGCACACCTTTTTTTTCATATCGGAGAGTCATGCGCATATCTTGAAACTAATTAAATTTTACCTTACGTAACGCGATAAAAAAATTATCGCAATGGCGAGATAAAACCTAAACACATAATTTCACTTTTACAATTAAATAAACAATTTACAAGACGATCAATTCAAACAAAACAAATATTTAACAATTCTTTTACAAAACAACGCAGAATTTCAAATTTAAATTTTAAAAAACCTGCAACCAAGTTTACACTTAAATAAATTTATATTCCACATACGTGGTGACCCTAACTGGTCGAGATCTCGTTATAGTAGAGCAGCAATTACATCCATCTTTGTCTGTACTGCCCGCCTAACTTTGGTTAGGTTTCGTATCTGACTAGCCTCTCCTCTGTCCCCCCTGAGCAACTAGATTAATAAAAGTACGGATATTATTAAGTCGTATTTCTACGAATTACGTCAACATCTATTGTAATAGTCATGGTACTGTAATTACCAAGCAGTCGAGATAGGGTAGGCTTTATATACTTACATCTGATCTTGCATGACATTTTCTGTGAAATTAGCATGGACTTACGGCCGGGGGAACCCGGATTGAAGTTTTAATATGGAAAATGTGCTTTCAAGCGCTAAATTTATTCACGAGCAGGGCTTGTAAAACACTCACAATATTCTTGATAATATAGGAAATGCCCCATCTGTTAATAATTTCAAAACAAATTCTTTTTGGCGGTGTGGTCCGATATTATTCGGAATACGAGTCTGTAGAATAAACTCACAGTTTCAAATCCTCATGGATGCAAGTGCATTTGCAATCGATCGCTTAGATGCGCTGTAAATTATTTTTCAACAATAAAATTTCCAACCGCAAATTTCCGGTTTGTTAAATATCCAATTTGAACGCGAATTAATTTCAATTTTCATTGACAAATGTAGTTTGGCAATTTAAATGGATTAAACGAGGAGTTGATTGAATCTAGTCATTTATTGACGGACTATTTTTCATGGCAAGCCAAACATATACTCTAAAATAACGCACATAAACTACGGTACCAAATTTAAAATGCGAAGATCGTATCCGACACAGCAGTAATTCAAAGTGCGGACACACGGAGAAAGTCTGTTCACATACGAAGTTAGGGGGTTAGTAGGGTAGAGACGGAATATACTCCCAACTACTCATAAAACCAACGAGTGCCGGAATAGAAACTCCTCCGTATGACCTCAACTTGAGCTTTTACGGTGGGAACCTCTGGAAAAATAAATGTCGAGAGAAACGTGACATTTCTGATTCCAACTTCACAAAAAGAAATATGTGTTTAAATTGTTCGT
Source organism: Photinus pyralis (assembly GCF_008802855.1). NCBI lineage: Eukaryota > Metazoa > Arthropoda > Insecta > Coleoptera > Lampyridae > Photinus > Photinus pyralis. The sequence continues at coordinate 3,238,663 of NW_022170510.1, forward strand.
AATATGCTGACGTCTTACGTTTACTTCCCTTGACATTATTTCTCGTTAATAGTTCCAAGTTTATGTAGTCTTCAAGGCACTAATAAATGTAATTTTCAGGAAACTGTCAACGTTCATTCGAAATATATAGGTACGACTGCCAAGGTACATCAGTATTTCAACACTTTTCAGTTTTCATTAAATGCTTTCATGAATTTCAGTCTTATTGTTTTGTGAAAACACGAGTTCCCTTATCATATTTAATATTTATGATGGGATTGCTGTCACTGTAGGTGGGATTATACCTGAATATTTAAAACTGTTTGTTTAGAATGTCTTTGTCATAAAACATTATAAATGTCAAGCTTATGTACCTAACTTTGTATATCATGGCAGTTTTTATTGCCGCGCCTGATTTAAAATTTTATTTTATGTGCTGCATTTGCTACTAACGCAAGGTAATATTTATTATTTACATGTGGCTACGCCCCATCTTCATTAAATTCAAAAATATGTACATCTTATTTTAGAGTATACGTCGGTATGGTAAATCTAAGTACAGAATAAAATAGCTACCGGTATGTCAAAGCTGTCAGTATTCTAATGAGGGTTTTATGTGTGAAATTCATTTAATTTCCGCAATATCTTCAAAAGTTTGTACAAAATTCTAATTCTACCTTTTAATTCTTCTATGATTTACATACAAAATTATCATACTTCTTTCTATCTTTGGGTAAAACCAATATGAAACTCACATCCTACTCATATCTATGCACATAAAACTTATACAGTTTTGTCTTACTTGAACAGGTCTGCAGTACAGTTGCAGCTGTAGTATAATCTGTTCAAAACGATAAAAAGCGGGAAATTTAAAAAAGATCGTATGAACACAAGAAGTCGTGATAAATGTTCAGTCTCATTAGTGTATTTACCATTGGTTATTTATCACACTCCAGAATCTACACCTAACATAACACGTGAAACATCATTTAAAGCAAGTACAATATCATTAGAGTAACGCAAATTTTGAAAATTACATTGCTTATGTGTCGTATAGTATAAAGAAAGATTCATCACAATTTTAAGAACACTATTGCGCGACCTTCTATAGTGACAAGCAAAATAAGTATATTACAAGTAAAAAATATGTGTACTCACTGAAAACCAATTTGCTTTATCAATGTCCACAGTGTGGTCCGCTTCAATTGATGTAATTGTTCATCGTCATGTAACGCTGTTAAAGTTTTATTCAATGTTGGCGGTTCATTTATCATAAAAAAGAAATGGCTCAAACCAGGGCTCAAACGTCTGGGAACACTTTTAGTTCCAACATCGATGTTGTCCAAAATTGCACTCGGTCTGTGATAGACTTTAGGTGCGTGAAGTTCCAGGGTCGTTTTATATTCTCGAAGAATCTTGTAAACACTTTGCGATACTCACAGCTAAGGTAATATGTATGTAAATAAATCTTTATGTCTAAAAAAATGAAAAATACCTGCTACATTGCAGTAAACTCTACGTTTTCTGTTGTCGAATTTTCTTGAGAATAAACTTTGGGGATATTCAAAATGCTCGTTTTATGTTTAATTGAGAAGTGCTTTAAAGGTTGTATTTTCGGTGAAAAAAATCAGTCCCTGCTACATTCATCCTTGCACAAATGAGTCTTTACAAAAACTATTCTTTTCGTATAAATGAGATAACCGGCAATTTACGCAAGTAAACGAGAAAAACGGAGTGACAGATTACTAATTTCAATTGTAAACTACAACCATGAAAGTAAAATTTGCCGTGCATTTGAAAATTGGACCAATAAAAATCTTGCGTTGACATGTTGCGGTAATTTTGAAGGAGTGACTTCAGTATTTCTGGGAAGCGATTATATCTATCTATAAAATGGCATGTCAATCATTTATTGATTGCTTTTGCGCCTACACTGATATAATTCGAAAACTCTGCTCGTTGGATATTTCAACAGGAAGTTATTATTAAATCGAGGTTTATAATCATATGACGCGAAAGTTTAGAGGATCGTCACACTGCCATTGTAATAAATGATGTCTTTGTTATTGAAGTGAACATGATTAGTGTTTTGGAAAGTAAGAATAACAGCAAAATAGTAAAGTTGCACTTGTAGGCTTGTAGTATGTGAGCACTTGCTCAGTTCTATAAAATGCATGATCATTGAATCTCGAATCATCATGTGGCATATGCCTGGCGTCGCCGCTTCTCCCAGGATTTAGTCAACTGTCGTGAGGATGCGTCCCTGGTAGACGAGTTCTATACAAAATTAAATGAAGGAAATTGGTCTTCGATAATGTCAGTAAAGGACATGGATATAGCATATGGCCTGTTTAGCGATACTCTTACACTTCACTTTAACCACTACCTACTTTCCGCTCCGCATTATTAAATGTGCCGAAAAAGGTAAGCCTTGGGTCAACCGGGACGTAAAAAGATCGAACTCCAACCTAAAGTCGTTATTCGCGAATCAAAAGCAATTTCCTTATTTAAATCCATTTTACATGGATAAGAAAAAAGAACACATTGTTCTAATCCTTACTACTCGTAAAACAAACATACAAAACAAGATCCTAACTTCCGATAACATGACCAAAAGCACATGGGCTTTCATAAATCGAAACAAAAAGTCCAGTAAGAATAGATAAAAAAAATGGCAAATAGGGGAACTAAATCATGTATTACTAATTCCTTCGGAAATGTGTAGCAGAAGGTTCTCTGATCAACATATAATAAAGTCCTCCCGAGTACCGGGTGTGCTAGAGGGGTGAGGAGGGAGACCGTGGTTTTGATGGTCACATTTTATAGTTTTTTACTTACAATTCGAAAACGGTGTGTTCTAGAAAAAAATTCTTTTCATATAAATACAAGCTCATTAAATTTGCTACATACAACTTTGATTCTATACACTTTCTTAAAAAACCCACCGTTTTTAAGTTTTTGACCCACCAAAATTGAATATGTGGATTATACACATGACCGTACTAGCCAACTCGATCCGCATAGCCGGATTTACCATCCACAGCGGTGGGGTTAGATGAGAGGAGAGGATCGAATGCTGATGGGGTATCAAGACTAGCGATCCGCCAGCACCGGCCAATGTCGCAAGTTCCATCTTCTGCCGCTGAACTACTAGAACTGGATGCGGCCCGAGGTGTGGGTGTCGTACTTCACTTCAGCTTGTGGATGTGAAAGTGCGTACTTTAACGGCCCACCGGTCCTCGAGGACAGCGATGAAGAAGACAACATCGACACATTCACTTTTTCGGACAGCGAAAATTAGTCTTAGGTACTGTTAATATCTGATGTTACACATTGTATATGGCACGATCCACCTTCGAATTACTACTTCTCCTTTATGCAGTTACGATGAGGTTTCCTGGAGGGAAAAAACCAAAGGAAATCATGATGTAGGTATTGGTCATATACTACATTGATATGTATAATCCACATATATATGAAAATATTCAACCTTGGATAGTCAATAACATAAAAACGATGCGTTTTTCATAATTATGTATCTACTCAAAGTTATAGCAAATTTAATAAGCTTTCATTTTTATGTACAAATTTTTTTGCTATAGCGTACCTTTTCCACGGTGTAAGCAAAAAACTATAAAATGGGACCTTCAGAGTCACTCTCGGTCCCCTCCCCCCTTTAGCACAGCCGGTAGTCGGGGGGACTTTACTTTACGTTAATTAGGGAAACGTCCCTTACACAATTCCGAAGGAACTGGTAATACATGAATTAGTTCCTCTATTTTTCCTATTCTGACTGGGCTAAAAACAAAAAATAACCTACATACATACAGCGGCCTCATTAAAGATTCGATAGAGGTAGAAAACTATCTCAACCACTCCTTTAAGTGTGCTCCTCTGGAGATTATTAATAATCTAGTGCGGGACGAAAACTGTTCATCCTTCTCTTCTAACCATAAAACGATGTATCTTTTGTCATTCTATGAATCCGAGGTTCTAGAAATAGTGCACAACAAATCGTAAGAGGTCTTCAGGTCCAGATAGTTTTCCCTGTTATCTGATCAGACAAGTCACTCCAGCCACGATACATTTACACACGGTATGCTCATTATTTTTCTCAAACGCGTTTTCTATTGCGCATTACGTCACCTGCGAACGTGTGGCGCCAAAATTCAAATGTTTATGTACGGCCCGATCCAGTACACATGTCACGCGTGACAGTTTTGCAACTTTTAAGTTGTATCTACGAGCTTTAGCGTTAATTTGTTGATAGCTAATCAATCATTAGTGAAAATTCCAAAATACCAGGTTGTGTAGTGGCTCAATGGGGCAATTCTAATAGAAAAACAAAAGGAACGGAAATAAAATACTTTCAATACTAAAATACGTTCACGAAATATCAGAAATACCCCCCGCGACGATCTCTACACAAATCAGTGTGATTTGTCGATCTAAGAAACGCAATTTTGCTCTATATTCTGTGGTTTTGTTCGCACATGACGTCACGCTAGATGCGCAAGAGCATACCGTTGTATTAAGTGTATCGTGACTCCAGCCATAATTCTCCCCTTAACTTAATTAATCTATCATTCTTAACTGGTCGCTTCCCAGAAACCCTGAAATTATCTAAAGTGGTACCCGTACACAAGAAAGGTGATCTAAACGACCCCAACAATTATAGGCCTGTTTCCATTACATCAGTGTTCTCCAAAATATTCGAGGACTGTTTTTTAGATAGGTTAGAGCATTTTATTAAAAAATCAGAAATACTGGTACCGAAGCAATTTGGTTTTAGACCCAACATGTCCACATCCGATGCTATACATTTCTACTATCGGAAAATACTTCGGCATATTCAAAATAAAGAGGCAGCACTTGGGATTTTTTGAGACGTTACGAAAGCTTTCGACTGCATAAAAAGTTTTCTGGAAAGTTTGTGTCCCTGAATCATTACATCGAAAACATGATCATCTTACATCTGATACGATTGACTTAGACATTGGCACTCCACAAGGTTCCGTATTGGCACCTATTCTTTTCGCGCTATACGCAAACGACATCGTCTACTACATAAAATGCGACGCAACTCTTACTGTATAATCCGACGATACCACTGTGGTCGTCTCACATCGAGATAAGGATGAATTATTAAGAAAATGTATTATAATCGTACAAAGTTTGTCGAAATGGTTTACTGATAATGTTTTTTTTTTTTTATTGACGATTTATTTGGAGGTACATCAACCTTTGTTTTTAGCACCTTAAAGATTACATTATTATTTTTTTACAGTTTATTGATGAGGTCGGTCACTTTAAGGTACTGGACTGTGGCAGTAAGTGTGGCGGAGTCATTAGAATTTAGGGCTTCCTGGAGGTTGTTGGCAACTCCAAATGACCGACGAGGAGCAGCGTAGGTGGGACACTCCAACATAATGTGGCCCACGGTGAGGTCAACTGCACATTGAGGACATAGTGGTGGTGGTTCTTTGCTGAAGAGATGTGCATGGGTGAGAAGGGTGTGTCCCATTCGTAGACGTGAGAGACTAACTTCTTCTTGACGTCGGAAATTGTGGTAAATAGGTCTCTGGATGGTCGGTTTTATTCGGGAGAGTTTGTGGTTTAACTGAGACCAGCACTCTTGCCACTGTCTAAGGAGTTCCCGGTACGTTGTCCTCCTAAGGTCCATCTCCAATTGTTTCAAGAGTTCGATGTCTGGGTTTACGGTAGCATCCTTGGCAGCGGCGTCTGCGCGCTCATTCCCTGGTATTCCACTATGGGATGGAACCCATAGCAAGGCAGTTTGAGTTGCTGTATGATTTCTTTTTTCAAGCAGTTCTTGAATTTCTTGTGCAATAACATTTTTGTTTTTAGAGGTGTTGGCTATGCACAGGAGAGAGCTGAGAGAATCAGAGATGATGAGAGTCTTCGAGGATTCATCACTTTGGGACATCTTGAGGGCTAGGAGTATAGCTGTTAACTCTCCCGTGAAAACTGAAGCGCCGCCTGGGAGTCGGTACCGAACTGTATTGTGCGGACCTACCACAGCTAGGCCCGTTCTGTCGTTTCCCGTCTGTGATGCATCAGTGTAGTAGGGTGTATAGTTTGAGAATAGTGTAGTAAGAAGTTCTTTAAAAGTATTTGTAATTAGTGGCACAATATGGGATTTTGAAACACTTGTAAGGTCAGTGTTGATTATCGGCGGTGTTCGTATCCAGAAGGGTGTTACGATCTTTGGTGCAGGATATATGTTTACACCTGTTGAAGGTATTTGTATCGAGTGGAGGAGCTTCCTTATTCTGATATGAAAAGGGGCTGGCGTGAATGGTTTATGTGAATATTGCGCAATGTATCGGTTGTTGCAGACGTTTGGGTAAGTAACATGCTGTGTAGTGCTCGCAATTTTAAAGTAGTACCTCAGAGATAGTAACTTCCTTCTGAATGTCAGGGATGGTTCGAATGCTTCGCAATACAAACTTTGTATAGGAGTGGTTCTCAGGGCTCCCAGGGAAATTCGGAGAGCGGAATGATGAATCACATCAAGTAGTTTAAGATTGGAGCGTTTAGCAGAGGAGTACACTATGGATCCGTAGTCGATAGTGGATCGAATTAGGCTGCGATAGAGTTGGAGTAGAGTTTCCGTGGTTGACCCCCATTTATGACTTGCAATGGTTTTTAGTAGGTTCAGCGTTTTAAGGCTTTTAGATTTCAGTTGTGATATATGACTTTTCCAGGTAAGTCTGTGGTCAAATATGAGACCTAGGAATTTCACTTCACTAGAGTAATTTAGCGACATATCGTTTAAGTATAGGTTAGGGTGTATGTTAGTTCTTTGTTTGGTGAAATTAATTACTTTAGTTTTATTTACACTTATTTTAAATCCGGTCTTTTTATTATACGCAGTTAATTTATTTATAGTGTTTTGGATATGGGTTTTTACAATATGTGGGTCTTTGCCTCTAGAAGAGATGGCCAAGTCATCGGCGTACAGAAGTGCTTTAACTGGTTTCTGCACCGTTGTAATTATATCATTAATTGCCAGTAAGAAGATTGTCACACTGATGGGGGAACCTTGAGGAATTCCATTTTGTAGGGTTTTTTTGGTGGAAAGAGTGCCGTTGATTTTAACTTGAAATGTGCGGTTGTTGAGAAAATTTTTTATGAAGTTAAAGATATTTCCTGTAATAGACCATTCTTGTAATTTTTGTAGAGGTAGGTAGCGCCAAGTGAGGTCGAAGGCTTTTTCTATATCGAAGAATACTGTTATCATGTGCTCTTTATTCAGAAAGGTATTGTGGATTTCCGATTCCAGATTAATGAGGTGATCTACGGTTGTGTGGTTTTTTCTAAAGCCCGCTTGGACTGTGGATAGCAAATTGTGTGATTCCAAGTACCAAGATAGACGACGATTAATCATCTTTTCGAGAAGTTTACATAGTGTGTTGGATAGCGATATCGGCCGGTAACTTGAAGCACAGATTTAAATTAGTATATTTAAATCTGTGCTTGAAGGCTGGGTAGGTTCTTTTCCAGGTTTTAATATTGGCACTATGATGACATTTTGCCAGGTTTTAGGGAAGCAGTTTTCTGTCCATATAGTGTTGTAAATTTTTAGAAGGTAGTTGATACTATTTTTGTGTAAGTTTTTTAGGAGAATATATGGTATATTGTCCGGTCCTGTGGCAGAATAATTTTTTGTCGTCTGTAGCGCTGAAAGGAATTCTTCTTCTGAAAGGGGTAAATTGATTGGATGGTTAACAGAAGGACTGTGTTGTAGTTCTTTAACTTTGCGTTTGTAAATCCGAAATTCTGGGTCTAGATTATCATCAGACGAGGCGGTGTGAAAGTGGTCTGCTAGTATGTCGACCACTTCTGTTAATCAGAGTAAAACCAAACTTGTACAATTGCATAACTACCAACATATAAATATTCTAGATACGAATACTTCTATTCCCGGTTTAGATCTACAAAAATCCAACAACGTCAAGTTTCTTGGAATTATTTTTGATGACACACTGAGTTGGAAACAACAGAATCAACACTTAATAAAGATATTAAGCTCTTGTTGTTACCAAATTAGGTATTTTCGTTCTCATCTCGTATTGAGGCAACTAAAAACGTTCTATCACGCATGCGTTGAACCGTGGCTAAGGTACGGGCTGTGTTTCTGGAGTTCCTCGTCCACAATGAAACACGTCTAATACAAAAACGTATCATAAGATGCATGTTTAAAGCAAAACCTACACAGTCTTGCAGACCAATGCTTTCACACCTACAAATTCTGCCTCTTCCCAGTTTGTATATTATAGAAGTAAATATGTTTTCTGCAATAAGAAAGAGTTTCTACAAAACTGCGATATACATAGACACAATACCCGGAAAAACACTGATCTAAGGATACCTATCGGCAAATCAAAAATTAATACAGACAGTCCTTATGTGGCTGGAATAAAAATTTTTAATAAACTTCCCCACAATATTAAAAACGCTAAACACGTCAACATCTTATATCATAGATTTCTTTTACATAACATATATTATAGCGTAGATGAATTTCTCAATGATTCTGACACTCCTCCGAACTAACACTGATAATTATTATGAACATCGACGTTATCCTATTACATGTCACAAGGATAAAAAAACAGGGGTGTACTTTAAATTTTATTTACGTAAGAGTTACAAACATTTTTGGTTGGATATATAGGCCAAGTCGTACCATAAACAGTTTGCAAGATAATGAGGGTATGGAAGAATCCTTTCCATCAGAAATATGCTAACAACGTCCTTAAAAATACAAAGCACTTTCACTAACTTTCTCTTCTGATTACAGTAAACTAAAAGCATTTTCCAGGTATAGCGTACTTAAGAAAAAGGTCTATTTTGCACTAACCAATTTTAATAAAAACACGCATGTGGAACCTACTAGCAAAAATGATGAGATTTTATACTTCATAACAGTTTAAGGTATTTATAGTTAGACCTCAAGCTTTATGAAAGCATAGACGCGAAACACTTTACGTTGTTACAATGGATATATGGTATGGTTATTAGAACTTTGTATGGAAATTTCTGTAATTTCAAGACTATTAGAGCAAGCGTTTTAGGTTACCGCCTGAACGCTTATAGCAGTCTGAAATAGTTTAGTTTACACCTAAAGCAACACTTCATTGAGCGTTCAGTGCATTATTTGATGCGATTGAGAACGTTATTGTCCTGATGTGCTAATGAGTTGGAATTTGCACTTCGATTATAGCAGCAGGCGGCTCAGAAGCTCATTGCTTGCAAAACACTATAAGGAGCAATGTTAACCACGACTACGACTAACTACTAACAAAACAAAATTTAATGTTAATACCTCTTTTGATTCACATATGTGGATACATTCTATCCGAAGGGATTGATTGCAATAGTTCGCAAAAGAAAGTGAAATGTATATTTGAAATCGTTTACTTGAAAGTCGTTTGCGTTCTTCAGTGAAATGCAACGACCGTAGGTGCAGAACACACATATACAAGTACCGATTATGTAGTTCATTACACTACGCACAAATAAACCGTTTGACCAATTTGAAATCAATAGATTTAAAGTTTGAATTGGGTGATATAGATTTTCTTTATTAATTCCGAACGTTCTAGTAGATGCTAAACTCAAAATCGACTATTACAGTTTGCCATTCATATGAAATCAATCTTTTGAGCGAAATGTTGTGTTATGTCTAAACATTATTGGCACGGATACGACAATATACTGAAAATGTGACCGTATGGATCTCCTACATTTTCATATCTTATTTATGCTTTTAGTCTGACGGTTTGCATAAATCTAATGCATGGCGTTGATATGTTATTATGTGAAGTAAAATAATTCTGTAAAATGGTTAAAATTAATCTAATCCTTGCTACGCTAAATGCATCCTTCTACTTATTGAAAAAAGTGAAGTAGGTATCTATTACATGGGCATTAGGAACATTGATGTTTCAGATAAATTACACTTTGCTACGTCGTCTTGATGAACCAATGGTCACGATTGCTGGTCTCAACCAAGAATTTGCTGGAACTGCAACTATAACCGAAAACTGTAATGGGTCGTTTAGCAGAATTTTTTAGGTACGGTCCCCGTTATTAAAACTAAAATTGCTCACCCTATCCCGATAAAAAATAAAAACTGCTGTTACTACAAAAGTATTTATTAAAAAAATAAAAATCATTGTCATTTTCACTATGGGGATTTGGAAACCGTAAGAGATACAGAGCCGCTTAAATGGGCAGAATTTTATGATTAATTTTCCTTTTCAAAGTTTCTTGTACAAATAGCGAAGTTATGGCCAAAAAACCCAAAAATGTCATTTCGAGAATGCGTTGGCGTCCATTTATTTTCAAAGATATCAAAACATAATTTTAACAAAAATATTTTCAAAGCTAACATAGTAATCCGGAATAAAGTTCACCAAACCTTCCCCATAAATTTCAATTCATTAAGCAAAGATATAAATTATTAAAGGCGACTTGTTTCGGCAAGCCATCATCAGGCCAATAAAATGATCGACCGAAAACGGTACAAAATCGAATTCCATAAAAAGTATAAAATTGAAAAGGTACAAAAACCTGAAGGGGAAAAAGTCCTTAACAAATTAAGGATTAACAACCTGAAGGGGTTGACTGACCGAAATTGAAAAATTTGAGAGGTTATTCCATCATGTAAGATTGCATTAAGCACTGTGATTTGCTTCTCAAACGAAATGATCGATTTTTGAAGCGGGTCATTATTGGGGACAAGATATGGGCTGTTTACAAAAACGTTTAACGCAAGATATCATGGAGTAAAAAAGAACCAGGGGATCATTGTTTTTGAGCTTCTACTGGACCATGCCACGATTACTTCTGAAGTGCACTGTGGTGAACTGTACACATTGAATGATTCGTTCAAACAGAAAAGGCCAGAATTTTTGGTTTGGTAACTCCCCAAAAGCTTTTATAGCTTGAATGGGATGTAGCCACCACACCCTTTACCACACCCACCATATTCTCCAGATTGAACACCTTCAAACTATTACTTGTTCCGGTCTCTTTTACTTCAATCAGGACGTCACATATAACAGAAGTTTTATGAGCGTGGAATCATTCTCCTGGCCGAAAGATGGCAATTGGACCAACATGGAGCATAATATATTTAATAAAATATTTATACACTCTAAAAAGTCGTGTTTTATTTTCACCAAATAAGACGAAATGACTTTCCGAACAACCCGATAAAATGGCAACGTTGAAGTATAAGTTTTCCGGCGGGGATCCGTGTGTGGGATGGGCCGTGTATTGTCGTTTCTTTTTAGCTGTTTATTCAATCCATTGTTTATTAAATTATGTACTCTAATTTACCTATCCGTTGCGAGTTGCGACGAAACTAGATTCCTTTTCACTTGGTCAATAACAAGAATGTTTACAAATGTTTTGTTGTTTGAGTATCTGTCTTTCTGTTTATCTAAAAACGCTATACTTATTTCCAACTTAATGACGCACTTTCTTTTTTTACTTTGTATACGAAAAAAAATCGTATTTCTTATAAAAATGTGTAAAATATTGTGGAAATAAGCCCATTTTTTTTAAATAGCACTTCCTGTTTTTTATATGTTTGAATACATGATTTAAAAAACCCGTTCGAAAATACGACGACATACACGTACGTAAGTGGGCCTTTTTTATCCATATGTAGTAAAAGTAGCAAAATTAACAGAAGTCAGTTTTTTTTATCTGTTCCTACGCCCGGCACATATTTACAACCGTCTAGATCTTCAGAGTATTTATAAAAAACAATTACATCGTTAGATTGATATTTTGACTAGACATAATTTACGTAGTTTGTAACAAATAGAAGAAAATGTTTGATTCATGGTCCATTGTCGGTTTTGGGATGCGTTTAGCATTCGCATCGAAGTAACGTGACCCTAGTTAGGCGAGCTCATGACAACTTTGTTGTTCCGGATCAAAGTTTTTTACCCTATGCGTGTATATTGTTGTGTACGTCATGCGGACGTTTTATTTGGTTTCAGCACCTACAGTAATGTTGTGTCGCCTTGTATGTGTCTAATTTTTATTATAAGTAACGTTAATGCGGTTGCTAATTTAGAATGAACACAATTTTGATCATGTTTTTCGAATTTAAAGTCAATGTGTTTTGTTTTACATGTATTGATGCTTAATTTTTGTGTAAATAATGGCGTTGTAGTTTGATTTATTAGAAAGAAAAGGAATATTTGGTAATAGTTGCATGAAATATTATTATCTCCGGTCATTGCGATAAGAAGTTTATCGCTGCGTAAAAGTAATTAAATTTGAAGGATTGATCGAAGATGCAAATTCAGGAGGGGATGGGGAAAGTGATAGAGGGAAGAATGTTTTAAATAAAAGACTGATGTAATCTAGGGTTGTTTGATGGCGGACGTCAATCGTGGTTTTTTGTGGTAGTTGTTTTTTTTTTTGGTGGACGTTGAAACGTAGCCGCTTATTGTTTTAATGTTCGCAGTTTTGCCGTTTCTGAGCGTACTATTGAACACACACAGTCCGTCTTGCCAGTTGTAAAGGTTTATAGAAGAACTGCTCTAAGAGATTTTTAATGCGCCGTTTAAAGTGAGTGTTGAATTAAAGAAGTTAGGTTTACGAAGAATTAGTTGTTAACCAGTACCTGTTGAAGAGAGTGTTTTCACCATCAAACAGCCAATATTACGTCTGTAATCCAAACCAAGTCAGTGGTCGCCTTAATCAAGATTCAAGTCAAAGAAATGTTTTTGAAGGTTCGTCGTTTGGCGTTTGTGTGTTTTTTTGCGTCAGTTATAGAAAGCGCAAATGTTAAAAGATTCCTTAACCTCAGGTAATAAAAACTTTAATTTGTTCAATCGATCGTTTGTGCGTGATACTTCGCAAACAACATTGTGTGCTTCTTTTTCTTACAGCGTTATTGTTGCCGAATAAATTTGTTTCATCTGTAAATGTTCTACGTTGTATTTAATCGAGCCCAAATTACCACCTACATAACATGTACATGTTTCATTTTTCTGTTGTTAGCCAGGGTTTGCGTTACACATGGAAATATGTAGATCATAACAGCGTGTAAAATAGCGACTGAGGAAAGCTTTAGCAAATACCAAATATCAGCGCAACATTTTTACGTTGAACGTCGTATTTCCAGTATTTGCCGACACATGTTACAGAAAATCGAACGAATATACCTTTCGGATTAGCTGAATGCAATGCTTTCATGCAGACTTACTGACATCGCATTAGACATTACTGGATACATTTCCTCCATTGCCGAATTTAAGCTTTAATCTCCAAAGAGGAAACGGCGAAGTAAAGTACTACGTGTCCCGGAGGGCTTTAAGCATCCTTAAAACGAAGGATATTTTTCTTTCTTAAGCGAGCAAATTTGTAGCATGCAATAAATTAGCGGCTAAGGAAAGTGTAGCGCTAATTTGAGATAAATAAAAATTCCCAGCGTTAGATCTTCTAAATACAGACTTTTATACCTTACGGGAAGGAATTAGTCAGCAGGAAATTCTTAACGTGGTTTATAAACCCAATATATTTGCCAGCGGTGCGGGTGCAGCATAATCATGCTTTATTAGTGAGATGTTTCGGCGGTGTTGTATTACATTCTGAAATTAGCAACCGTATTGTTTTAGTTAAGCTCAGTACATGAATTCTAAAGATAAGTGGTGTACACGATGCAACATTATATTGTATGAACCCTTATCGAAGTTACAAGAAGTGATTTTGTAAAGTACCTTACGTCTATAGCTACTTCTCAATTGAATCTCGGTTACTTACTTATCATCACGTCCCCTGTTATATAAAACGTTCGTTGTTGGCTTTTGTTGTAAATCTTTTACAAAGTCTCTCAAATATTCTCTTTTGGGTGCACTCCTTATCATGAAATAGAGGTACAGTAATCTTATTCAATTTTTATTTAAATCTAATAATCTACAAACCGCTACATACAAAGGTACGCTTACATACAAAACGTAAGTATAACAAAATGTCAAGTTTTGTTGGGATAGATACATAAGAATAGCTGAGAATATCCCGGAGTCAACAGGGTGGTAGAAACTCCTCAACCAATTTTATCGATTCTCTCTTTATAATGTGAATGTGATCGTTCAAGATTAGTGTGGTTTAATAGCTATTAATGTATCAAGGGAATTAAGATGCGGTGAATACCCGCGAGAAACATGTAATTCTCGAGGCCGTAGGCCGAGAGAATTAGTTTCTCAAGGGAATTTGCCGCAATTTAATTCACGTGATGCATTCATAGTTTTATTTCATACTGGTTTTAAATATTGAAACGAATAGGAAAAGAATAAAATGATAAAATGATGAATAAAATTTTCGAATAGTGGGTGTTGCATCGTTGTCTTGGTGATGTATTTGTTTGACGTTAAAATAAATACGTTAATTGAGTTTACCTATTCTTCGAATTTCCGAGTTTACGATTTGGAAGATCCCATGGAATTTGAGGAAAACTTTTCTGAGGATGTTCTCAGTGAAATTGCGCAGGCTGAAGAGTGTTTGGTTCCCATAAAATCTAAAAAGGCATATAAGAAGGAATTTGACCGGTTTTGCACGTGGCGACGAGAAAAAAATGTAACAGGAGCTTCTGAAAAAGCTCTTCTTGCCTATTTTTCGGAACGATCCAAGATATGTAAACCATCCTGCCTGTGGACGTATTATTCTATGGTGAGAGCGATGCTGCGTTTGCATGAAAAGATTGACATTTCTAAGTATGGTATCTTGATTTCGTTTTTAAAAGCGAAAAATGTAGGATATAAACCAAAGAAGTCACAGGAGTTGAGTCGAGAACAAGTAATCGAATTCCTCCAGCGCGCCCCCGATGAAAAATATTTATTCGTGAAGGTGAGTGCAATCAAAAATATTTCCACGTTTTTTGGTTGATTTAACCGTTTTTAGGTGGTAACTGTATTGGGAATAGCTGGTTGTTGTCGGACATGCGAGCTAGTAAATTTAATGGTTGGTGATGTTGAGGATAGAGGAACTGTTTTCGTCGTAAATTTGGTGGATACAAAAACTCACAAAGATCGTTATTTTACTGTTATTGATGAGACTGCGGTGGATTGTCTTGGTATTCTTAGAGCTTACATCAAATTGCGCCCTCCCAACGTTCCACACAACAGATTCTTTTTGAATTATCGCAATGAAAGGTGCACTACGCAACCAGTGGGGAAGAACTCATTTTCAAAATTACCCTGTGAAATTGCCAAATTTTTGAAGTTGTCGAATCCCTCTGGTTACACGGGGCATTGCTATAGAAGAACTTCTGCTACTTCGTTAATTGAAGGAGGGGGCGATTTGTGCAGTCTTCAAATGCATGGGGATTGGAAGTCTTCAAAGGTTGCTCAAAGTTACGTTGATCAATCGATGCCGCGAAAAATGGATGTTCAAAAGAGGATTTTTTCAACAGTTACAGAAAAAGCTTCCACTTCGGTTACGACTGATATAGGTTGTATGGTAACTGGTAGCAGCCAACATCTTTCTTCTGTTTTCGCGAACTGCACGTTTAATCATTGCAAATTTGATATGGGTGGAAATTGCAACGATCTTAATGCTAGTGTCGATGTAACGAAGTGTGATAACATTGAAAATTAACGTGATCTAGTTAAGATTATGTCACCCCCGCCATGAGGGAATTAAGTAGCCTCGAATTCCCGTTGCCAATGACAGCGGGAATTCAGACGTTGTTTATTTTGTTTAAAACAAAAATGTTATGTAGTAGTTAAGATACCAGTATGAAATAAAACACTTAAAATATCCATGAGCCAAACCATCCAATAAGTAATCACTTCGTTGCTCATTAGCTTATTGCAATGATGCAGAAATCTACCAAAAATTCCTAGTTTCGAGAAATAATTAAATATTTGGTTTCGATCTATAACAGGATAACCTGTAGAAACTCGGCGGAGATTAAGGCAGCTTTTCGCAGTAGCCTACGATATATTTGAACCCCATGGATGAATAGAATAGCTGCCAGCGTAGTTCGAACATCGATTTCTATTACTTAACGAATCACACATAAAACCTAAAAATTCGAATTCAACTAAGAACTCGTTTCAGAAAAGGAATGATTTTGAGCACTTCCCATATATTACCTATATTAATGGATGGGAAGATAAATTCGTTTAGTAAATGCATAGGAATTAATGATTTTATGTTATCGTAGCGTAAAGTTAATTACCTGTTTTATTTATTTGCAATTAAATAACCATAAACTTATAACATTTTTGAAATGAAGTAATTTATAACAGTTCATTAGTGTTTATCACTCACAATTTATAACATAACACGAGCGCATCGACGTTGGCAGTAACTGGTTTTCTTGACTACCTATGTTACCGATGGTCTTCTCGTCTCCGTCGCGTTTGGTCCATGGTAGTCTCCTTGGATATTGCATAATAAGTTGAGTATTTCCCTATTTATTTTATGAGTTACCATATTGCTTCCGGACTGAGTTCGAATTCATCAGACGAGCAAACGTTAAGGATGCCGTTAGTGCGACGGAGATTTGGGTAATTGGTTATTCGATAATTTGAGGAGTGTGGGTTTTTCCGGTTTAGCTAATAGACCAATAACAGAAATCCCCAATTCGCCAAATCACCAAATCTCCGTCGCACTAAAGGCATCTTAGTTGTTTAGCATTTACTAGGGCCTTGCCAATCAAAATTCCTCGACCATCAATCCATCACAACTTTTGTGCAACGATTCGGCAAGGTGACATTATCCACATAGCAGCTCGTCTCCTTCCCTGTGAATAGGCACATGGTCCACTCGAAGTACTCCATTGTTCAGGTTTATCATAAACCTGAATTTTCTCATCAGGTAAATTCCCAAAATCACCTCATCCATGATGTTTACTAGCAGCACTTGATGCCTACCTTCTTGAATCCAATACCAATATCCACCGTCAACTCTCCCACCACGTCCTTCAGCTTCAGTTTTGACGATTGTAGCTTTTTGCCCCAGACTAGATCAGGTCTTACGATGGTATTCGTTGATTGATTGATTCTCACGGTTTGGGGGATTCTCTGCTGAACGATTGTGGAACAGTCAGTAGATCTTGCGTTATCACAGATGACACTTTTTTTGCGTTCTTCAATAAATTAATACCATAAGTCGTTTCCGTAGTTCATCAATTTCAGTTCTTCATGTCATTTTCTACTGTATGAGTGTTATCTTGGACACTCTGTATCTCATTTTGGATACTCAGTATTTCATTTTGAATCTTACCTCTTATTTCTTGCTGACTTGGTTCCATTTTAGCTTCCATGGTTTGTTGATCGGATTTTGTTTCAACTTGACCAGCTTCAACTTAGCTTCCATGGCCTGTTCACCGACTTTCATTTTATGCATTAACTAGAGCCATGCTTCCATTTTTTTCTACCGTAGATCTCGTCACACTTTCACTAATAATTATTGTTCATAGTGTAAAAACGTAACCCCACACCTGACACCACTGAAACGTAAATTGAATTACGTGATTTATTTATTTACAATTAATTAACGATAAATTTATCAGTCAGCAAATTGATTATTTATAACATTTAATTAGTATTTATTACTCACAATTTATAACATAACTCGCCTGTTGATAAGAAGAAGCGAAATGAGGATAGTTCAACCCCATCTTCGTCAATATTAGACGAAGAAGCCCTAGATATAGAGAGAAAACAATTTCTTCAACAAAAGAAGAAACAAGGATGGCCAAAGGGGAAAAACCTAGGGAAAACTCTTTCTAGTGTTGATAACCATATGTGATATATTTTTACTGTGATAATCTTTCCACGATTTTTGTTTTTTGTATTGAATTACTAATCTATGATATTTCTGTCTCTTGTATTTGTCATTTGATTTATATAATTATTTATTTATGTATTTTATATAAACGTCTATAAGTTCGAGATGTACATCTGTATTATACAGTAGAATTGTAGAGGACTTGTGAAAAGGGACCTAAAAATGCTCTTACATTAATTAAATCCTATGTGCGCGTGTGTTTAATAAACGCATTTACAAGAAGGTACGTCAACCGTATTCTTTACGAGGATATGACTTGATCCGAAAAGATCAGACAGAAGGCCACAAAGAGACGACCAAAGAGCATCGGGTGCCGTTGCTATAATCGTTAGAAACGGGGTGTACTTTGAACTAGACGTCAGGCAGTCGCAATAAAAATAATTACGCCAATGAAGATCAATTTAAGTAATATTTACCTACCTTGTGGGAATTGGGAGATTGAGACGATTATAGAACAACTACCTGCACCGTTTGTTGTGAGAAGGGACTTTAACGTGTATAATTACAACTGTCGTGGTCCGAAACGATCAATAATTGGAATATTACAAACAACCATCCCCCATGAAACACAAAACTGATTGACGTGGATTAAAAGGTAGGAAAAATAAAAGGCGCGAACGTTACTAGTTTCGACACAAAGACAATGCGCATTGCATTATTTGCATTAATTGCAATGCGCCCCTTCATTTATTTAATTAGATACTTTAATTATGTGTTTCCGGTAAGTATATCTTGTTACTGGTACAATTCAATTTCTAACTTCAATTTTTCCAGCATGTTCCGTTCCTTGTTTTCATTTTTCAATTTATTCACTTCTCAGTAAGTATTACTTATGTAGATTTGGCTGAATTTTGTTTTTAGTAATAACTCCGACGCCTTCAGTTTAAAACTGTAAACTTTACAACTTTAATTTTACGAGTACTCAATGTAACCCTTCAGGTAATGTAATTAATGTAAATTAATGTTAAGGTGTAATTACTTTTATATTTATTTTACTTTATTTGTAGCCTGATGATGCCAGTGCCATTGTGCCGAAACTAGTAACGTTCACGCCTCTTATTGGAGTGTATATCCGGAATAATTCATTATACGCCGCAAGTTATCGGCCAATAAGTCTGACGTGTTGCTTAAGTAAACTTTTGGAAAAACTTGTACACAAAAAGCTTCATTAGAAAAAAACAACTTGATAGCGCAGCACCAAGCAGGATTTAGAAAACGCCGACAAACAATGGACCACCTAGTCGAATTAGAGAACTTGCGCTTAGAAAAATGGGGTCCCTCAAGGCGCCGTGCTAAGTTGTACGCTATTTTTGATAGCAATTAACTAAATTGTCTACGGGTTGGAACCGGATGTTTCCCGGACTCTCTATGTTGATGACTTAGCAATATAGTGCTCCGGATCTGCTGTAGGATTACACAATTATTTCTACAATTGATCGTAACAACTTGCTAGTTCTTATATTTCTCGATTACTCTAGAGCTTTTGATAGAATAAATCATGCTGTGCGTCTAGTAATACTAAAATTTATCGGATTTAACGACTATTCCATAAAATTTATTTTAAGCTTCCTTAGCAATAGAACACAACGCGTGTTTTATAATGATCACATGTCAAACCCCATTGCTGCTATAGCAGGTGTCCCGCAGGGGTCAGTGCTTGGACCTTTACTCTATTATATACACCTCCAATTTTCACACTTGTTTGGAATAATGCATTTACCACATGTACGTGGATGACACACAATTATATCAAGTTCCGACTGAAAACCTTAACATCAATACAATCAACGCTCAACTCAATTGTGACCTGTATAATATAGTTAAGATTTCTGAAGGACATGGACTCCAGATTAATTGCAATAAATCATCTGTTATGCTTTTTGACCGAACGTCGATTATTAACACACTCAAGCATGCAGTAAATGTTAAGTCCAATGAGTCAATCTTACCAGTCTTTGATGATTACAAGGCAGTCGAAGCCAAACCTTAAAAAAACTCACGAGAACGCGTCACATTTCCCGAAAAGATTGCGTCATATCCGCGTTGGTTCTTTATCGCCGATGACTAATCTCTCATGGCGCCTCGATATCAATCGAGCTTTCTAGCATATTTAATAATAATAATAATAATAATAATAATATTTTATTGTGCTCATGTGATGCTTCACTTACACTTGTCATACACTGAATAGATAATACAAATAAAAAAATACAAAATATACAAACAGAAAAATATCACAGATTTATTTTACAATAAATAACATAATTTTCGAAAGTATAAAAAGCGTTCACGACTAGCAGGTTTTTTACAAAAGACTTAAAAGCACAAAATGGTAGTTGTTGTATGTTAGATGGCAAACAGTTGAATAAGAAATTCGATTGGTACTGGACACCATCTTGGGATTTGCATAATCTGTAAAATTCATTTCGAATACTTGTTTTATTTCGGGTGTCATGTGCATGTATTTCACATTGACGTAAATTTTTAGAAATGTTACGTTTTGCATAGCAAACAGCCTCGAGAATATAGATGCTTGGAAAAGTTAGAATTTTAAGATTTACAAACTCCTTTTGGCAGTCCTCTCTATAACCCATTCTGTTTATCAGTCGAACTGCTCTACGTTGCAGCTTAAAAATACACCGTCAGTGTGGGCTGTGTCCCCAAGCAAGGATCGCATATGATATTGTACTATGAACAAATGCATAGTAAGCTGTCTTAATAGTATTTTGCGATGTACTGTTCCTTAACATATTCATTAGAAATATTGACTTATATAACTTTTTTGATACCTTACTACAATGGTTATGAAATTCTAGTCTACAGTCAATAACACAGCCCAAGAAATTCGTTTGATTATCAGTCAAAGGATTATCATTCCTCAAAGACAAAGTCAGGACCTTAGTTTTCGCCTGATTTAACTTTAAAGAGTTGTTAGCACACCATGTTGCGACAACATTAATGCTGTTTTGTATATCCAAGTATGACGAATTAAAAACTACATCTGTGGAAATTAGTGTTGCATCATCGGCATATAAAATACAATGAACCTTAGCCGGTAGAAATTCCGGAAGGTCGTTGATATAAATTAAAAAAAGCAAGGGCCCGAGTATAGACCCTTGCGGTACACCTCGTTTAATTGGTAACTTCTTAGAAACCACCTTATTAAAGTTCACGCACTGGTATCTGTTAGTAAGGAAGGACTTTATTAGAGACGCACTTTTAATACCAAACTTGTAAATTTGCAAAAGCTTTCGTATTAGGATATCATGGTCTAAGCAATCGAATGCTTTAGATAGATCCACAAACGCGGCAACCATATACTGTTTTTTCTCAAAACACTGTAGAACATTTGTGACCAGAGAGGTAATTGCATCAGATGTAGATCTGCTTTTCCGAAAACCATATTGATGATGGTAGAAGATGTCGTTACTCTCAAAGTAATTAGTAAGCTGTTTGCAGAGAATCTTTTCTATAATTTTACTAAAGATTGGAAGATTAGAGATCGGTCGATAACTGTTGATATCATTTTCGTCCAAGCCTTTCTTTAGTAGGGGGTTGACTAAAGCAACCTTTAAATTATCAGGGAAAATACCAGATTCGATAACAATATTTGCGAGTTTAGTTAATGGAGCGACAAATGAACTAATATTGCGCTTAATTAGCGCGATACTTAAACCAAAAATGTCTCTAGCATTACTATTTCTGAGGTTTGCTATATTATTTGCAACTACTGTTTTATTCTGCCCTTCTTTTACTGCACAATACAAATAAGGTGACATACTTATTAAAATTAGAACTTCATATCACTAAATAATAACAGTGAAACACAACTTCGCACGCAAGGGTATATAATGTATAAAATCCTGTCTCTTCGAATTGAATCATAAAAACAAACGACCGGTTTTCGTTATGAAATTTAAATTTTGCAATGGATTGTATTAGGGTGTTGAACGTTTCATGGGCGTTAGTCTAATTATTTGCGTCGGGTACCTTTAAATGGCTGAAAAGCGGCTTATGGAATTAGCGACAATTACAATAAAACTTTCTACTCAGTTTATTGGATTTGCAGTGAAGAATAAAAAGCATTATTGTTAAATGAAATAAAGTGGGTAGTGGCAATAATTATCTTGTCTGTTGCTACTGGTTGCGGTGTATAAATACTTCTGTTTCGAAGTTTTATAACAAGCAGCGTATTCACGACAACAAACTTTTCAGCAATATTGTTTTTCAATGACAAACGAATAATTTAACAACTTTGTCGGTCTGGTTTCTATTAGCCAAATTTTAGGAATTCATAAACTTTTTGGCATAAAAATGTTTTATGATTTAAGTTTATCTCCTAAATTATATTTTCACTTGCTTATAATAAGTTGGAAGACTTTGTGCAAACTTAATTTTTAGAAAATTGGGGCTCTCTGAAAACATTTCCTGCGTTTTATTTTTGCTAATTAGGTAGTTGATTGCACAAATCTAGACTATTTAAATGCCTAGGCATGTATTATATTTGAATAACAGTAATTAATAGCATGCAACCATTGAAAATAATTATTATGTTGCTTTGTTTCATAACAGCTTCGGACAAAGCTCCCGGCAGAGAAAATGTCAAGCAAATCTCCATAAAAGTCCTAATATTTCCTAAATATTCTAATTTGCTGACATTTAACGTACATGTAAAAGCTTAATGTAAGATAATTAGAACTAGAATTGCGCGATGACACGTAGAGCGAATATTTTAGGGAGGATCGTATATTGTGCGACCTATTTGCTGGTATGACAGTAGTAATAGGCACCACGGGTGTCTTTCCAGCATTTATTAAGATTTAGCTATTATTGTAGGTGTTTGAACGGCGTGTGTAGGATGTGACTCATCCCTCTAAACTGCTAATGACATTCATACAAAGGTATTGAATATTTGCCGTCGTTGTTTCTCATATTTATGCACAATTCCATTGTTATGGCGACTCAATTCTACACCATCCAATTATGCTTATTACACGTGTTAAGTCGAAATATAATTAGGTAGGATAAAAAAATAAAACTGCTTTTTACAAAAATACAAAATGTCAATTTCGGGGCTGCAATAACACCTACAAAGGTGGTTTTCTCCAAAGAAAAATATATACTTATTAATTGGGATAAACAGGGACAGTAAGTTGCAATGTTGGGAAAGTTGTAAAATACAGAGTTAAAAGGTTCGGAGAAGCAGTAATTGGGTTGTAAAAAACTATCTTCAACATTCTTGGGAATGGTAAAGTAGCATAAATGTTGATGGACAGGGAAGGATTAAGTGTTTGAAGGATTCGCCGAAAGGAAGTTGTGTTTTTAAAATGTCCAAAAGTCACTTACACGTTAACAATGGTAGTTATTCCACGGAATGCCTCTTTACTTTTGTATTTGGCAAATATATAGTACAATGTTTTAAACAACAGTCAATCTTATTCTCCCATTTTTGTGATGAATATGGTAAACATGGCAAAAGATTTCTCTTTTTGTCGTTAAAGGATCCGAATGAACACACAATTTGCGAAATTTTACACAAATTTTGACTAAGAAACGAGCACTAGCATACAGTCGATTTTAAAGGTTTGTTCGTGAAAATTTTTCGATGAATATTTTCGAATTCTCTTTAGTAATTTTTCACTCTAATGACTTTTAACTTTAGCAGCACAAAAATAAACGTTAATATTATCTCACTTTGCCGACAGTTTTCTTGATTGCAATTTCACTTTTATTCGGGATATTAAAGCAGCTTTCTTTATAATTTGTGGCACTGCGTAGAGCGCGGGAAAATGTTTGTGGAATTTGCTGAATAGTACTTGATTTATGAATACGAACAGGGTCTTTTATTAACTGAATTATGATTGCAAGCTTTTAAACTCCTACACGGTAATGCGTAAATGTTTTTTGATGAATTTTTATCTCACGGTAGATTTTTGTGAACGGGCACCTGTCTTAACAAGCTAATGCACGAGAAATACGCACGTAAATTTCACCAAGAGTAGCGAAAAGTGACATACACTTTTTCTATTATAATCGAAGGTGGGGACTTTACTTTTTCGTGTAATTTTTTCCACTAGGGCAAGATGATAAATTCCAGAAAACTACTGGATAAAATGGATACTGATAGTCGCGTTGATATCCGATTTAACTTTTTCTTCGAAGCTCGGTTTTTCCGAACGCCAAATGGAATTATTTAGTCTCTAAAAAATCCGCTGACTAAAAACCGCACTGACTAAACGCTAAACTCTCGTATTGACACTACGGATGCCAAAACGAGACTCTCTGGTTGACTGACAAAACCAGTCTTCCTAGCACTAATGCTCAAACGCTAATGACTAATTTTTTGCAAAGCTCATTCCCTCTTTCTATAATAAGCTGACTTAAAACGCCTATTTCATGGTGGAAAGCAATGGCGCAGATATTTCGGTAATTTTCATTGGTTTACACACTTTAAAGTTATCTACAAAAACGCTGATACAACAGAAATTTATTCTCTCTCCCACGCAAGCTTAATTCGCAGTGTTAGAAATGAAACATTAGATGAAATGTTCTGTACAACTAAAAACTGGCAAGTTGTGGGATTCGAACTCAGCACCTGTGAGGTGAGAGTCCGATTCTTAAACCGTTACGCCAAACTGAAATGTGATAAACTAATACAAAATTCTTGCAGCGGTTTCGGTTTTCACGGCAGACCATTGAAATGCTCTTACTGCCGTTGATTTATCCTAATGGAAATGCTCCTGATAACATGCGGGGATTACCTATACTTTCCATGATTAAACTCTGTACAGCTGTAATCTGTCGGTAATGTCGGCCATTAAAGATTTTTAAACATTTGCCTATTCTTGCATATACTTACCTTTGATTACAGATATTACCTACTTGTATTGAGTTTCTCTGGACAACGTTGCCATTCTAATTAGGTTGCAATTCAAATCTTTACAAACATATTCGGACTTAGGTACTACTATGAGGGCTTTTGTTTTATTTTCGAATGGTATGCGTGGATTAAATGTGCAATAGAATTTTCTTTCGTTTTTGTTTTGAGGATGATAAAAGTATGTAGGTAGGTACCTATATTATATACCAAGGGACTAACGTGTGTGTTTTAATCCCGAAAGTGCAGTTTGTTATAACGTCTAAATTTGAAAGAAAACATTTAGATCCTTGTAAACAATGACGGCGCAGAAATTGTTATTTAAACCCCTCTGCAAACCAAACTAGTTATAAGGAAATTACTACCACTTAAATCCAAAAGATATACAGGAAACTGTATGAGAATAAAATAGTGACCTAATGATCTAATGATCAAATTGTGTTTGGCATTTCATTGTGTACCGCATTCCCTTTTATTCCCTGCGGGAGGAAAACTGACACTTTTGTCCCTTGAATGAGAAAAAAACACGTTGATTTAGTCCACGAAGTACAAAAAAATGTATTCATGAATATTTTGCTGAATATGATACGATTTTTATATATTAAAATACCTCTATTCAGTCACAAAGCAGTGCTTTTAGATGACATTCAATTAATTTATACCTAAGCATTGAGAAGATATATTTCCTTCCCTCACTTATTAGAAGACTCCCTTCCATACATAATGATTAGCAATGTCGGATTAAACTAAATCTGAAACGTTAGCAAAATTTATTGTGGCTTCAACAAGAACTGTAGTAAATTACGAGAAGCTACGTGAATTAGATCTTGAAACGATCTTCGACTGAAAACGAGACTTATGATTTGTAAGAAACTTGCAACGTTTGTGCTGTGGACGATTTACTGCGTAACCATTTTCATTTAGTGAGTTCAAAATATAAGGTGAATGTAATCTATATGCGTCATGTATGTAAATTTTAGTTTCGCCAGCCTAAAAACAGCCCTCTACCTAAATACCCAAGCAGAATGTGGGAACTCTCACATGACTATCATGCGATCAATCTGTTTCATTACACTTTGTATTATACCCGTAGAATCCATCTATTTTGCATATCATCTCTAAGTTCTTATGTGTCGTCCGCCACCCTTTCCAGGATTAAATTACCCTTTTATCCAGATAATGTAAATTTTGAATGACGCAATCTAATTTCATCCGCAAGTGCACTCAACTATGGGAAAACTTGATTATTTGGAGAACTTCTGATCTCATTTCATCCCTGAGAAAAAAGGGGAAGGCCTAACTAACAGCGCGCCTTTGAAATTTAAATTAGTATGATTTTGCCCAAATATTTTTTTTCACTTTTACCATTTAAATAAGGAAAGTTTCAAGTTACGCTTGGGAAAAAAGAAGCGCTGCCGAATTGGCATAAAAGATAATTTGTTAAAAAACTTGAGTAAGAGACGAGCAAGTTTGTAACAATATTTGCTTAGTCTTGATGAATATGGATGTAACTACGTTGCCTTTAAAGGAGAGTTGCTAAAAAAAATTGTAACCGGTCCATTTTCATCAATCTTATCCATTTGCCTAAGGCGGTGTGTAAATAATGGAAAGATCTCATTTCGGTAGTGCTTCTATTCTGATTGCTTTATACAACTTTCCCTCTTTCTTTAAGAACCAAATCAATCGATTGTAAATAAGAACCTGTCAGACGAACAGAAAAGTGAAAATTAGTGCATTGATTTTCAATATTCCTCGGTACGTCGCCTTTTAACTTGTTTATTTGTTTTTTCGTGCATTTTTTAGACGGTAAAGTTTTGATAGGCTGACGTGTGAAAATGATTTTCCTCTCATATGGCTTGGAAGTGACCAATAAATTTGAACTTTTGTTTTAGGAGATCTCAGCGTTCGAAAGAGACAAGTTGCCTACACTTGAATGCGTTACATTAAACATAAGACGGAAGACATACTTTATCACTATGCGAACCGTTTAAGTCGCCTGCAATTAAAAGCTTAACGTGAAATAATCAGATCTTAAATTCTCAAGTGATAGTTTCGCTTTGCTTCCTAATTTATCGTCCGTTGTCTTTCTCACTGTGGCAAAGAGCTTCTCAGTAGTTTCAGCGATATCTTGGTCTTAGTATTATTAATTCTCTCATAAATCTTATTCCGCCTTATCACTTGCTTACACACCATTCCCTATTGTACTCTTTTCGTTGAAAAAGAGTTTCAGCAGTATGCACAAATGTGAGCGGTGCTTATCGGGAATTATTATCTCTTACGATTAACCACGTAGCTAGTAATAAAGATAGCTAGATAAGGCAACCTTTGGTATTAGAAACCTTTTAAGCGAGAACACTAAAGGAATTCTTTTCAAGACTGTACTTCTATTCAAAGTACATTCCCAAATTCTTAATTCCTCCCCCAGAATCTAAATCTTTTCTAAATGCATTTTACTAATGGCATTTCACTCTGATATTTGTTCGAATTCGTTTCATCTTGTTTAATTGACTAGAACTGATTTAATTCGTAATTTAGGTTAATGAAGAAGGCAAGTGCTGAATGATTAATTATTAATATAGTGCATTTGCGTTTTTGATTATACTTTATGTTGCTTTTAAAACTCCACGACTATTTGGTATGTGCCAATTACGATATTAATTGGTACATTTTCTTACAATAAAAGCCGAGCAGTAAATAAAATTTCATCTAGAGACGTCAAAAACACTCGAACACAGTTCTGTTTTATTACTTTATTATATATTATTTAATATAGACCATAAAAGCTCACGGTTTATATTGTCTTTATTAGGGAATGAATGTAGGTATTTTCAAAGTTAATTTACCCTTTACTTTCCGAAATAGTGAAATTGTCGCAAGCTTAACTGTTGGTTAGATTGGCGTTGTTTTCAATATGACTTCTTGCTACAATGAAGCTCGAACTCCAGTTTGAACTAACAATTACCTTACAGCATATTCTTTACACTATGCTTACAGGCATGCCACTAGGCGTGCCAACCATGTAGAGGGTCTGTCATAATTATAACATTGGAAATATTTATGCTTTCGCCAGTATTTTCGTATATGGGTACAAAGTTATCAGTTTCGTTCAACCTGCGAAAAGACAACGTGTCGCATCAAGTGACGATTGTACCATACTCCACCGTGTTAGTTATTCTGAAGAGTGATCCGATTGAATAAGAGTTATTTGTGTTTTACATATGGCGTATCTAGTTGTCATACTGGGTTAACCGGTTGAAAAACTTTTCGCTCGCCGTAATATAAGTTGTGTAACGGTAAAGGCAATTTTGGATTTACATTTTTAAAATTTCTTTGAAATTTCGTTGTAAATGTGAGATATTTTGAGTTTAAGGGTAGAAGCGTTTTAGTTATGAATATTATTGGAATTTGTAGGGCGTCAAAACTAGGGGTTTAATTTGTGTTGTGTTGTGGTATTTGTGGTGAAATTTCAGTAATAAATTTTAGATTGTGTTGGAAATGAAGTCTGTCTTTTCTGTATCAGTCAAATTTTTATGACACTTTTGTTATTCCACATATGAGGCAACGTGATTATCTCAGGTTTAGACGGTTTCATGGGGGATGTTTATTACATTCACAATGTCAGCATGATATCATTTTCTGGTTGTGGAAATATTAATCAGCAAAACTTCAACGCATTTGGACAACCCTTATTTACCTTGCCTTGACGATGAGAATGATTCTATTTATTTTGTGTTTAATTTTGACGCAAACGAAAGTAAAGAAAAGGAAAAATTTCTGCAGGTACGACACTGTAAACTCATATCAAAGGTAGTTATTCAAAATAAAGAGTTCAACCTTTTCTTATCGAATATCGAATTGATTGGTTAGAGTGCGCGCTAAACACATAGGTGGTCTTAAACGGAAAGTGTAAGAAAATGTAAAAGTGGAAACGGGGAAATTTTATTTAAAAGCATCCTGCAGTATGTGTTATAAAATTGCTCTGTTAGATGTCGCCTGTCGTAGTCCTCATCCTTTGA
Source organism: Photinus pyralis (assembly GCF_008802855.1). Taxonomy (NCBI): domain Eukaryota; kingdom Metazoa; phylum Arthropoda; class Insecta; order Coleoptera; family Lampyridae; genus Photinus; species Photinus pyralis. The sequence goes on from NW_022170510.1 coordinate 3,267,388, forward strand.
AATCAAATCCCTTGATCGCTTGACCTGGTAAATCCTTGCCGACCTTATTTGGGAACATAGAGGCGATATTTTTTTTCGTTTAAACAAATTGTTCCGTGTCAGGGTCCAGTAAACCCTGTTAATAAACAATTAACTCTATCAGAAACGATGACGTATTTGTGAGATTCTTGATACTGGCCTGTAATTTTGGATAACATCTCTATCTCCCACTTTATGCAATGGTAGATTAAGAAAACTTTCGTTCCATTATACAGGAATTCAGATTTTTTATTTAATGATAGCGAATAAAAGACTAGTAACGTTTCTGTGGAAGTCAAACGACACTTTTTTAAGTGTTAAGTTGGGTGTTTTTCCAATTGTAAGCCAAAAACCAAAGATGTAACAATTTCTCAATTTTGAGTAGGGAGGTCATATCTCTAAATAAAATTCAGATTTAGGCACCCCAAAACAACGTCTACATTTTTTCCTCTCTAAACTACCATTTGAATGGGTTAATTTTATGCGTGTAAATGTATGAGGCTGATATTTATAATACCAGAGGCACCTTACCGCTAAAAAGTTAGTTTCCGCCGCTCTTGCATTATTCAAATCCATCGCCGCTACCGCTACATTCGAAATGGTTGTATAAAGTTCCTTGAATCAATAAATAATCAGTCACATACCCTTCTTACCTTTCTTTATTTAATTATTCACATACATGTACCTACTGCATAATATTACAACCTTTGTCGCATACACAGAACCAGAATACCATTGCCTCATGCTTTCGTAACTGCTTTGAAGTAACTGTAAGCAATGCAATTACTCAACCCATGAAGTATTCACATCGACTCCAATTCATACGTTGTATAATATATAATACACCAAACGAGACAATACTAAACTTATTGTGGGAACATACAGAATACTTATTTATTGGAACAGAAATATAATAGCATAAATATAGCTGTTGAATATGGCGTCCATCTGTGAGAAGTGACTAAATAACTGAGGTTGATTGATCAGGACGTTAATAGTATCATTAATGCCTAGGTAAAAACCGCTACCCATTTTCGCTACAGGAAGTTTTCCTTTACGGTTATACAATTATTGTCTGAATTAAAAAAAAACTTATGCAAATTCTGTAGAGTAATTACGCACCTTAGTCCGTCATATCTTTATTCACCTGTACTCCTTTTTTCATTACAATTTAGTTAAGCGGTAATTATAAAAATGAGGGCAGTGTTCATTTTTTCCACGTTGTTTTCTAAAAAAAAAAGGTATATTATATATTATAAAAGAAGGAGTTTTTAAAAATACATTATCATATTTTTACTATTTCTCATACCATACGCCTGTAAAAGCATTTCGTATTATGGTTTCCATTTTCCCGTATGTTTGCTTCGACTTTATTCAATTTTTCCATGCACTATGCATGTTAAGTTGAGGCCCTACTCGATTTTAAACAGCGCAACAATACACTTCCATTATGGGCATTTTCGAAATGTATCGGGTTTCTGAATTAAAGATTAAAGTTTATAGATTTCGACAAGTGAACGTTGTCGAAAAAAAAACCATTCAATAACCATTTATTGTGTGCTCTGCATACGAGCTTCTTTTTAATAGTGAACTTCCAAGTAAATATTCTAATTTTCCTTATGACAAATACTTTCATGCATCAGGGTGCTATAAACAGATTTCCCCTTAAATTAAAACACTAAAAACTGAATACGCTATTCAGTTTAAAATAAAGGCGGAATATTTTTTATGTGATTAACGTTGTGTAATTGTGTACCATATGGAAATGAGCACGTAAATCAGCGTAAAAAAATACAAAAAGGGAGTATGGCAGAGTTTGACGTTACTTCGAGAGCATGAATGACCGGTCCTTAAAAGTATGTTAAACACTTATATAAGCTTTTTAAATTTCATGTTTTGCCGTTTCCCTCACCAAATTGGTAAATAATGATTTTGAAATCTGCACATTGCGCAGTTATTCTGAGGTAGTTCGGTAAGTTAAGTTTCCCGCATGAGCACTGCATTTAGTGCGAATGAGAGAAAATTCTTTCCGAAAGAGTTGAGCTACAATATTTTTTGTAACGAATTACGTAGAAAAGATCAAAATTAAAAAAATATTGTAAATTGTAGTTTTTGTCTAATCATCAGTTGGTAACACAATAATATTGGATAACATAATTTTGTAACTATCCACTACTGTATAATCGCACTGGTCACATTTCAAAACTTAGGCCATCTTGTGTTAATAAATTTTCTTTGAAATAAGTGCACCGATCGCACCTAATATTCTTGCAAGTCTTGAAATTTCTGACAGCAACAGGTAATTTTGCTTCGGGCCTGGTTCCCTTCAGACAGTCAACTCATAGTCTTAGTTTCCGTCAGTTGCACTTTGCACTTGCTTTGGCCTTGGGTTGATTTACTTTGATCCGAAATAGGTCTGCTTGTGTCCATGTACGAGGAGGAAGGAGTGTCCTTAGCAGATGCTTGAGAGGCCCAAAGGGTTTTGAACTGTATGCACAAACAAATCCCAAAACTAGCCGAACATAACCTCTCCTCTTCTCATAGTCGATTCGCTTCCCCGAAATGTATTCCGCCCCAATTGACATAAACCACTTCAGCCAGATTGCTGGTGGTATCAGTAATGAGTCTTTGTATCGATTTGGCGATCAAATCCTGGAGCTCATGAAATGCTTGAAATCCTTGAGACGGTTATTACCACCTCTCAGACAGAAATATCGTTTACGTTTATTATGATCTCCTCAAATGTGAGGCAGGACTTTGGAAATATCTTCTGAGAGAGTGACAGTAGATCTTCATTACATGTATTTAAGTTGTATGACATAGCAGCTCTTATGTCTTTTTCAAACCTATCAGGATTCACTATGCTATTACAATTCTCTTCGTTTATAGGAATAGAAACTTCTTTGTTTTCACTATTTGGCTTTACTTAGAATTCAGCAGACAGCTTGCGAGCCCGCGAGTTCCATTAAGTGAGAAGGATAAACAAATAGTAAAGCCAATCTTATACCTTATAGCAGCACTTCGAGCAAAAGCAATCGTTCTCATCAAACCTGTTGGGTTGGTAATGGTACCCAAACCCCCATTTCTGGATAATTCATCCAGAAATGACCTAAGCTGGTAGCAGGCCAATTTTTTCACGGAGTATAGGGAAGGTACCTGAGCATATTTGGTAAAAAATTTGTCTGCTGACAGCTCGGATTGCGACAAAATCTGGAACACATTTAATCACATCACGGTCGCCATGATAGTTCCCCATTTCCCTTACGGATAGATATAGGCATCGTATTTGTTTTGTTTTTTGTAGGCGCTTTCTTTCGGCTACTTCGCATAAGATCATGATTCTTACAATCACGATTTACGAAAGAACGCGCGAATTCTAATTTGTCAAAGTGTGGTTATGTTCTAGGTTATGTTTAATTTGAATTCGCATTGTCAAAATAATTTAAATACAAGTAGAGGTTTTTTTGTGTAATTTGAGTTATTATATGTGAGATTTGCATTTGTGCTGTTGCAAACATTGAAAAATTAGTGTTGGTAGGTAGTACGTCGTTATTTAAATGTGTTTAGTACTTGAGTAGAGATTCATGTGCATCTAGGTATTTACGTATTATATATGTTATATAGATATATGGAGCTGTCCCGTTCGCTCAGCCCTCTAATATCTATATTTTCTTCATCTGATGATGACATTACCGAAAAAATCTATGAAATAAATGAGTAACGAACCCGTTTATAGCGAACTCCAGGCTTTAACGACCTTTTTTGAGGAATTATACTTTGGACCTATGCTCATAATGCATTTTTTTTCCTTTATTATAACGAACCCGCTTATAACGAACATCCGATTAAAGCGAACTATTTCTTTGTCGCTAAAGGTACACATTCCGCCTACAACGAACTTACTGCATGAAATAGGTGGCCGACTCGGCCGCAGAGTCTACCTGAACCGTTGTGTGACTGTGTGAGTCATTAGTCTTAGCCACTAATAAAAACCCGGGGCTAGCAATAACACTGCCTTGTACAAAAAATGCAACACGGGACAAAGGAAAGCGAGGTCCGTCTACAAATGGAATTAACTAAATCAAAAGTCACCACAATTTGAAAAGAAAGGGTTAAAATACTAGATTATGAATGTGACAATGGTGCCGCTAAAAAGTTAAGGAAGTCTCATCATGCGGCGTTAGATCGACGTTTGGCCAGAACAGTCAAGTGGCTTAGGAGGCATGATACAAAATTGAACGTTTCAAAAAACGGCATGGTATGTGCAATAAATCGAAGTAAGGGTTAGTTATAGCCTGGACTTGACTATATTGTAATAATCTATGTATTGTCTGTCTCTTGCTTGGTCCTTGTAATTGTCTTTGTTTTTTCCACTTCTAACTTTTGTCTTTCCGTTTCCATTCTCTCTTCATGCCTTCGTTGTTTGGCTAGCATATAATATTCATTACTTCTACCTATTCTTTTCGATGTTTGAGGTGTATTTTCTAATGTATGTTCTGCATTTTGTTGCTTCAATACTTAATACATCAGAGTTATTTGATGGTTTATCACCTAATATATCGTCGAGTGACTCAAAATACTTGTAGAACTGTGCCCCACGCCCGCATTTTTTGGTCGCTTGTTATCTTTTATGGACCTATAAACTTGGACCAAATTAATCCACTTCCCTTCAATTTGGGCAGCAGTTCTCTACAATCAAGTTTTCTTATCTCCTTGTTAGGCAAAACACAATATTTTACCTTGTAATCATGGGCACACATTTTTTTAGAAATAATATCCCATACCTACATTTTTTTTCTTTTTGGCATGTGTAAAATCGTCCAAATGATCCGCATACAATGATGGGTTTCTTGTTCTGACCAAACTCCATCCCCCACATTGTCAACCTGTACTGTATGTTTTCTATATATTCCTTAAGGGCATTTCTGCGTTGTCTTTCCTTCTGCTCTTATACCGAGCAAATAGCTTTGTAGCATAAGTAACATCTGAGTATTTTCATTTGATAGTTGAATAAGCTTAGTATTTTTTTACAGTTCTCTTACATGTACTTGCACGATGATGCTCCTCTTCACTTACATATATTGTGAACGTTAATTTTAATTTCGAGGTCATAAAAATCCAACCGCTTTCTACCAGAATAATTCATAGTTATAACCAAATAAATTAGAACGAAAATTTTTAGGAAGTTGTTTTTGATGACTAACCTGACATTTAAGCGAAATGTATGGTTAGAAATTCGTTCGAGCGATCTGCTTCAAATGAACAGGGAGTGGCGTTGATTCCAAGGTTTGCCATAAAGGCAGATACAATTACATAAAATTTAAATGAAAGTAAAATATCTTTTATTGATTTGCTGGAAAATAATATGTTCTCGACGTAAATATGGGCATTAATAGAAGAAAATAAAATAAGTCACTACCGATTTAGAGATGAACATATCACTACCTACCTACATATCAATTGCGCAGGTACTTCTGTTCCACTCATTCGTTAAAATTTCAATTTCCATGAGCTACTGGTTTCTGAAATGCGTTATGAGGGTTTCATCTGTCGATAAATCAAGCTATCAAATCAGAACGTTAGATTTTCTGTGGTTTTGGTTCGGATTCCTTTAATGTCATCATCGCACTTCCTGCAACATTGACGATGCTCGTTAGCACAAGGTTATTTCATTGGCTTACACAAATTGCTTAGTAACGAAAGATTAAATCGAGTGTTAAAACTAATTGATCTTTCTTTTCTGGGAATGCGTCTTCATCCGAAAGTTAAATCATATTTTGGGTGGCCATGGGACTATTTTTCACTTGTTACAGTATTGGTATGTAGGTATGTACGTCGCGTTAGTCGTAAAGAGCCGTTGTTACGTCTACATCTTTGACTATATACTATATTGATTAATAAAGGTAATGCAGTCATTTACCAAAATAAGCTTACAATAGATCTAGATTCAGGTATTGATTTTTGTTTTTATTTGCAAAGCTCAAAATGAATATCAATATCATCAGAAGATTTCTCCTACTACATAGGTATTGATACAACATCTACATGATGGAGAGTTTAAAGCTATTGTAGTATGCGCCAGAACTGTTAGACTACTTATTTATGGATTATAACGTCTAGGCATTTCACATCAGATTACATTAAATCAATTTCGTGTGCTACTATAAATGCTTTAAAGCGCGCGCTGATATTTTATGACCGATAATAACGTGAAGAGAAAACATAATACCTTGCAAATCTCACATTGAGGACTACAAAACATTTGGCATCGTAAATGCTTAAATTGTTCCCGTTGAGACCTAACGGCCTATGCGTTTTATTCATTTATAGCCATCTCCAATCTTCCAGAAATTGCAATATAAATTTTATGATAAACACTTTATTGTTCAGCCCCTAAGATTGTGTAAATAAGATGTCAACGTTTAGTAATTACTTAAAAGAGTAAATTTCATACTTCCTAAACTTCCTTTATTTTAAAAACCCTTTGTAAAGACCCTTCAGAAAAAACCTGGTTTAATTAATTAAATTTTATCACGCTAAAATGTTAAATTGTAGTCCAAACGACTTTCTTTCTGCATTTACACACCATATGGGTTTCATCTCGGAAGCGATCCCTAGATTCTCGCAACGAGTTGAATTTATATGTAAAATTTAAAAAGTTTTTATGGAGATAGAGATAGTCATTTGAAACTTTATGTTTTTCGACGTAGTCCTTTTTTATTCTCTAATCCATCCGCTGGATTTAAGTAATTTAGCTATGTGGAGGTATTCTAACTCACCTATATTCTCCCTGCTTAAAATAGGAATTGAAATGCCAATTAATCTGCAAAGTTAATTTCATTAATTATGAAAATCGCTCTCTATTTATTACGGTTTCCGAGTTTATTTTATTCGCTCCAGAAAGTTGTGGAATAGCTATTTTAATCAAAATCTGATATTACAAATAAATCCTTTGAATGTTTTCGGTTCTAAATCAATTTTCATTTAGGCACATTAATTCCAACAGTGATTATAACGAAGCTTTAAATCAACTTTTAAACATCATAAAAATGTATCACTTTCTTACCTGTGTTGATTACCTCTACGGCTCTACATGATCTTATTTTTAGTGTGTAACTGAATCTACCATAAAGCAGTTAATGTTGTAGTAAACCTTAGAGCAGGGATGGGGAAATAAATTTAAAAGAGGGCCCCATAAAATAATTACAGCATTTAAGCGGGCCAAAGAGGATTTATTATATAAGTAACAAAAAATCAGCTTGACAAAAATTATTGTTTCAATGTCCTGGATTAGTGTCACAAATGAAATTTTCACCGTTCATTCATTATAGCGTCAAAATTGGCTTCAAATTAGTGGAAGAAATTCGCAAAACGTTCTCAAAGAGTTCCTCGGTCATTTTGTTCATAAATTTGTTTTTATGAAAATAAATGACTGGTATTACCCGCGGGCCGGAACAAACCATGTCGCGGGCCGGATTTGGCCCGCGGGCCGCTACTTCCCCATCCCTGCCTTAGAGCATACATGCTTTTTTTATTCAGGTTAATAGGCACTCGATAGGTGATTTGATCAACAGAAAAGAAATAGTTAATTAATTAAATCATCAGAATAGCTAATTAGTCGTCTTTTTTTAAACTCATTTATTTGTTGAGTGTTACGTCAATATGTTGGAATTTAATTCACTATTTCAAGTTAGAAAAATGATATTGTTACAATGTGTATGACCGGAAAGAGTAACACTTATCTGGAGATTCAAATGAGACAGGTCCTATTAATTAATTATTAAGTGATCAAATGTCAAGAGATTTACATCATACACTAGTTTCTACTTCCATTGTTCAAATCATTAGAAGAATTGTTTAAGGTCGTTGGGTCTTTTTACGAAACAGTACAGAATATTTCAGTTTATACCAGCCTCCATTTAAGGTTATTTTTGTTTACGTTCTGTTAAATGTTAAGGAATTTCTGGGAATTTGTAATTTTATAAAATTGTCCTCTTAGTAGGGGAGCTAGCTCGAAATCCACTGAACGAGAGTGATCAAAATTTTATCCGATGGAGTTCTACTTTGGTCTATCCGACTATGCTAAAATCGATCGTCTGCCGCCTCAGGTCATATGACTTAAGGCGCTGCGGTACTTTTTACGGTACCAATTTTAAATGGTTGTTTTTTGAGAAAATAAGTTATACACCAAATGAAAACGTTGATAATAGCTCTTAAAAAATATTTAAAAAAATCGCGAACATTTAATAACTCCGTAAAAATCAATTCTTAGTCGGTTTTTCACGAACTTTTTACGGATATAACTAGGTAACGGTTGGAGAATGAAGCTAATTTTTTACAGACCATTGATAGCTAATTTTTTACAGACCATTGATAGGTAGGTACTGCCAATGACTTTAGGTGATTCTTTTTTAAATTTTTTCTCTAATTATAAGATTATCTTATTATTATAAGATATGTTAATATTTTTCAGATTTCAGATTTTCTTGGAAGGTGGCTCCAATGTCAGAATTTGGAGAAGAAGGTAAAATTATAGTTACCTCATAATATTATAATAAATGTTTAACCAGAATTGAAATTGATTAATTACTTTTCTGTAATCACACTTACATGATATGAAAAATCGATTTTTAGGAGAGAAATTTTTCTATGGGACCTTATGCTCATATTCAATACCACTTATCTGGTAGAAATTAATTCAATAAAGATTTAGATCGATAATTCTTTTCTTTCTTGAGCCTCCTCGTGGAACAGACACACGGGCCTACAAAGTAAAGCACAAACTGGAATATTTTCGAAAAATTGTTGAAATCAAGTTCAGTTTCAGCAGCGCTTCCATCACAGATTTCATAAATAAAACACGCATAACATGTCAAGATCTTTATTTATGCACTAAGACCTCTGGGGCATTTTCTCAATGCCCATGACAATTTTGAGACCGCTTGTATTTTGACTAACCATGTTCATTGTGCAATGGTGGCATATTGAAGGGGTTGGACTTCTTTTTATTGAGGAACAATATTATGAGATTCTAGGTAAAATCATAAATTCTCTAGAAAATTATTATATGAAATTTTACTGTGATTAATTGAAAATTCCTCCTTTTTCCTGTTCCCTGAAATTTTTTATTTTGACGTTTTTACAAATTCAAACACAAAATGTTCAGACATATTAAAAAAAAGAAAAGGTGCAACGATTTCAATTTATATAGCAGATGTTAAATTGATAGTTTAATAAGTTTGAATGGGTAGGCTAAATCTCTCTTTAACAGTAAGCGGTCCCTTTAACGGTAAGGGTAGATAAAATTAAACAAATGATTTTGCAATCCAATAACATTCGTCATTGATATTATTAAATGAACGTAGAGCACGAAATAAAATGAAGGGATCAATATTGTTTCTATATAAACCACGGGAGAACCTTCGCTTGCATTTTTGACGTGTAAATTAAATTCAAAATTATAATGATTTATATGGGCATTTCGCATGTGCTAGTACATACCTAAGGGAGCTGAGTGAGATTAAATGAAAATGGTATTTGCAAATTGCAAGAAAAACACGCCAAGAGATCACAATAAATCAATCAAACAAGCAAAGTTGTCATCGTCAGTGAACCACCAAAAAGTGTACGTTTTATTAAAGTTTTATTGTAGTTCCTTGGTGTTTTGGTTTTAGTTTTTGTTATTTCACTGGTTACAAGGGTTCATGTGTTTCCAACTGATCTATAACTATAACCATATAGGTTGTATCCTGTCGCCTGTGCATGTATAAGTAGATTTAATGGATTAGATGAGGTAATCCTCTCTTCGAGCGGTCGCCATGTTTGAAGTCCCCAGATCAAAAACAAAGTTTCTTTGTACGAGTACGTAGGCGCAATCTGTGATGTAAAAGTTATCAATGAACTCATTTGTCTGAATTTGTTTACCTAAATAAGACTCAATTATTATCAAAGTCCTTGTTTAATTCACAATCCGAAAATAAGGCTTTCTCTAAATTAGCTTTATTTGTATACAATAAGACTAGAAGACTACTGTTTTCTCTTTGTGGCCATTATAAATACCGTCAACAGAACCAATTATCTTAAAAGCAACTGGAATTTTTAATAAAACGGTTGTCACAAATCTTGGCAAGATAAACGGATAAAAGGCATTACGGATAGAATGGTTCTGTCAGAAAATCGTTTATCATTTCTTTCGTTCGTTCATCTGAGGATTGTATTTGACTCGGTATTTGACGACCTGAATAATTCTTTTTTTTTCTGCTTTAATTATCTAATATTTTCCTAACGTAAACTAACACCGGCGCACGGTCCGGAAGTTTTACTAAAATATTATTCTAAAACCTCCTGCATAATCTGTAGATGGCCTACTTACAAGGTAAACGCAGCTTGGGTTTATTTTACTGATTATGTAATTTGTCGATGTAAATGAGATTAATTGTCCGTGTGCTACATTTGCATAACTTCATAGTAATATTGAAACGGTGGCGATTTGTGCCACCCAGATTTTGGGAATACGAATTTAATCATTTAACATTTCTTTGAGCCGTCTGGTTCGTGAATGTGCAATGACAATGTTTTTTGGCTTAAGGTAGCAATCCCCTCTGCGGATTGAATTTTAGCAATTTTAATTGCGCATTTATAAAAATGTCAGAAGGGATTATTAATGCGTAATTATAACGACAGCAGCCGTCAGTATGATTGAGGATTATATAATACTCTGATGTGGTAATTTAGTTGCCTAAATACACAATTAAAATTAAGTATATAATAGGAACAGTGTGTGTATGTGATTGGCGTTACTCGTAAATGTACACAAAAAGCTTTTTCACAAACGTTTACAGCTGCCGATGGCGATACTTATACTATATTCGTATCCATATTTATTCACAACAAGGTTTGCGAAAGAGGTGTTTTGCTGAAATGAGTTACTCCCATTGGAATACTCCTACGTTATTTGTATAATCCTCCATTTTTATGTTTTTTTCCAAGGAAATGGTGCCAATGAGAAACGAACATGAATCTCTAATTAATTCAAATTATTTGTGGCCCTAATACTTTCTCCCATTTCATGAAGTTCACGAAACTTTTTAGTTCTTAGCATTTTAGTCATTTGCGCCACTTGCAAACTCGAATATTCGAATCGGCCCGAATTTACGTGAATGACGCGTGTCTAATTTATAATGTGATCCCGACGTATAAAAGTTAAGTATGATTGGCAAAGATATTACAGTACGTCACTAATAATCTTAGTAATTGATGTGACGACAACACTAAAAAAAAGACATTACCATCCCTTTTTTCGAATTTGTCTGGCTAAATTGCTTAATTAGTTACTCTCACATACGATTACTTTTTATATAACGTTGTGTGCAATGGCCCTACCAAAATGAACTATACACAAAACATCCTAAATCTAGCTAGCTCTCTTTTTATAATTCTTCCAGAACACATCCGAATCTCGGCACAATAAAAAATTTGAATCTCGACTTCATATTCCAAGTTGTAAGGAACACAATGGCCGCGATTAAATTCCTTAAATTCCAAAAGGATTATTTACACAAACTTTGTAGACATCTGAAACAAACTTTTGGTACTGATCAACAAAATTCATCATAATTGAACATGAGACATTTATCTGGATCGTTTGAGGGTTCGCATAAACACACGATTTACATGAATTCACACAAACAAGATTTATTTTAAACACACAAATTAAATTAATTGTAAGATTCCAACAATCAAAATGGACTATAACCAGGTCCCTTTACACACCCCCGCATAAGCGTTCGATTACAATTACCTAAACAAAACAATGAAACCTTAAAACTACTTACAGACACAGTTTTCTGTTAACATTCCAAAAATCCGAGCATACAAACCACTAATTGCCAAAGAAAAACGTACTTAAGAAAACGTACTTGTTCTTCTTTAACTTATCTTCTGATTAAGTCACATTAACTTAGTGTTACAGAATTGTAGCTGCAATTTGGCCAGCCACACGACCGATGGAAACTTCTTTACAAATTTTCTCCTTAAGATTATCTCGATTAAACCTCTCTAAATCTAACTGTTTTTATTAAATTTTAGCTCCGTGGCCACATATTTTACAACCCTTTCAGATTACTAACTCTTTACTTTCTAGGGATGAATTAAACATCCAAAATATCTTTAATTTTCACTTAGAAAAATACCTATTTGCCATTAATAATCTGAGGCGTTTTCACGAGGATTTTTTTAGTAAGTGAGGAGAAATTAAATTTTCAAGAAAATGACGTAAAAGAAAATTACCTCCTTACGTATGTACATAATCATGAAAATATTTGCCATTTACCTAAATCGATTCGGTAAAAACACTCAAATTTACACTTATGAAATTATAACAATGAAACAGAGTTTTTATTTCGAGAAAGCTTGACTTTTAATCGGATAATTTTATTTTTACACGAAAGCTAGAGGTCAAAAGTATGATAAAATCGCAACAGCTTTAGATGAAGCGGTTTTATCTTATGCTTTTGATAGAGTTTTTTCCAGGAGTCAACAACATTTTAGTAAATTAAAAATAAAATTATCCTGATTTAAAACCAAGATCGAGCGTATTTTAGGGAGATTAATAAAATACAGTAATTTTCACAACCACTATTATTTTATACATTCCTACACGCATTTTTATCGCGGATAAAAAGCTACCTAGCTTTTAACCACTTAGAAAATCATCTGGTTAGAATTTGAGACAAATATCAAGCTGATTGGTCATGTATTAATGGAGTGTATTAATCTAGTCATTTGATTTATATACTAAAGGGATCCAATTAAAATCAACCTAGATATACAAAGATTAATAGAAGAAATGGCCACAATACCTTGTCTAGTTACAAAGTCTTGCGTCGGATTCCGAACGGACGGTTTTGACTGTACAATGGAAAACTTCTTACGATTATCACATGTCGGCTGGATCGAAGGTGACTAAATGGCTACTGTCGCCTTGAAATTGTAGACTCCGGCTAAAATTTTGAAGACAACGAAACGTTGGGGTTATTTAGTGTTGTTAATAACCAGGAAACTTTTGATACTTTGTGCCAATTTTTTAATGTTTTAAACTAAGTAATTGTTCTTTTTTCCGCAGGGTATGGCTTCTATCCACTGGCCTTGTAAAGTGTTGGGCTATAAAGCCGGGGGTCGGGTGTTCGAACCTGGGCTGAGGTAAGAACTTCATCTGTGACAGAGGTGGGAATTTCCTTAGACCAGTTTCGAGCATTCTGCCGGCTACTCCGTATTAGGTTTTCCTGCAGTTTTTCTAATTTGCAAGGACCTTCTGCAGAGGCACCTCTAAAAAAACATTGCGGGCCACTCTGTAAGTGGGCGTAAGCCTGTTGAGGGTCCAGAACAAGAGAGGAATAATCAATAAATAATAAAAAAATCCACAAAGTCGCCTTCTTGATCAGGGTTTCCTGTATGAGTTACTAGAATCACGTGCATTAGAGCAACCATCCAACCAAGGGGTTTGGGGGTGCGAAACTAGTTATATCCTTCGTGGTACTCTAATGAAAGGTACCAACGAAATGAATTAATTTTTACCAACCATAGTCGTCCTCCTCGACCCATTACCGTGATCGGATATAATTCCTTATATCTCAAGAATGGAGTGTCGGAGAAGGGTACTCACCAGGTTCATGCATGATGTATCAACATGGTTACTCCCGTGCAGGCCCTTGGCCATTATACGACAGCCGGGTGGGGTAGCTAGTCCGCGATGCTATCTTTGCTTGCTACCAGTCGCTGTTTCATAAACGACGAACTTCCTTATCATCGATATCATTAACCTATGCGTCACATACGCTCATTCGCTTAGGCCATTCCCCTATCCGCCACCTGGGGACGTGTCTAGTAGGGTACCACCCATCAGAAATTTAAGTGATACTAAATAACGTTACACCCTCGGCACAATAAAAAAAAATGGTTAATGGTGACAAATAGGCACATTCAATATTTCATTTTATTCAATTATTATCCCTTATCGTTTACTTACTTTTAATTTTACTATATTTTTTTAATTGGTATACTTAACCCTAATGTAACACAAATATTGCGTCCACAATTTTACCAATTACCCCAACTATTGTTTTACAGTAGACTGACATCTCAATACAAAACGATTTCCTTTGTTAAAATTCCATAAGAATTTGTCTTATATTTCGTTCGGCTCGTTTGCTCTTTTTCAGTAATCTGTCTTATACATTTAATGAACACGTTTCCTCATGTTTTATTCAGAGACCTATTTCACCTCTCTAAAACACAAGTCCTATAAAAGATCAGTCGTTCCATGTATTGATATTTCCAACGTGTCCAAATCAACTTTTATTTTTACAACGTTGAGAAATTTGCGTATTCACCGATGTGCAATGCGCATATATCCAACATGATTTCGCGTTTATGACAGTCTCGTTTTTTGTTTAAATTATAATCAGCAATCAAATTTTATAACAGATTATATCACTTCTGACGTATTTCACACCATGGAGGGTTTCAATTGAGTTACGTAAAGAATCATCATCTTTATTCAAAAAGCAAAGCGTACACTGATGAATGTAAATTCCTTAACTTCTTGTTAAGCAATTGTGCCCAAACTGTCTCCTCTGCATTTCAATTTAATCGAAATTTGGCTGACGCTGCCAACATGAAAATGATCAGGAAAGTATCAGTTTAAATTTTAAAGATTCTGGAAAAGTACTTCACAACTTTAGCGTTATGTTATCCATAATGACACTTTTCATGTATTTCCATTTTGAAAGTGAATAATTACAGATGACCCGAAAGGGTTGCATAGATTTAAATAATTTTTCAACCGTAATGGACGTTCAGCTTGGGATAAAGAACTGAAAAGCACGCACCCTTTCGAAGGCCGAAGTTTTATGATTGCCTCCATTAATATTATTAACATACCAACTATGAACAGACGCAATATAAGTACAAAACCCGTTGGGCGATTGTACTGACTTGAACAGTATTAAATACAGCAGCATTGCAACATTCCCTTACTATCACTTATCTACCTTCGATTTTATTAATTTAATATACTCGTACCTACTTCGTAATTGCAACAGGTAAAATGCGTTTTTGCACTCCTTCGTTCTAAATCGCGTTTTCCCAATCAAACACGAACGTCGGGAACGTCAATTTTACAATTGACTATCTACTTTCGCGCACTAGTGCCTAAAAATTCAACGAAATTATCTATTAACTGCGGATCATGAACTAATAAGTAGCATGATGGAAGAGTAAAAAAGAAAATATAAATACACTTTACATCATTCCCTGTAGTACACGGGCAAAAATAAGCTTAAACCAGAAGTTTTTAACAATAAATTGACATTTTAAATTTCTACTTTATCGGCATAGAGGACTTGATTTTTTCAATAGAATTATAATGTCGCAAAAATCTCGCGAAAAGGATTTGAATTTATATAAATTCGATTTAACTAATCCGTGCAAAAAATAGAATACATGTTACGTGCGTGAACAGTATTTGCTTGATTCGCGCGAGATGCGTCGCTCGTGCGCGTTGCGCACTCGCGCCGCCAAACTTCGCGCTCATCTTCAAAATAACTGTTCCCGCACTAATAATGTAAATAACTAAATTTCAAATATTCATATTGGAAGTACAGGGTTGTTAATATACAGTGAATTTTTTTTAAATGCGTACATAGGAGTTTGCATGCAATGTAATTTCCCTATGTTCGATTTAAAAAAAACACATCAATCTATTGAGTAGTTCAAATGAGTAGTAGATACAATTGACAGCTGTCACAGTTTTAAAAATACCGCCGTCCAATTTAATTACGAAATCGGTTACAAAGTACTCCCATTCTAAAAGTAACTGCGAAATACCTTTTTTTAAGTATAATTAAGTCCGTTTATTATTATTAAGCTGTAGAGGATAGTTAGCCCATCACTAAACGCGAAATACCTATATCATTTCAGCCACAAGCTAATTGTGTTGTTGACTTTTCTCCTGCAGGAACAATGCATGTTTCCCAATAAAAGTAAATTGTTAACCTCGAACACAGTAAGATAGAATACTGAAATCGGAAATATAAAAAGTCGGTAACCTCATTTTTATTGGCCCTTATAATTCTTTGTCTACTTTCCTATAATGACCACTTTGGACATAATGTTAAAACCCTGAATATTCTTTCTCATATGTTTGAGTAATCCACCAAGATTTACGCGCATTGCACACGCGTGTTGAAAATTGTGTGTATTTAAATTTCTTCTCCGCTATTGAATTGAGCTTAAACAATATTCAGCAAGTCTCACTGATATTGCTCGATGGCAAATTTAATGTTTCGATTATTGAGGTAATCCGGGAGCTTGCCAATTAAATGAAGCGGTGATCTTGTTAAACTGTGCTAAAGTCTTGTTTCAATTTTCGCTCTTTCTAAGCTGACAGTTCAATTAATCCGATACCCTCACTCCCTCGGCAGGTACATCCTAGCAGAGAGAATTCAATTTACCCCAAATGAGTGGATATTGACTTGAGATGTAATAATGTTCTAGAATGGAAACGTAAACAAGGGCCTTGTTAAAGAGGATCTACTTGGTTGTATCGCCATACAGTGCAAGGGAAAACGACAAAATTTTAGTTACAGGCTTCTTTAAACGACGGGTTGACAGCCTGAAAGGTTGAATTATTTTCTAAAGTGGAAATCATAAATAGTTCATAGTTGATAGGTAAATGAACACGGCCGCTCAATATAAACGTAGTATACCGCTCCCGAGATTTAAACCGTAAGTTTCGTATTACGCTTCAGAAACTTGAGAACATATCTATTCAAATTTAACTTAGAAAAGTAGGTAGGTATCAAATATTTAAGCAATTCTAGCTTTCATGTTCTTAAGCGCTCCTGCTTTTTGCTATAAAGCAAATTCTAGCTTCCATTAAATTTATTTTGAAGCATGAACAACTCATTACACAGGCTGTGCATTCGATCTAGCTTTTAACGCTTTACGAATGTTTCGGTCGCTCGCTACCATATTTTCCCACGTTGCCCTACTGTTTCCCTTTCCTTCTCTTTAGAAGTGGAAAATTTGGGGAGAAATTCCAATTTCCAATTAAATCTACACTTCGTTGCGTAGGAATACGATCATAAACGAAGAGACATTCTCCAGAAAGATATTGGCACAAACAATGTAGGAAGTGTGATAATCGGCAAGAACATTTTTAAAACACGCTGCAATAGGGATCACTATGTTATATCGTATGAATGCTTTAATCTGTTACCGTAGACATTAGACTTTCGGAATATGAAAGCATTTCCATGCGGGAATGGTTTCTGTTCGTATTTTCCCTCAAAGGGAACTATTGTAACTACTACTCACAAATACAAAATGAATAATGCACCATTCGTAACAGATGAACAAACGCATCTTTGTAAGGTTTAGGGTCCCTAATTAATGAATGGGAATTCGGAATTCTCGTTGAGATACGGTGCAATGACTAGATGACTAGATTAAACAAGTAAAAAGGTTTTCACCCTAAATAAGAGTAACTTCAGCGCATTTTTCATTAATTGGTCAGTACTTTCCAGAAGGCCATGTGTTATGTGCGCTGTTTTTTTTACTAGAGGCATATTACGTTAAAATTTCAAAGAAATATCTTCATAAGTAAGGAAGTTGACACTGACTGCTCATGCGCACATCGAATGTTTGCAATATCAGATATAACAGAAACATCTGTGATTAAAATTTCACCAAAGATATATCGAGACAGTTGATATAGCGCATTCGCATGCGCACATTAATCTAATGTTTACAATATGCGATAGTTTGCTTTTACTAAAAGGATCTTTGGTTAACATTTCAAAGAAATATCTCCATAATTAACAAAGTTGGCATTACGCAGTCTGCGCATATCTGATTTTTTCTATATGCGATATGTTTGCCTTTACTAGAATTAGTATAATTATGTGGTTAAAATTTCAACAAAATATATTAATAAATAAGAATGTTGGCATTACGCAGCCTTCGCATGTGCAGTTTAATCGTCAAGACTTTCCTTGGCTCAGGTGCCAGAGCTATACGCTACCGAATACAAAAAGAACGAATCTTGAAAACTGTAGGAATAGTTAAGGCCTCGGACAGACGGACAGAAGGACAGACAGAGAAAGTGGCTTCGTTGGAAAATGCGCTAAAAAGGTTCACGTGAATTATTTATATGTACCTAGCTATTTTACGATTCTTCTAGGAACGAGTATATATTAAGACACCCTATTTTTTTAACGTGCTCAATTTGACAACGTTCACAACATCAGAGTTGGACTGGGTCCCAGGGTTACTGGGTTAAACTGGGTCACTAGGTCACCTTATGCTCTCTTTGTTGCTCAAATAGATCCAGTGACCCAATTTCACCCAGTGGCTCAATTCGACACTGACGTAAACAAACTTTCCATTTCATTGCTTTAGGGCTTTCAAGGTTACAAGAAAAAAATATAGCGCGCCTACGCCCTGAAGATCCCTAATATTTCAATGTCCATATACACTATTGTGTAATTTGTGTATGTATACATTGTGTTAGACATCGGACATGAACTAATTATTTCTTATTGTTTCCATTGGCTAGGTAATAAATTGCGCCAAACTTAATACTTAAACTGGATCACCGGATTAAACTGGGTAAATGGTTTAAGCTGGGTCGCCGGGTCAAGCTGGATCACCGGGTCAAGCTGAATCACCGGGTCAAGCTGGGTGAACGGGTTTAGCTTAACCGGGCCAAGCTGGGTCACTGGATCGCTGGGTCAGTAGACTAACAGGGCCACTGGGTCACGTTATGCATGACTCAGTCCAACTCTGTGTAACATCACGTACGCAGGTGATATATTATGTCCCTCGAAAATTTGTGCGATAGGTATTGTCGCACGATTAGGGCACTGTGCACCAGTGCACCATCCTGTTGAATCCTTGAAATGGTTACACGGTTGCGTCCAAATACTGATGTAAAATGTCATGTGCACGTTTAGTTGAAATAGCTTCAGCCACCTCACGCACTTTTATTACCCGATCGTCCAATATCATTTCATGGATATTATCGAGGATTTCTGGCGTGACAACTTATTTAGGCGACCTGAACGTGTTGGCACGACCACAACGGAAACGATTAAACCGACATAATTGCGAAGCTAAGCATCTTGAAATCATTTACCTAGCGTCTCATCAATAGGGCTTCTCGACTGGAAGAAATCCTTTGTTCTTATACAGGAAAGATAAATTTGTTTCATTTTCGGATTCATTACTGCTCAAAATCGCCATTATTCTCCCCGCCTTTGATGTACATTTTGCTACCGCATCTACTCGGTCTTTAGTTCAGAAAGACATTAATTGCTGTACAGCTGCTTGAGTTTTAGTGTAATGCTTCCATATTTACTGTGTTATTACTATTATTGACGTTTAATCTTGTTTGAATACGTTTAGCCGCGCCATTCATACATTTTCATTAACTACCATTGTGTTTGCTAACCAGATGCATATGTAAAGCTACAATTTCCAATAAGTTATGCAAATATTATTCGAATCAGATTTGTGTAAAATTTGTAATGTGGATATTGTGGTAAACCCTGTCTTGTTTGTTTTCTGGCATAAACCGCGTATTGTAAACGTAATATATGTGGACATTACTCTTTTGTGTTTGGGAACTTAAATTCTGCATTAAATCGACTGGAACACGTAAATTTTTAAATCTGGGGATCCTTGATTTTTAAATGTTAGCAATGCGTCGATGTGATTTATCTTAAAGTAAGAAATGGTTTCAATGTTCAAAAAATTCAAGCTGACTGCCTGTTTTATTTAACGTATGGATGGAGAACGAGCATAAATCGTTCCCTGAGATTGCATTCCATTTTTCTTACACCACCGTTGGTACTTGTCTTTATCCTTTCCTTTTGCACTGCATATTTCCTATACAGCGTTACGTACCACTACCGATATTTTACGAAAGTTGTATTATTCTTTCATCTCATTTCTATGTTCTTACAAATTTAGATCCTTCTCACATACATTTTTACAATATCCCTTTTCTAGCGGTTTTATTTTGGTTTTAAAACCGTTTTCCATGACCTAACCGAAAGAATGTTACTGACTACACACTAACAGAGAACAGAATAAAATTTGCAACATTGAAACGAATTGAGTCGTTTTATACTCAGTGTTTGTTGGGGAATTGGATGTTGGAATGAATATATCAGAACAATAAAAAGTTATAAACATGTTAATACCAATTTTGTATACCGAGAAGAAACGCAAAGACTCGAAATGTTAAATTGATTCCGTTTTGTAAAGTTGTGTTCATATCCTAAGCTGAACAAATATATTTTGAAATCGGGGTTGGTTAGTTACTGAATACGTTTATTTCCTACATACTTATCCAATCTTTTATATAGGTACGTTACGCTAAATTCTGGTAGGTTTACTTTTAAAGTGTTTTGTAGAAATAATTGCTTAATGTACATAAAATAAACACTGATATACATAAAGGAATTAAATTCCACCATCTTCAATATTTACTCAATTTACCAAATTTTAAAATTATAGATTTATCGACAAACATTTTCATTCGTCAACAGCGGATCTATAATGCTTTTTGCCTGTTTTAAAAGCTTAGTGGAATTTTTTTTACATTTTACAGGCGAGTTGCGCCGGCAGCATCATCTCAAATGTTTAGGTGTTTCATTTTCACGGTAACATTTTTTGAATACGCTGGCTATAAGAAACTTCCCCGATTAACTATGGCATTCCATTAGAACTACAGTAGCACACATTCCACTGATTATTAAAAATTTGTATACAAACTTGTAACGATAAAATTAAAATGCGTTTGAATTATTTTTCTTTCAACGGCAATGTACGAGCCCAGACGCATAAATGTATTGGACCAAAACATACTTTTTTTTATTCCATATTGTTGATTAATAAAAACACATATTACTAAATAAAATTTATCGTATTCCTCTATATTGTTGTGTAAACTACGCCATGCGGACGTTTTATTTGCTGTCAGCACCTAGAGTAATATTGGGTATGTCGAATTTAAATTGTTTTTTTACGTTAAATTGAGATTGGACGCAATTTCCATCGTACCATTTGAATTTGAAGTTATTGTTGATTTTATTTAGAATTATTTATTTAAAGATGTGTAATTTTGTTTAAATAGTCGCCTCTTAATTTGTTTATTTTATTATTAGATTTGCGTATAATGTTTTGTAAAAGTTTATCTTTTGCTGTCTCCGGTCGTTGCGATAAGAATTAGTTTCGTATAGCCAATTAAGTATAGATAAGGAGGCTGTCACCGTAAGTGTGCGATGTGTGCAGTTTATCATGTGACGACGCTTCAATTCGTTAAGGAAGTAAGAAAAAAGGCCAAATAAAGGGGAATGGTTTTAAATAGCAGATGAAGACGTGAATCGTGGATTTTTTTGTGGACGTTGAAACGTACCTATCTGATATTGTTTTGTGTGTGTTTGGCAATTTTGCCGTTATAGAGATTTTCGAAAAAACCGTAGCCTCGTTTAATTGTAAAGTTTTGTGGAAGTTAGAGTGTTTAAGTCGTTGTAATACAGGGTGTTTCGAAATTCGCGCACACGGACTATGGGATGGTGTTATACCACAAAAACTGAATAAAAAGTTCCTCTACCAGTGGTTAATCAAACCGGCACTTTTTTTCGACGTGCTGAAGCTTGTTTACTAGCAGACGGCGGACATTTTGAACAACTGTTGTAATTACGTACTCGTCATAATTATACTTTATTTTGAACCTTCTTTTGTCTTTAAAAATGTGTTACTTTTAAGTTTAACCAGTGGCGCAGCGGGGGGCGGAGATTTTTAAAACCGCGGTAGCTCGAAAAATAGCCGTCTCATAGGAAACTGGTAGAGGAACTTTTTGTTCAGTTTTGTCGTATAACACCGTCCCATAGTCCGTGTGCGCGTATTTCGAAACACCCTGTAGAAGTGTATTGGCGCATCACGTATTCAGTTTGTGTGTTTGGCGGCGTTCGTTTATCTCTTAAGTGGAAGCCTTTTCTGTAAGCGAAGTTACTTGTTAAAGGGTGTTTTTTCCATCATCAAAGAGCCAATTTTACATTAGTAATAACAACGAATGGATACGCGCTCTTTAACCGCGAGGGTAGATACAGTGATCACTTAAACCGCAAGGATAGTTAAAGTGAAACAGATGATTATGCATTCTAATTGCATGTGTCATTTATATTTCAAATACAACGCGGAGCACGATATAAAATAATGTTCTGAACATATCACAATGCCGTTTCTATGGAAACTACTGTTACAGAACTATAGTTAATTTTATATTAATATTTAAATTTTATTTTGGGCGCGCTATATGACACCTTATCTTCCACAAAAGACGTGTGCGTTAGAACCGATACGATATACGAGCCAAGTTTTAGTTCGCTTTCAATGCTGTCTTTGGGTGTCAATCCTGGGTGCTGCATCGCCAATATTACCACCGCCGCGGCGCTATCGCTATCATCCCGCTCGCCTCTATACCTACACCAGCGAAACTACATATAATAAGGTAAGGTGTCTCTTATCTGTTTTGATTAATTTGTAATTACATTTAAGCCAGCCTAAAGGCTTTATTTTGGGCTTGGTTCTTTAACAACTACCGCGACGGCATAACCTAAGCTTGCTACTTTCGACGTCTAAATTAAATTCAGAATTGTCAGAAAACAATATTTTATATGGCTTTGAACACACCCACTGAAAATCCACCTGAGGCTTCGGCTTCTAAGACCATTAGCCTGTGTGTTTTTTTTTAATATCAGTTCTGAGAAGGCCCAATCACGGAGTCACCCGGGTCCCACCAGAGATGAGGTCGTCATGGAGACACTATCATGACACCGATCCTATCCTATCCTATGTGACATGGATCGGTATTTTAGTGGTGCCACAGCTCCCCCTGTATCGCCGATGTAGCTTCAGCAGACTTCTTCTTGTTCTCAAAGGTGAAAGGGAGCGGAAAGGAAAGCATATGGAGACCCTGAACAACATTTTAAAAAACCACGACTGGGTGTGTTAAAAGCATTCTGAAAGGGAGTTCCAAAGGGTCTACGATGCATAGAAAACACGTTGGCAAATTGGTATACACGCAGGCGGGGAGAATTTTGAAGAGTATTACATGTTTGATGTAAGAATCTATTTTTTTGAATAAAGGCTCATTACTTTCTGGATACACCCTGTACATGATAATATGTACAGATCTATTCACATCAATTTAGGTTTTGGGTTTCCACAACGAATCTCCCATAGTGTATGTACATACCACGCCCAGTAATCTATTTATTATTCTGTTTCGCTGTTCTAATTTTACCTCACAGTTTTCTTATCATTTTATTAGATATATTTATCTTTAAAACGTGTATCGTTCTGTGTTGGTTTTTTACAACTGGCATTTTCAATAAACGTTCTGACAATGAGAACACTTGACGGCGTCGTAAATTACAGTGATCAGATTTGATATACTACGGTAGCGCTCCAATAACATTTTAAGTTGAATTCGTATAGTAAATTCCAGGTTTGAGGTAGCAGATGGCCCATGAAACTGTTAACGCTCGTTAAATAGAAGTGTACATTAGGTGGGCAAATAGTTAAAATGGTGCAACTTGCGAATAATTAAGTTTAATTGGGATTTCCTTTACTTTAGCGCGAAAATTAAACGATGATGTCACATTAAACGTCTGTTAAGGGTTGGTTTTCTGGAAAAGCAAAACAACAAATTCCGAGTTCAGTACTTCCGCTTCGAAGCAATAATGCTAGCTCCCGGACGTTATATAGGTTGCAAAATTAAGGAGTTATAATTAAATTCGAGTACGTTATCTAGCATTATGAATAATAATAGAAATCGTTTATGACAGTCACGTCCGTACCTTAACATTTCATATTCTGCACTGCTTGCAAGTTCTTCTCTAACAAATAATCCATGTATCTTGGATAGAAATTATTAGTCGCGATTTTGTTCACAATGTGGAAATTTAATGGCACACAAAATGAGAAATTTCGCAACTGAAATTATAACTTCACTTTGTATTTGTCAAGAAACTTAGTATTCCATTAACAAATTAACAGGAACTTGAGCTTTTGTGCTCCAAGTATAAATTATATAAATTTTCAACGTTCTCGCTAACGAAACTTTCCAAATACACCCAAAATAAAATCACTTTAAGAATTAGAGATAGCGGCGGTGCGGTTTTCGCCCTTTCGTGAAATGAATATTGAAAGTATTTGTTCTTTCGGCATCGGCAAAACTAGGTCATTATATTATTCCATTTGAGTTCGGACTGCATTAGGCTACGGCTGGCTTGGAGCTATAGAGTCACGTCCTAAGGCAATTGGCCATACTTCTTGTCAGATTACCCAGTAGACGCATTTTATCGAATAGACATCTTTAAATGGATTCGTGTTCTTTGTATGTACAAGGTAATTGCAGATAATTCCGTTTAAGAAATTCGGTAGTTTCATGCTAAGGAATGTATCCTGCTATCTAAACGTTCGATGCCAACGATGTTTGTTTTAAACGTTTACGTTCCGTATTATCTATAGGTACCTTTGGAAAGATGGAAGTTTGTTTTGATTGCTTCAGTAGCTTTTGTTAGAAAGGCGGAAAACATGTTACTTTAGCGTTGAAGATGCTGTAAAATTAAATGTATAGGTATAGGACTACTCTTTGATAGATTTCACGTTTTCCCCCAGGATAAACAAACAGAGTTCTGAGTCTTCGTTTATATACATCATCAATTGGTAAAACCCAGGGTAAAACCTGACAAACAATGATTTTATTAAGTTAATTTTTTAGAAGCATTATTATTTTCATCATAATTGGAGTCTTTCGGCCTTCATAAGCTTGGCTGAAATAAATAGGCTTATTGGGAGTGCTTCAATTTTTCTTATTTTCCTGATGAAACGTTCGCGTAACCAGTCGTAGCAACCGAAAGTCAGACTATTTCATTCTAAACTTTGAAAACCTATTAAATTATATAACAAAACCAATCCGGTGATTCCTAATTTAAATACAATACTTGTGCACGGTTTTAAATCCTGTACGAGACAATGAAAACAAACTGAAATCAGAACTTAATTTACTGTTGTCGTCTTAGTATCCGAGGATCAAATGAAAAACTATTGCATATCCTTTCCTTGCCTCTGTACAACAATTAAGAGTTTGTTTAATAACAGAAAAATCAAACCAGAAAGGTTAGGTTATGAAGGTGAAGTATGTTCGGCTCATTCGCGGATAACTATAACATTAAATTTATCTATGCATCACAAACTGGGCGGTAGAATCGGCATTTTATTATACACCAGGCGTCGTGAAGCCATAATTCAGATGTCGTACCTATACTAATCCAAGTGTTAATAAATCAAGTCAATTGTCAGATCCATTATGTATTTTCAACATTTAACTTCTAAATATATTTCAGAAACGTGATTCGCAACATAATGTTTCCAATGTAGGTGAGAATTAGTCTAAGGGCCGGTTGTTCAATCACGGCTTAAACTGCAGATTAGGTAATCTGTAGTTTAAGATAATCCACAGTTTATCTTTTATTGCGTTGCTCATTCGCAGTTTAGGGAGAGTTTAAACTGCGTTTAATGAAATTTCTATTGGTGGCAACACTGTAATCCGCTCAAATTTTGACGTTTACGCTATTCAAACTTCAAATTTGGTTTGTTTACAAGCGTGTATGTTGTTTTGTTCGTGATTGAAATAGTGTCTGTATTTTTTGTGTAATTAATCATGGCTAGTAACACCGTTTGGAAATGGAGAATGGTAATTTAGTACGGAAGCGACCACGATCTGTAAACTTCAATCCAACGATGCGATGCTTCTGCAGTTCGTCAAAAAATTTCGAGCAACAATAGAGTGTAAAAAAACCGACGTTCTTAATAACCGCATCAAAGACGCTGCATGAGGCTGAGGAGTTTAATGCTGCAGGAGGTCAAGGAAGGGATGCGAAAACACTCAGAAGCAAAAAAAGGTTTTAAAGAAAAAATTTGCAAATAAAAAGAGATATTTAAATGCTACTGGGGAAGGGCCAGCGAAGAAAATAATAACGACGGATGTAGACGAGCAAATAGAGGAATTGCTTGGAATGAGAGGTTCTTCTTCATCGTCCAAAAACGGCTGCATTAGCTCCAAAAAACCTTCATCATCAGTAATTGGCTTATCAAAATCCGTGTAGTTCATCTTGATTAACAAACCATGAAACCAACAGCCCAAAATGACAAGAATAACGTTTTCGCGTTTGTTTGATTATGTAGGTATTTGGGGTTATGTTTGACGGTTTAGGACCGTTAAACGGCCCTCTTTCACCGTTTAGTTAAACCTCTAATCTAAACCGAGTTTAACGTTAAACCGCAGTGGTGCAATGCATTAAACTAAGCTTACAGCTTTAAACGCCAGTTTAAGCTAATCTACAGTTTAAACCATGATTGAA
The DNA here is from genome assembly GCF_008802855.1 of Photinus pyralis. Classification (NCBI taxonomy): domain Eukaryota; kingdom Metazoa; phylum Arthropoda; class Insecta; order Coleoptera; family Lampyridae; genus Photinus; species Photinus pyralis. The sequence goes on from NW_022170510.1 coordinate 3,293,904, forward strand.
CAACCGGGCCTAAGGGATGTGATTACATTAACATTGATTGCAGGTTCAGTTATGTTATCGCTTTATACCGTTGTGAAAAGGGGGCTAAAACCATGAATGGAGCGTCAGCATAGACCATGCAAATAATACTCTTGTGGGTGATAAAGTTATAAAAAGTAAAACAAGAACACCAGAAGAGCTGTCATCAAAAGCGAACAAATGAAAGAGAAAGTACAAATCTGACACTATTTATACTATAATTACAAGGGGAAGTGAAAGTTTAGAAGCTTATTGGCCTAATGGGCCTCCTGCATCGTTATTCACTAGGAATCTTATTCAATTGTACTATTTACTTCGTTAATTAAAGAAATATTAGCCACCTGGGTCATTTTCAAACCGCAAAGTGACTAAAACAAATTGTTACTGTTTTAGTTTATCCAATATATATGTCGTAGCCTTTTAGTGAAATCCGTCATTTCACGAAACGCCTAGTCCGAGGCCTAGTCATTTAGTGAAACGCTGAAAATTTGTACGTGTGGGGTAATTTCCCTTCCCCTTCTAGATCGATAAGGATACCATTTATCGATCTCTAATGGGAAGGAAATCCAATCGCTTGGTCCTGGAAAGTAAACTGTTCCACAGTTTCATATAAATGACTAGCCGTTTCGTGAAATGGCGGATTTCACTAAAAGACTACGACATATACACTTGATTACGATCTTAACCGGTTATTTTGTAGCAGCATACTTAACGAGCTAGAGAAGGCGATTCAAAACGAAGCCTAATAGCATGACGAATGGCCACTTCTCGAGTTCGAGTCCGAAGATGACAACTTACTGAAACACGACGTCAATGATGACGATATGCATCAAGATCAGGATGGACATTTAGTTCCCTAACTAACGGGAACTCGCTTTTTAAGGGCGAGATCAAAGCTTTATTATATTTCATTGGAAGACAAGGAAGTCGTGGAAAAACTAGTTGCCGACCATAACAAGCTCCACCAGAAGAACTCTGAAGAGACGACGACCAAAAAACCTGTGGTTTCTGAGGGCAATGAGAGCGTCTCAGAGAAAAAACCTTCAGGTGAGTAGCTGAACCAGCCAATAAACCAACAAGGGAACCAAGAATAAACTTCAGACATCCAATCACCCCCCGTAGTCAAAATCCTACCAATCCTTCTGAGAGAGGAAGTGGAAGAACTTGCTGAATACTCTGAACCAGGAGAAAATTAAGATTGCTCCTGCAAAATCCACTGATCAAGGAGAGGAATACTGCAAAATATCCCAGATTATGGATAACCAGAAGTTCGATTACAAAACGGATGAAATTGTTCCTGTAATCGTCCATAGGAAAGCGGAATCCAATAGTCTGGTAGATTTCAGTAAGAAAATACAGAGTTTAGTCCTGATGATTTTAAGATAGGGGGCCTACAAAAAGTTATCCAAAAACAAAATGGCGGCCGTTCAAAGATTAGGCCTTACTTCCTAGTTCCGGTTACCGGAAGTGACGTCAAAATCCGAGGTTTTCGTATTCATGCAGTTGCGTACTTTGGTTATAATTCAATAATCCCTGGTTTTAAGAAAACCATGCTTCTAGCCTTTTTTATAGCTCTTAAAAATTATTATATTGCACAAAATCCTAGTTTTTAGTATTGTAACTCCGCTAAACGCGAAAGAAACGGATACGGCCCAAAACGTGTCAGCTCCGTTACGTGTGTAATGTTCATCGCCACATATTTTTTCCTTTATTTACAGATAAAGGGAGTACAGGTTAATTAAAGTCAGATAAAGAAAAGGAGAATAGAAGGAGAAGAATAAGGATAAGAAAAGAAGAGAGAGAAGAATAGAAGAAGGAGAAGAATAGAAGGAATATGGATTGTAACGCACTTAACGCGTCAGTTATGGACTGGGAAAACTGTGCCCTTTGTCAATGTGTTTCATCCGAAAAACTAATTGACCCGGGGAAGAGCAAAGGTCTGACTCCCGAAGACTACAATGCAGAGCCTCTAAAACGAACGTGGCCAATGTCACAGATGCCAATTATTTGGACATAACCCGAAGAACTGCGAGATAGGGACAAGATTCGTCAAAAAGTGCGCAGGTGTGCATCACACTAACCTTACGCCGACTTCGATAATCTTCGATATAACCATACTAATAACCGGTAAATTTGAGGCTACTCTATGCAGATTGATGCAATCAGTTCTTAGAGGAACCGAAGAATGGTGTACCCAACAAAAACGGCACTAGTTATCTTCACACAAGAAAAAGCAAGGTAGAGGGTCTTCGAACTCCTCTACTATTCTAACCTCCATTTTTCAGATTCAGAGTCAATGAAATATCTAAGAATCACACTTGACAAAGAACTGAATTAAAGTAAAGCCGAAAAGCAAGGCTTTCTGGCAAAGTCGCCCCGCAATTGGGAGACTTTGGGGACCATCCCCAAAGGTTGCCTGGTGGCTGTATATTGCCGTGAGAAGACTTATGCTCTGCTATAGAGCAATTGTCTGGTGGCCTAAAATCAGACTAACTTGACTTGACTTGCCGTCATGGAGGCCCTGCTGGATCTGCCTTCACTAGATCTCCAAGTGAGAGAGCAAGCCACTCTAACATCCCTGCTTTTGAAAAATAGGGGGTTATTGAATAGGAGAGGTATTGGGGGTGGGCCACTCTTAAATTCTGGGCGAGGCGATTAAGCGATTACCTACCTATCCTAAAAGGGCAATCGGAAAATAGGGATAGGGAAAAACTATCAAATCTTTCTCGATGAGGATGGGGCATCTCAACTAGACATATTCATCTTCTCGGATGGATCGAAAAAAATGGAAGGAACAGGCACTGGTATTTCCGCCAAAGAACTGAACCAACTACTAGGCACATTTCCTACTGTATTCCGATCAAAGTTGGTAGGACTAACGCTTAGTGCAAGAAAAGTTCTAACGCACAATATAAAGAACAAAACTATCAGAATCTCCAGTGATAGCAGGGCTGCCTTGCAGACACTTGGTCGAACGGAAGGTAATGAGAAATCCGATGAGTAAGCCCGGCTGGCATTCAAACAGGTATGGTCCAGAGCCGGCTCTTCCACTTACAGTTGCAACTGTAACTAACTTAATAACTCAAAACACCCAAACCCAACACACAGCTAATAAGTAGAACATGATGTTAGATTGCCGCCATAAGACAGAAGCCTTAAAAGAACTATCTCGTAGCTTGGCGCACAGAGCTATCAAGAAAGAACCTGAGGTGACGCGCGGGTATACTTTCTGAGCACTGCAAACTAAACAAACACATCCACCCCACGGGTTTTGGTTGAAGCACCAGATTTTAGAGATTTTAGGTTCATCTCACGTGCGGGTGGGATTGATACATTCCGAGCATAAAATGCCCTTAAAATAGTCTTGCCTGAAATCTGACAATATTTCTCGTAAACAAGGTTTTGACTGTCAACCATTGAGTTAAATATGTTCAGTTCATCAATGGTTCAATCGTTTTCCACAATTGAAAATCGTTTGTTACTGAATAAGCCTATTTCCATCTATGCTGTTAACGCCTCGGAGTAGTGTAAATAATTGAGGGACCATGGCACTTCTTTTCCAGTAAATTATTATTTTACAAAGAAATGAATTTTTCATTTGCTTGTTCAAATATTTCTCCTTGTATTTTAGAGTTTTTGTAGCACTTGTGTGTAGGTCTGCGTCATTATGGGATACAATTTGGATATTTCTTCCAAAACCGAGGTGAAAATGACTAAACCTTGGATAAGACCTTATGTTATATGTTTTGTATGATACAATTGCTGAAAAGAAAAATTAAAAAGGAAACACCGTTTATTTAGCAGTATGTTTGTTTTGGTCTCCTTTAGTATCCTTTTTTTATACTTTTGAGCCCAGTGGACAAGTCAATATCATGTCCAGCATGTCAGTGAGTGCTATGGACCCGATTCTCTTATTATTGGTGAAATCTGTGCAACATATTCCTCCTATATTTGACAGAGAAAGGATTTGCAACGCTACTCAGGAGCTGCTTATTGCCTTTCACAGTCTGTAGTACCACAACCGCTCCCTTGAGGAATATCTAAACTTTTCAAAACATCCAGATCCGTAGAAACTCCGCGCTGTTCTTGCTCTTCAACGCTAGATGGAATATCTAGAAATAATTGCATCATGAGGTAAGATCGAGTCCTAAGCAATTATACAAAATACCAAATAAAGTCAGTTGCTTCAACCAAGTCTCACATTTCCAACGAAAACCCCTTGAATAAAGATACGGGTAAAGCGAAAGCCTCGACTAGTTGTTAGTTATTTATATAATAGTCAGGAAAATGACATATTACTAGCGAGCAAATAGTGAAGTGCGAGGGCCCAGTTACTTTAACTTCCGAGTCAAGCAGTTCCATTTTAGTGACGAGTATTGTATTATATGTTTCCCGAAATTTTTTAATATGAAATCTCAATGTGTCAGTTATGACAGGAGACATTAGCAATACCTATGGCATTGTGAGGTGGCAGGAAAGGGAGTCTCGGAAAGTGACAGGCGGCGGAAAAAGTAGTCAAGTAAAGTGTTACTGTCACTGTCATGGAAACTAAAATTTCCTGACATAAAGTAAGCATGAAAGTAAAGGTTTAATGACGATTTTGGAAAAAAGTGTTTTACGATGATTCATTTTTCCTTTTATTGGTGTTAAATAAGTCCTGCAATTAATCTTGAAGTCAATTTACTCCATTTCATGTGATTTAGTTTAACTTTGTTTCTCAAAGATGTAGGCAGTACTATTGAGCATCCTGCTTCTCTCCAAACACAATACTTATAATTTGATGATTTTACAAAGACCGTGAACCTTGTAATCAGTTGATACCTTTAATAAAGTGTTTACGTTATAAGTTTAAAAATAATTCGAATTAATTATCAATCAGAAATGAATTTTATTGTAATGTTTGCAAAGGGAGCATGGCTAAAGAAAAAAAAAACCCAACAAGATGTTTGATATGTATACTTTTCTATTAATTTATTGAGAAAAACGTTTGGCCTTAATTACTTGATATTATATCCTCATCGTTACCACAGTTTGAAAATGATCTGTTCATGTTTGAATGACGTCCAGTACCAAAACGCAATAGCTATATTGCAACGATGGTGGCGTAAATAAAAGTTAATTGTTGATCTTCAGTTTGGCTGCTGTACTTAACAGTACAAACAAACCTAAGTGCATTTTGTCATGTTTATTCGACACATAGCTACTAATCCCTTTTATCTCCGCGTCACTTATCAGGTAAGTGGGAACTTTAAATAGGTACTTATACCTACCTGTCACAGTATCGAGATTAGACGAATATAAAGTATAAAACTCTGTATTTCGCTTAGAGTGCCAGAACTGCTACGCCTTTGCATAATAGGATTTTCTTAAAATGAAGCTATTGCATAAGTTTATTGTATTTGCAATATGTTTCACTTATCCCGCACTCGGTGAAAGTATGAACATGACACTATTGAGGAGTAAGTTCAACTTGAAACCCAGCCATAATTTTAATGTTTTATTTTCGCAGCGAATTCTCGTATTTTCGAGAACGAAATTAAACAAGGCATCGAATGCCTAAAACAAATAATTAAAGAAGGAATTAGTGGAGTCTCCTTGGATCCGTTTCGATGGCCAATGTTTCCATTAGACATACACAATGATGTTATAAGGTTGGAAATTCGCTTCAAATTTTATAAAGATTAAGCTTATAATTCTAGTTCTAATTTGCTTCTGTCCAATATCCTCTTTGACGGGCTGTCAGGATTTGTAGCGGACCCAGCGAGTTTGAACGTTATTATTTGGGGTGGAGCTAAACTATCGGCTAAGTTTGGATTGACCTTCGACTCACTAAATCTCGGTACAAACTACGACGGTTCGTTGAAGTTGATGCAAATGATTAATCTTTTCGGAACAGGAAAGTTCAAGTAGGTATTGTCACGTCGTTAGTCGCTGCAGAATGTATTGAAAATTTGCTCATCCAATTTTAGATTGTTGCTGAAACAATTGCAACTAGGGCTTGAGTTTGAAATTGGAATAAATCCAATCAAAATATCACAGTTTGAGGCAAAAATTGGGCTGCCATCCACACAGTGTGAAGTTACCGGCTTATTCCACGATGAATACTTGAGCAAGATTATTACTGGGCAAATGGAAGACACGCTTAATTCGCTTGCCATCGAACAACAATCTGCTCTTAATACCCTTATCAATGAGAAGCTTGCACCCATCATTGAAATGATAAATAAAAGCTTGGCAAATTTATCTCTTCAAGATGTTATAAATTTAGTAACAGGTAATGGTAGTAAAGGTGACAGTCCTAAAGATTGCAAATTGGCATTTTTTAAAGGGTTTAGTTTTCTAAATGAACAATTTCCTGGTACCTTTGATCACTATTATAAATGGGTACAATAACTGAAAATATTAGATAATCATGTATCGTTCCCAAAACTGAAATAATAAAGTCTGTTTATCAAAACTGTTTTTTTTTTATTTATAAAGGAGAAGATTGAATGAAAATTTAAGCTCCTAACAAGAACTCTATTTAAACAAGTTATTTAATAATTGCTCTGGAAAAGTCATCCTTTGCGGAGAACTCCAGACTATATCCTATAACAAATCCCCGTGCGATATTTATTTATGTTACCATATTATTGTGTTTGTGTATTAAAAACCATTGACTTTACCTTTGACCTATTACATAAAATACAGATTGTCGGTTAATTTGACCAGGCTATTTCTAATAAAACTTTGGGAGGAACCGATGCAGAATTTTAGCGGGGTATAGAAAGAAGCTCTAAATCCCAAATGCTAGAAAAAATGTGCTCATAAACGAAAAAGGGGTGGAACAAAGTCCATCGGTAGTACAATATGTTGTTGCTGTTGCTGGCAAGGGCGAAGATTTTAAACAGTATATGACACAAGAGCATCGCAAACCAATTTGGCGACAAAATTACACAATGTTAATGCCTAAATGGGAACGTATTGCCTAAAAGGATGAAAACAGAAGCTACAAAGCGAAAACAGAACTACCCTCATTAAACTTTTAATATGCAATCACAAGACTGGGATGTAAATAACTGAACGTTCGCTTTTGAAATTTAATGGATCGGGGGAGTTAATTAACAATAAATGAAGTAATAGAAGCGGCAAAGTTATAGTGTAGTTAAGTTATTACGAAAGAATTAAAAAGTTTTTAATAATAAATTACTGCTGCGTATCAACTAAATCTAACTTACCGTCCTTAGTAATTCGCTGATATTGGTAGATAAAAAATGTCATATAGATTGTTTCATTTAACTGTATCTTTTAGTTATGAATTTGTTGTATACTTCATAGTCTCGTACTCAACGTATTTAAATGAATAAACAAATATAAGGTAAACGTTATTATTACTATATAATAGAGACTATCTGCCTATACCAATATTGATGTGAATGTGCAGTGCTTTGTGATGTCTATATTTGAAGAATGTGGTATGCTAAAAGCTTATACTTTGAATGTTATGAATATTGCAAACCGTAGTATGCTTTTAAGAGGCATTTCATATAAAAGGGTAATTCAAATGTATTGATTAGTGCAGAAAGCTTTCGCGGGGTTTGTAAGGTGAACTCAAAGATCAGGTACACAAATTGATCTTTTCTTTGCAACTATGTTAGTATGTTACCCAGTGGAAAAATGTATTGCGACTAACTTCCTTCTTTCCTTCTAGTCATGGACTAGAAAGGTGTTGTTAGGTCTAAGGCCTTCTTTTGATTTGATACCTCTAATCTGTCGAGGTAAAATGGTAGACGGTCTTGGAAAGATTTAATAAATTCTCCTTTTGCGGAAATGGGGTGATTAATCTGGGAAACTACAATATCCTAACAACAATAAACATCTGTCACTTGAGCTAGACCTTCCCGACACAAACTTTGGACGTTTCGCATTAAATGTCGAAAATCGATATTAGCGATACTGGAGAGGCTACTTAACGGAGGCTTTGTTCCGTACATAATTTTTACATTGTGTCTGAATAAACATCCGCCAAGACATACAGCCAAAGAATGCTGTAGCCCTTCACTTGCCTCTATTTCACAATCAGTAATTTCTTCTGAACTCATCTAAATTGTGTCGTATAGTGTTGCAGCAGGGATGATCTGAAGGGTGTACATTATCTTCGGAAGTTGTAATAGTACTTATCTCAATTAAAGGGTTAAAACCCTTCCCTCTTACTCTTATATTCGCAGAAAGGTGCGATTTTTTAGGTATATAAAAAAATGCGAACTCTTAACACCTAAAGTGGGCACCAATTGAAACGTTTTGCTTTTACGTTACCTTATCCAAATTATGTATTTTAATTGGTATGCAATGACCTTCCACTCATAACGAGAAAACTATGTGAATTTGACAACTTTGAATTTTAAATGCCTCAAGTGTAACTTTTCGGCGTAAATAATAAAAGTCGTCAACCAACATTGGCATATAATGCGAAATCAACAATCGCATAAATCAACACTTCGACAATAGCCAAACTTTAACTCACTAACTAAAATAATGGTTGGAATAGGGGAGGGTTCCTATGCAACTTATTACATAGAAATCTATTCATATACTCGTTCGAACTTAGAATGAAGCTAAAAATGGAATGCGTGCTAGCGAAAACAGATTTTGAATAGATTTCTACAATATACATACACACATATAACATACATTCGCAAAACTAAGATTAATTTCACATTCCGCAGTAAACTGTGTTTATAAAAGTTTATTTAATTTTTAGATAAGCCGTGGTTACGATAAAATTTAATTAATTTGTAAACAGATGGGCGCAGGTGTTGCGCTTTGGATTAATATTGTATGTATTTTAACAAAATAATAAGGAAGTGGAAGTGAATGAAAAAGAGAGGTAAGAGTTGTTAAATAGAAAAGGAAGTGTTTTAACGTGGCCTTTTCGCCTTTGGTCGTTTGTGTAAAGTTGGATTTTTGTCCGCGGCATATTGGAGTTGTATGTGACTGAAATGTGAGACGTTATTCCCGAGTAATTTAAGTAGTATTTGCTAGTGAGTTGTGGTTAGTACAGTCTGTTGAATTATTAGGTAGAAGTAGGTATAGTAGATGCTTTTAATGTTCATTAGGAAAGCGCAACATTTTACGGCTCTTCCTCTTATCTCAGTTATATAGAACACTGAAAAAATGATAAGTGTAAATAATAATAACGTTTTTATTTTTTTTTTTTTTTATATCTTTATTGCAAATTTACAATCTACTTCATTTAGAGTATTAAGTAAATGTGATGTATGACTTTGACTTGGAAGGGGAAGTGTCCACTGACAATTCACCTTTTAGTTCACTATCACTTAGTGTTACGGGGGTAGGTCAGCAGGCCAGGTTTTGTTTAATCTTCTGATGGGTGGTCCATCCCTGTAGAGGATTTCTATGAGGACGTTTGGATTACCTGTAATTCGTTGTTGGTAAGCGGCAGAGACAGTGGTGATTACGTCCGTGACATATGGAATTTGGAGGTCTTGATGGAGTATGAAGTTGCTAACGTACCATGGGGCGTTAACGATTGCTCGGAGTGTTTTGTTTTGGAACGCTTGGATTGGTTTTAAACGAGTGGGTTTGGCACAGCCCCAAAGCTGGATACCGTAAGACCAGATGGGTTTCACCATGGATTTGTACAGCAGGAGTTTATTTCTGAGAGAAAGTTTAGATTTGCGTCCCATGGGCCAGTACATTTGTTTGACTTTGTGATCCAACTGCTTCCTTTTCGTTTGGATGTGTTTCTGCCACGTCAGTCGTTGGTCTAAATGGAGTCCTAAGTATTTTACTACAGTGTTTACAGGTATGGGAGAACCGTTGATTGATACGGCCGGACAGATTTCTCTGCGTTGGGTAAAAGTGACTTGAACTGATTTGGCTTGATTCATCTTGATTCGCCATTTGGAATACCATTCACTGAGCATGTTGAGTTGGGATTGCATGTTTACGGAGGAGGTTGCGACGAACTTCCCCCTTTGCTCGTGCACCAACGGTAGCTTAAATGATGAAAGCACAATTAATTCAAGTTCGTTTAATGGACTACTAATTATATAATTGTATAATTCAATTATCACACCGTAGACGGTCGGTCGGTCTCTCGGGCGCCACCAAGACTTATCTCTGCTCCCCCGAAGTCTTGGGAAGAGGGGCGGTCTTCTCGGATGGGGTGGAAGGCCTCCGGGTATCCTCTAGTGGAGAACGGAATATACCAGGGAACGGTCAGAGTTCACCACAAAATGGCGGCGGTCACTTCCGGATTATCTAAAACAAAATATGGCCGACGGCCCTGACGGTAAATTTCCTAAAGGGAATAAAGCAATAAAGCACAAATCATTAGCGGTGTCTGGGGGAAAGAAAAGCGGAAAAGCAAGGAGAACAGAATATAATGAAGTTTAGCGGAACGGTGGCAAAAGGTTACGGTTGTGCAAAAAAGGGAAACTCAAAACGGTAGTGAAAAGGAAAGGACAACGGCTTGACTTACGGTCGCTCAAACGGCAAAACGGTAAAACAAAAGGGTTTCGGTGAATTCGGAATGATACGGTTTCGCAAATTAAAGAAATCAAAAGGCATCCTTACAACTCGAAAGTATGAAGCAGAAAGATACCTCCCAAATTGAGCGTTTTCCTTTTAAAGGAAACCCATTTTGGTAGAAGTGGAACAGGGAATTTCCAAAGCTTCGCCGTGTTCGCACTGAGCGGTGTAGAAAATAATTCGGTTTTTAATTAATTGCGGCTCCTGTGGTTATTATGGGAATCTTTTTAAAACATCTTATAAGTAATTAACGGCGCTGAAACCAAAGAATATTAATTGTCCCTCATCTTCGCCAGGACAACATCCTTCGGTGGTTACAAAAATAATTCCAAAATTCAAACAGGAGCGGTCGTAGGCAGACTAATTAATTACGGTATCTCCATGGCATTGCGTAAAATGCTCAATATCACGGTCTTCTTGCGTAACGAAGCCCAAACCATTCGTTACTATACCGGGTGATCTTTGTAAACGGCAAACTAAATGGAGAAATTCCGGATGCTTCGTTACACGGTAACCGGATCGTGGTCAGAGCAGAGAATAGCAACGTCATCCGCATATGCCGCAACGGTCATATTATGCAAGACGGGTAAGTCGGCAGTATATAATAGGTAAAGGAGCGGGCCGAGCACACTTCCCTGAGGGACCCCAGAATGTATAGGATAGTGGGGAGAGACAGAGCCATTGAGTATAACAGAGAAGTTCCTATCAGTGAGGTAAGATTTCAGGAGAACGTAATAGTTGCTACTAACCAGATTTTTGAGCTTGTAGAGAAGACCTATGTGCCAAACTTTATCAAATGCTTGAGAGACATCCAAAAAGACCCCATTGCAATATAGTTTTTCTTCTAAACTCTTGGAGATCTGATTCACTATGCGGTGGACTTGGTGGAGTGTTGACATACTTTCTCGAAAACCAAACCGATAATCAGGCAATAAGGTTGTTAGGTTTTGGTCTGATTGAATTCGTTTAAGTATTAGTTTCTCAATTAGCTTAGACGGGATAGGCAGCAGGCTAATAGGTCTGAATGAAGATGTTTCATGTGGAGGTTTACCGGGTTTGTGCACCATGATGATTTCAGCGTATTTCCATGCAGTAGGAAAGTAGCAAAGGCTTAGTATTCGATTGAAGATAGTCGTTAGGAGGACAAAAGCTTTGTGTGGCAGCTTTTTTAAGATTTGGCTGGTGATTAGATCGTATCCCGGGGCTTTATGGTGTTTTAGTTTCGATATTTCCGTTTTAACTTCAGAAAGGTTGATTGGTTTTATTGGAAGCGACAACTGGCATGGGATGTCAATGAATGCTTCAGTATCGTCATTTAGGGCACCGGGAGGTGGTTCTGGTTCTTGAAATACGTGGGATAGATGGATTGCAAAAGCGTCCAACTTTTCTTGGTCAGAGCGGGCCCATTCATCGGCGCGAATTCTTATCGGGGACTTAGGTGGAGTGGGCCTTTTAAATTTTTTAGTGGCTTTCCATAGGCTATGTACATCAGAGGATAGTTTTTGAATGTATGCTTCAAAGGTGGAGTTTTGAGCTTCTTTTAGTGCTGCAGTAAGTTGCCTAGATAACCTCCTGTAATAGTGCAAGTCTTCCAAGTGGCGTGATCTCTTCCATAGTCGTCTGGCTCTTCTTTTTTCGCTAATTAGTTGTCGGATGTGAAGCGGGATGTCTTTGGAACTGGCCTCTAGGGGTTCGACACGGAGAGTTGATTGCCACGCAGCTTTTTGCAGCAGAGTCGTGAAGTACTGTACAGCTTCGTCTAGATCTACTGAGTCTTTGATTCTTATGTTAAGATTAATGTGTTGAGTAATGTATTCAGCGAATTGTGCCCAATCGGTCTGTTTTGTAGTCAGCGTCGGGTTCGTAGGTTTATTTATGATGGTGGTGCATAGGCTGAGGATAACAGGGGTGTGGTCGGATGACAGGTCGAAGTTCGATGTAGTTAAACAGTTTTGCGTTGGTATACCTCTAGTTATGTAGAAGTCTAGGAGGTCTGGGAGTTTTCTTGTATCCGACGGCCAGTACGTGGGCTCTCCGCCCTGGAAAGGTGAGTATAGTTGTTAGCAGTTATGGCTCTGAGGAGGTTGCGCCCCTTGTTGGTAACGATCCGGGAGCCCCAGTGGGTGTGCTTTGTGTTCCAGTCTCCTCCTGAGATAAAACGATTACCAAGAGTGTGAAAGAACGCTATTCGTCATATGTGATGGTGTGGCGTGGTGGACAGTAGACAGCAGCTACATTCAAATTCCACTTTTCAGCCTTAACCTGGACGTTGGTAGCTTGAATCTCAAGAGTTTGGTAGTTAACTACTTCGTGATGAGGTACAGTATTTTTGATTAGGATTCCTGAACCGCCATGAGCCGTGCCATCAGGGTGGATACAGTGATAGAATGAATAGTGCAGTATATGGAAGGCTGTGCGTTCGGTAAAGTGGGTTTCAGATATTAGGAGAATGTCAATTTTGTTAATTTGTAAAAAGGCTATTACTTCTTGTTTGTGATTGAGGAGCCCGTTGGCATTCCAAGTTGCAATTCTGAGAATGTTAACCATTATTTAAGTTTACTTATGACAGTAGTACGCAGATTCAGAATCATGCTGTTCAGATGTAATATATGGGCGAACATAGCCTTGAATTCATTTAAAAATACAGTTAGGTGTTCTCCTATGTCAGCCGACTGCTGTGGGGAAGGTGTAGTTCTGTTGACTGCTTGGGCGTAGGTCTGAGGTTGATTTATAGTCGTGGGCGTGGATTGAGGTTGATTAAGAGTCGTGAGCGTGTTGAGAGATTTAGATATAGAGGGTTGGGTTTGCGTATCAGAGTTGTTTATATGTGTGGAATTGTTGGGAAATCGTCTGTTGCCTAATTTCTGTGTAATTAAGTCTTTATAGACTCTGCAGCCCTTATAGTTTGCCGGGTGGTCGCCTGAGCAAAGAGCGCACTTTGCAGGCGAGTTTCTAGTTTTTTGACAGTTTATGGAGTCGTGGCGGTTCCCGCACCTTACGCATTTAGGTGGTCGGTTGCAGTAGGACTTTGAGTGACCATACTCTTGGCAGCGCATACATTGCACTATATCTCGTCTTTTCTTCGGAGCTTCGACTGTTATTTTGGTATTATTGATATATCTTAGGTCAAATATTGCTGTATTGTTTGGTTGTGGTTCGAGGTCGATAAAGAAAAGGATAGTGGTTCTTTAGTGATCCTGTGCTTGACGTTCACTGCATTGCGCACTTTATGTCCTGCTTTTGTCAGTTCATTTGTGATGTCTTGGATTGGTACTGAGTAGTGTAAGTTCCTGATCACCACTCTGTAAGCGCGGTCCTCTTTCGCTTGGTACGTGTGATGAATGATTTGTTCCTCTCGTAAATGTTTAACAAGTTTTCGGAAGGTTTCAATGGGGTGCGCATTGATTTTTATTGTGTCATTAGCTAAAGCTTTTGTGTGATGAACTATATTATAGGTCGAGAAGCTACAGTTTTTCGCAACGGAGTACTCTAAATTTATATCACATCTTGATACCGTGCGTTCATGTACCGGGTGGTCCACCCTATTTAGAGTTACTCTTTGGCATCTATCACTCAGATAATTACGTATCAGTTTTAAAGCATTATAATCCAGTTCCACGAATTTGAATATTGCATTGATGGCTTAACATGTCAAATGTCTTCGAATAATTAACATTAATGCGATCTAATGCAGAGCGAAATAAATCCATTCGACGAAAAATTTCATTCTACTTATTTAATTAACTTTATGTAGACTAGTAGAATAAATCCGTGTTGTTGGGCTCTAAATGCCTATCATGGCGATCGTAAAATTATTAGAAAATTACAAAAGATTTTATTACTATGCAATGGAATAATAAACATAAGTGAGCAGACATACGGGCATTATGGTTTTGGAAGTTGCTGAATGTGTAAGAATTTATGATATTATACGTAGTAAATTTTATATGATTGTTATCTTTTATGACATTAATTTTGATTGAACTAATGCCCTCACATCGCCTGCTATTCTGTGTGTCAATTTTTATAAAAGGTTATTATATAATATATTTAACATCATCGAATGTTGCACCATTTAGGAATAACATTCCGTTTCAGAACAAAGCACATTTTGAACCAAGGGGTTGATACCCCATTATCATGTATATTCAGCGGTATCCGTATCAGTTCCGTTAGTCAGACCTCGTTCTGGTTGCTGTTTATCTTTTGTATTTTACAAACAGTTATAGTTATATCGGCATCGCCTTTAATGTAAACAGCGCCCTTTGGTGTGTTTACAGTAAAGGAATTGGAGAGAATTTATGTAGTCAATAATGTTCGCCCTCGGAACATAATTGTTTTGAACTAGGCCGACATTTCGTTAAACTCTCAAACTCAAAAATTACATTTACGCTTCCGAATTATGTACAAGGTGTAACTGAAATTAAAAGCATGCGCTGAATTAAAACATTGAAATGTGCATGTCGGAAATTGCTAGGTTCAATTCATACAGTAATAAAAGTACTCATAAAGTGAATAAAACCTTAATGAAATACTTTTAACGTTCACTGGAGGATATATTCTGTGCCCTATTATTCTACATGGTTACTTTACGAAACAAAATTGATAGCAAATAAGCGGGTGTTATTGAATTACCTACAAATGAAATTTCTCTACGCGCGTACAGGTAGAACTGACAGGAATCCAATTTGCATTAATATAAAACAAGAGGGTTTTTGTGTGCTGATCGTTCTGCTTGAATATAAAATACACTCATCGGTCGCATGGGAAATGTGACCTGTCAACGTAGGTAGCGAATGGGCCCAAAGCTTTGAAAAAAGCGTTAGTGGCGTTATGTATTTAAAATTATTGCGCGTATATATGTGAGCGAGGTGTCATATATACACTTTTTAGGCTCAATAAAGTTGACATTTATCGCAAGTTTAGGATCGGAATTTATAAAATCGATAATTCAAAATTTATTTTGTAAGCGTCTACTTCTGTTTATATTATAAGTTGGCAATACATTTGGAATCCTCCAGCTGAACGATAAGAACTAGTATTCCTCCTCCTATTCCTTTGGAGCTGGGAATCTTCGATTGGAATATCCTATAACCCACAAATAGGGTATTTATCTTGCAAGAAAAGATATGTTGAAGGTGTACGTCCAAAACACTTACCGGATTTTCATGCTGTAGCCCAAACAGAGTTGGTACAGTGCTAGTAATAAATTTTGTTGTAGGACAACTAACTCATTAGGTGCTATGACCTGCGTTCTTCCATATTATCATTGGTGAACTGGATACGAGCTGGGTAACTATTTAGTTTCATAATTTAAATGTTAAAGCAACTAACACGGTGGTATATAAACAAGCTTGTCTACAGTACCTAACTTAGCCTTTTACAATTTTAGGGAGTTGAACTTCCTTACTTCGAAATAAACAACAAATCCCAAAGTACAATTTTATTCTCTTGGCAGTTTTTTTTTCTTAATGATTTTTCCCAGTAAATTTAAACAATTTTCAGGACGAGTGATTAAAGCAAACTTCTGTTAAACGACTTTCCAGTTCTCATGACAGTGGCCAATCCATTTGGTTGCGTCAACGAGTACGTAACCCCAGAATTTAACCGGCTGTGTAGCTCAGTGATAAAGCGTTGGCCTTCATAGCCGGAGATCGGATGTTGCAACCTGGGCTGAGATGAGAATTTTTCATCTGTGGCGGAGATCGGAATTTCCTTACAACAGTTTCAAGCATTCTGCCGGCTACCCCGAATTAGGTTTTCCTGCAGTTTTCCTAATTTGTAAGTTAAATACCGGAGAACAACTTAAGACCTTTTGCAGGGGCACCTCTAAAATGCGGGTCACTCTGTAATTGTGCAAAAACCTGTTGAGAGCCCAGAACAAAAGGGATAATAATAAATATCGAAATTTAATAGAACTTTTTCGTAGTGTAAAGGAATTATAGGGGCACCTACGTTTATTAGCTTTTTCTCGGACATTATAAGTTTAGTCCAATCAAGATGTACATCCGTGCCGTTCCGTGTTGTTAGTAAATAAACCAACAATAAAAAACCATATTTGCAATTTCCAAAGTGCTATGCGATCGGCGGTATATCCAAAAAACCATGAAATGTTCGGACTTTTTTCAGTTTTTACTCAATATCTCGCTGAAGGAAGGGTCTGATCGGTATAGTCAGTCTATAATTTTATTCTTAATCTTTAAGTACACTAAATTTGCTACGATTTGAGACTAGATCGAGGTCTATACCGCCATTTGTTCTCAAGATACAGTTTTTCGAAAGTAGGAATTTTTTTAAATGATTTTTTTTTCAAAATGGCCTTTTTTTTTAGAAATATCTTCTAAAATACGAATCCCACGTCAAATATTATATGAAATTAAGTTGTAGCAAATTTCATTCCCTTTCATTTGTGACCAGACGTGACTGTAGCCCCAGCCGTTTTTTCAAAAACGGTACATAAAACATAAGTCATATGTCGGTTTTGACGGGAAATGCAAATAAACAGTTCTCACGTCTTATGGTTTTATTTATTGAGCAATTACAATTTATTTATTTATTTTTATTGTAAAAAAATTGCTAAATTACATTTACACAAAAAAAGGAAAGTGATATATAATTCATGTAGGTATTACTGGCAGAGGACTGAGCAGTGGAGCTCTGCCTTTCTGCATGGGCAGCTCCCAGAGCACCCTTTCTTGCATTTACATGAAATTTTTCGCAGAAGGGCAGGAGGTGCGGGATCCATGGTTGTGGGAATGGGGGCGAGTCCATGAGAAGACAGCTTCCACTCCCAATCAGTGGGATTCAAGTTGACTCCCCGCCACTTCTGCACATGGAGGTAGCACCTTGCTGCATGATGGGCTGCTGCATCTTCCGTCGGTGGCAATTACACAAACACGAATTTTTGGTTAAATTTTATTATTATTGTGCGACACCTGTGTCACATAATTGAAAACCTGAATTTAATTACAAAATTTTCCCAGGATGACCCCCACTTAATCGTACTGAATCAATTACTACCTACAAAATGGCGAATTGTTAACTCTAACGGCAATCTCTAATATAGTTAATTCGCTACTTAATTCCCGATCTACGAATCAAACAAGAGCTGGGGTAATAAATCAAATACCAACATTTTTGTAATATGCTAGATTCCACACTGCTGAATGACCTCATGCAGAATCAGCAGTTGTAAACAAATGGCTCTAATTAACATGACCGAATATGATATAAATCCCCGACATCTAGTCGCCGAGGTTTCTGAAATCCATTCCAAAACAATACACTTACGAAATTAAACGACGCAGACAAAATGTGCTTCATTTCCATCACGGTTTACAATTCACTAACCAAACCCTTTATTGAGAATTTGTCCCTCTAAATATTGACACCCTATAGAATTTCCATGATATGCAATGCCTAATTGATCTAGCCTTAGAAATCTCGGTGTATAACTTGATAACGAAATTTCGAAAAAACTACCGCTACAAACTGGTGTAAATTGAAAAGTCGAATGTCGTTATTCTTATAATTTAATAGTTTCTCAAGATCACACCCATTCGTCGTTTATTTGTTCTTTTATAGGATGCTTATGAGGTGAATCTCGGAAACCTTACAAGATACGAAAATGGTTGTGTATTAAGAAACCGTTATGCAATTAAAGAGTAATTATCGTGCTGTAAAGAAAATTAAAGAATTCAGATTATTTCCGATGATATGCAAGAAAAACCGAAATTTGCTTTATATTTTTTTGTGATGAGATACAAAAAAAACATATCCAGTCGGCTATGACTATCAAGGTCTCCA
This sequence comes from Photinus pyralis, assembly GCF_008802855.1. NCBI lineage: Eukaryota > Metazoa > Arthropoda > Insecta > Coleoptera > Lampyridae > Photinus > Photinus pyralis. The sequence goes on from NW_022170510.1 coordinate 3,312,261, forward strand.
GGTTTTTGGTGTCATTTCCCTGGAAGTTTCATGTATCCGCAACTAACCCCATTTATCACCGCGGCTCTATAGTTCTATTTCTATGGCATACGTCTGCTCCAGAACCGTGTCCTTATCCTTCTCCATCCTTATTGCATCCGACAGCTCTTAAGTTTACAGTCTCGATCTTTCTGTATTTTTCCTTTAGGTATCCATCTCGCTCTTTCTTCTACACTAGTCTCTATTTTCCTCTTTATAATACCTTTTTTGTATTTTATGAGTTTTCCGTTGGTCTCTTCTCCGTCATATCCGACGTCCTTTTTCTCTTCCTGGTTCAATTAACGGTTTTGTCCTTCTATCATTTCTGTCTATTTATCTCAGCAGATCTTTGAGCGGTTTGTTTATGCTTTTTCTTCCGTGACCTCCTATTAATCGCTGTACACTTCTTTACACTTTTTGTAATTTAAAAGATTGATGTGTTTTAATTCTAATTATTTATCTAGATCTTTATATTCGTAAATAATCAACCACCTAGTACAAGATTCTATTCACATAGATTTACCTCGAGATTTACATTCCTTTGGATGCTAAATAAAAAATTTAAAACTCACACACAAGACTCGCATTACTGAACTTGAAATTCTAATTTTATAAATAATGAGAAAACAAGATATTGGCAATATCTTTGGCCTGGGTGTGCTTATCGTTGATAAAAAATACACAATTTTGTTCGCGGAATAACGTAAACCGACTTCTTCAGGAATATAATGATTTCTAGCAAAAATGGTTCTTACACAAAATCTCTAAAAACGGTCGATTCCTATTTTGATACAATTTAAAAAATATTATTAACTTACATTTATCAACGAGTTGGAATATTCTCCCATTGTCAGTTAGTGTTTCTCCTTTGGGAAGCCGCAGCAATGAGGATAATTCGATGGTGGAACGCCTTTTCTACAATACAATTGGACTTTTGTATCGCCAGGTAAAAAATTTGGTTACTCGGCGTAAGTGAATCTGGAAAGATGGTAGACGAATGCCTCTAACTTTGCAACCTGCACAAAAATCTCAAATTTTGGACTGCTTTTGAAGCCATCGTAGCATCACCTCTTTATAGCTCATCGTAGTCGTAGAAAAAAAAGTGTATGAAACTCGCATTTAATGGCTATTAAGTCACTCGTATTCATTACGAAACTCGCCAGCCGCCATTAAACGCTCATTGCATAATTTATACTATTATTCTTTTGTTTTCACAGTTTTTTGCTTGATTTGGTATAGTCCTCAGGCTACTATTTGAAATTTGCACGTATATATTCCATTCCATTAACGATAATCTAAAAAGTGCAATACATTAAATGCATCTAAACCACAGGACGCGACCCGGCTATTTAATTTGGGTTTTCCTACCAATGAAAGCTTCAATTTGTATTGTGAACATTTTATAAAATTAATGAAAATAGTACAATTGTATCGGGCAAAATAAATGTGAGTCCATTAATACTAATGATACAATTTATATAATAATGATCATGTAGATGTGCCCAATGCATTTCCGTGGCACGTTCAATTATATCTCGCAATATTCCATCGATTTTAATGGAAACAAACATCACTGAAGAATATATATTGCGACGTAGTACACCGTATGTGTAATTTAATAGAAAAAGTACATGAAAGTAGTATGAAATAGAATTAAACATGATGTCGTAAATCATTGTACCTTTAAAACAGCATTTCGCAGCATTTGTTGATCGGCGACATCAACTCTTAAAAGTTTTATTTCTCTCACTTTGCCCTGGCAATAACGTAAACTCAAGTATTCCAAGTAAACAGTCACCATGATTATTTTTGCAGACGTGAATTGACCTCCGGAAGTTTATTTATTCAAAGGGATTACCTTTTTCCCCAATAGGATTTAGCTTTGTGTAAGGCACTGTATCCACGCTAGCAAGGATAAACAGTTTCTCTTTGATACTTGAAGCTTTTGTGTTTCACATTCATCTTTGAGGTAGACGAAGTCAAATAATTTTGTTTGTTAATAACCGTAAAATGAAAGTTTGGTATAGCTTGAAACAATAATGTGTTTTAGGAGCTCCAGGTCTTTACAATAGCCCACTTGTGCTTCGTGTATGTGATTTATTTATATTTAATTAAAAAAAGCAATCGGTTTAGTGAGAAGAAAGAAAGAATGTTGCATTAATGTTTGCTACGATATTTTTTGCAACGATTTTACGGGAACCTGCACATCGAAGAGAGCAATTAAGTAATTTTCATCGTTAATGTCAAGTGACTCAATTAACGACCCCGTTTCACCTTTAAGAGCTGATTTGCGGTACAGAAATGTTTGAATATTGTCTAGTGCTGTGGCTGTGGCGAGTTGTCATTGTGGCGAGTGGTCCAATGGCGAGTGGCTAGTTGTGTGTGGAGGGCAGGGTAGAAACGGATTAGTCGGAAATGTTATCAATGAAATTAAAAGGTTCTGGGAAGGAAGACAGGAGGCCGTATTTATACGAAACAGGATTTCCTTTCATTTGCAAAAATCAAAGCATTTTAAAAAGGCGGAAAAGATATATGCTAGAAGCAAAAGGGGTTACTCCAAAGGAAAAGGTTTCATTTTCTTTAAAATTCGCAAAAAGTGGCATTTGCTTTAAACCTGAAGAATTTATTTCAGAAAATGTGCATCTAGTTCGAAGAAGCTTTTGTTGATTTACTTTATTCGTGTACATGTAATTGTAGAATAAAGGTGTTTAGTTTTCGAGATTTTCTAAAAATCCTCCCCGTGGCGATATGGTGCACGTGCGCGCACGAAAAGAGTATCGGCTCTACAATCCGGAACAACCCATTCCACGTTAGGGAGGCGTTCTGCAATTTTGCTACATTCCGAGGGTTTATGTTTTTATGGCGTTTGGTGAGATTAAATCAAAATTTTATTAGGTTTGAATAAGTAGGCTAAGTATCTCTTTAACAGAAAGGGTAGATAAAGTGTGCATTCCAATTATTCTTAAAAAAATGGGAGGCGGAACGCAAAATAAAATGAAAATCAGAACAGAAGACAATGGTGTTTCCATGGAAACGACGGGAGAACCTAAGCTTGCCATTTTGGAGGTCTAAATTAAATACCTACCGTATTTTCAGAAGTTTTATAATGATTTCTATGGATTCTGCTGTAAAATAAAGTTTTCTGTTATACACTACGATAAACGAAAATTCACCAGCTCGTGAAACATCTTTCACTCGATGGTTAAAACATCCCTTTATCGTTGTGTAAATAACTATTTTCTTTGTTTATTAAAAAGCTATTATTTATTAAAAAATTTAATGAAAAAAACCCAAATAAAAAATGACACCACAGTGAATTAGGTTCTTATATTAACTAGACTGTCTCGAAATCAAATGAATTGCTGTTTTATGGAAGGATACTGTTGATGCAAGAATAACTATTTTTTTCTCTTTTCGTTTACTTCATTCAAAACCGATCCTAACATAAGGTAGGTGCCAAACCCAATAGGGTACATGACCGTGGAAAAAGAATAAATAAATTTTTGTTTCATAAGATAGTGCAAGGTGTCAGGGTATCGCAAAATAACTTTCTTTGGTCATGTACACGAGAAACTATTATATTTTAGTAAAAATAAAATTAAAAAATAATGACATTTGTCACGTGATATCAAACGCCAATCAGAGCGCGTGACGTCATTATCCTAATCCTCTGTGCGTTTGTAGAGATTGTCTACGTTTTTTAATTTAGTGCTTGCTCCATTTTATAGTGATTATATTATCCTAAAGTTTAGTTTTTAAAACCAGATAAGAATGGAAAGTGGGTATACGAAAGCTGATAGCAGCAAATCTGCCAAACATTGATGAAATGATGCTGGGAATATTTCTTATGCATCAAACACAGATTTTTGTTCATCAGAAAACTGTCATAAGTCTTGTAGGTTTTTAAGTCAAACTTAGATTTTTTACAAGAAATGTAGTTATTTAAGAGGAATGTGTACTTAAGATGCTTTGTTTTTAGGTCATCGAAGCTATCATATGGAGAAGGAGATGATTCACTAAGCTATGTCCACTTTAAGAGTTTTCTGTTACGAACATTTTGTAGATAAAGGTCCAAATTTATAAAGTAGTTCTTAAAACAATTTTTTTTGGAAAAACAGTTTATGGCGGGCACTCTTACAGAACCTTACATTGGGTGCAGTCGAACAGAAGACTTTGGCAACTTATTCACAGTAAAATCAAAATTTGCCCGCAACATACGGTTCACGCAAAGCTGTATGCAGTTTCCTTAGTTATCGACGAAGAAAACAATAATTATTTTCTTTGCGCTACCAGCTTACTTTTACAACCCCTCAGAGTCCAAAGGAGTACTAGTGTCGATAAAGTCTTCTTTATCACGTTTAACAAGTCATGATCTAGTCCGATTATTCGAAACTCTATCGGCAAATGGCTCAATCGGATTCGGAATTTGTCCAAATTGTCGTCTACCGCACGCCTCAGGAGTTAACGTACGTGAAAAATGTGCTACTCATGTCAATATAGTTTTCTATATTACGTTTAATGAGGTATCGTCGAAAACCCTTTTGGATATCTCTACTCCATGAAGCATTTGAATGATACAGCATCCTTGGAACGCGATTTACCCGCCTGGGATACTTAGCTGTGCCACAGGAAAATGTGACTACTGAGCCCTACTACACCACGACAAAGTGTACTTCATGGTAGGGCCTAGGTAGCACCACTTACGGTAGTTATAATTCATCACGAAATCTTTTAAACTATTTACGCTGGGGTTATGTGTACCTATAATTGTCAGGACTGTGACGTCACAGACACCGCCATGACACAAAACAGCGTTTTGGCGCTAGAATAAAAATCTACAATTTAAATTGCATAAATTTGCAATAATATGATTTATTTTGCTGAAATATCATATTTTAAAGTTATAGTAGAGGTATACGAACAGTTATAACTGGTTTTAAAAAATTTGTCATCTACCCTATTATATAAATGATATCGTTTGACTGTTAATTAATTATTATAAATTATACCTGTTGGGGCAACAAACATATTACAGCCCATTATTATTCTTGTTTTGCAGTTGCAGTTTTAATGACCAATTTCCGCCCACAATCAATCCATTCATATTTGAAAATAAAAAAATGCCATTAAAGACGAAAATTATTATACCTGTGTTAAAGTTGTATCATTTGAGCAGGTATTTCCGCAAGGAGTGATTGAGTTTTTTTTTAATATTGTGAGATTCATTACATTTCTCGCAAGATCGTGAGAAAAAACGCAAAACCGTGAAATCTCACGACAAATCGTGAAATCTGGGTTACAACTTATTCGGCGGCGCGACGTGTCTGGGGCGCGCCTACCTTTGCCCTTTTCTTGCGAGGATTTGCTTGCAAGGAAATGGAACAGATTATGAGTAGGAAATAAAGCAAAACCTTTTCCTTTTTCTTCTGCTTGTGAACTCTATAACCTTTTACTTTTACCTTTACCTTTGAAGGAAATACTTTATTTTTATAAATATGGCCTCCGGTCTCTGTTGAATCGCAAGGAAATTGGTAACTGAAGCCTCCTCAAAACTCTTCAGCACTAAGATCAGAGATGATTTCATCAAGACAACGGTTGCTATCAAGATCCCCATTGCCAAGATTTTCAAGCAAACGTAATTTCTATGTGTCAACTATGTAAAGGACTATGGTTTAAGGAGGTTACAAAAACAATGTTGAAGTGTGAAAATTGCAATTTTGTATTTCACAATGAGTTTTGCAATTAATCTCTTATGGACAAATGTATATATTATCTATTTATTTATATTATTCCTGCAGCTATTTGTTGTATCAACATTATAAAGTTAAAGACACAAGAGTGGTGAGCTCAAACAAGCTACACTCAAAAAATGATAAATTAACAATATTACTTATATTATCGGAAATTAAAGTACTCGACTGTGTATGAGTATTTCAGTTTCCTCGCCAATAATGTGTCATTTTCCTGCCTTTTATGTAAATAACTATTGTTCACTATCTAAATACCTGCTCTTCTCCGCCAGAAATCCATATATCCGTACATTGAATGGGAAATGCTTACATTTCATTAGGTGAATAAGGATCTAATGATTCAAAACTTCAGCTTGTATTAATTAAGTATAGCAAGAATCAATTCGGTAGCTTTATTCATTATTTGGAAAGCTCTACCATTATTGCCAAATTTTAAACCTTCTTTGCACTAAAGTTACAATAGGATATGCAGTTCTTTAGCTCTAAAGTGCCTACAGATATGTTGTACAGCGTACAGTCCTTAAATTTAGTGCTTTTTAGTTAAAGTGCAAAAAGTATTCGACTATAAAAAATGGAAAGTAAGCAACATATGCCCCCCCAATTCCCTCCAATTTCAACTGCAATACCATAGGGGGAGGTTGAGGTGTCCCCTTTTCCATAACAAAACTACTCGCAAAAGAAATCGTGCACCTGTATATTTTGTTATCAGCGCAAACCAGACGGACGTCTTCAAATCAAAACTCACGCGATAACAACGTTCTTATCGCAAACGAGACCAGATGTTTAAGTCTTATTTTAACAACGCAATTTTAGCATCTTGCAATTGAAATAAAAAAACTTACACCAATGATAAAGTTTAAACAAGAAATTATGCAATTAAAAACAATTCTAAAATAGAGAATAGACACTAAAATAACAAATTTCGATTAGGTAAACAAATTCTGCTCTTATACGTGATGAAATCCTCTACATTTTAAAATTAAAACATTCACCTATACAGGATGACCCTTCGGTATTATTTCAACCTAAATAACGTCCACCTGGCGTGGTTTACACAACAATATAAAGTATCGCTATACTGCCTCTGGCAAACTTCAATTTGTGTAATCAACATTCAAATATAGAACATGAATGTATCAAAAATAGTGTTTTTGCTTTTTATTATTAAAAACATGCCCCGCCTGACATAAACATCGTCGCGGTGTAAGCAATTTCAGCAAAATTGGCATCCTGCAACTTTTAATTTCATATAGCTTGCTTTTTGTTTGTGACTTGTTTCAAAATTAAACAATATCTTTATTACTATTGACTCTTTGTAAACGATAAACAAAACTCCAGCCGAAACAGACGAAAACCCTCAAATTGTATGTTTGCTTATCTTCTGCGGTTTATCATCGTGGAGTTGTGCGGTTTGTTAAAACCCAGGCTTGGAATGATATTTGCGACGGTTATAATAAGTAATATTAATAACAAGCTGCAGTAAATTTGCTTGAAAACCCAAACTACGGTCATGAATTCGCGTATTATACACCCATTAAACAAGAGTGTGCCCTAACGTATATTTGTAATGCCTTGCTCAATTAGTAGCATAATAATATGCAGTCGTTAAACCGCAAAATTTCATTTGGTAAAGTTCTGTACAAAAATGCTGCGCAAGGCAAGGAACAATATCATCTTGAACGTATTGATTGCATCTCTTAAGCAATAGCTCCATCACACAAATTGAAATTTTTGTTACTCTTATCGAGTGCTATTGGCTGGGTAATCCCGCTCTCTTTAAAAGTTGCCATGAAATAGTCTCTCAATCCACTTCATTGAAAGGGGATCAAGACCAATCAAAAGAATAGAGGTATAAAAACCGGAGGTTTTACTTCTTGTACGAATTAAATGACAGTAAAACACAAATGCACACCTTATCACTCAATTTACTTGACTTGGAATTAACTAAAGCCAGAATTATTGACGAGCGTGTATCCCTGGAAGAATTACTGGCTCATTTTATGTTACAAAGCAATACATTTACACATTCAACATCTTTTGTATTCCTTAAGTGTATTATTGGAATTAGAATATAAAGGAAGGCGAAATTTTAAACTGTTTCTTCTAATCTGGAAATTATTACAGGTGATCTAGCTAGGAAATGGATCGTCATATGGAGACCTGGATTACTCTAAAGCGTTATTGTGTATGTGGTGATGGTTTAATTGAGTGTTTGTTTAAAATCAAGTGAAAATATTGTGAAGGGTATGTGTGTGACGGCCCTGCGCTTTACACGCATAATTGGTCATGTGCAAATATTAACCATGTCGCCGTATAGCATGGCTCTCTTTGGTATGGTGTGGCTTTTACGTGTGCGATCAGAAATGAAGCGTTGCGCAAAATGTAGACGACAAGAATTAGCACAAGCTGAGGATCGCGCACCTCCGGCTACTTTCTTTACAATAGACACCCCTAACGCCGTTCCTTGTCCAGATACTGTTAGCCCAAGCCACAATTTAGCACCCACGACATACTGCGAAGTTCACGGGTATAATCCACCAAAGGAAGGTAAGTGTGCCCATTTTGCTAATATTAATGCGATCCATTTTGTATTAGGTACCTATATGTATTTCCATAAAAATGTATATCAAGAAATGTATTGCTTCATGGCGTATCTGTTAGATTGAAAACCAATTTGACTTTATTGGGGAGCGAGTTGTGTTCGTTCCGTTCCCAATAACTTCTACTTTGTTTCATTTTACGATTCCACACTTTCGTGTTCTGAAAGCATTATCCTTAGATTACTTTCAGATATCTGAATTTATAGTAAATCTTTACACGTCGTGTAGAAAATCAGACGGTTTCTTTCCAATGTATCACAATGAATAAATGTACTCCCCACTCATTTTACATAATTCTTTTTGTTCTTTTTCGTTTATTGTAATCTCATTTTACGTTTGTAATCTTATTCTCTTATTCATCTTTCATTCGAGATGTAGCGTGCGACAGATTTTTGAGTTCACTTGACATTTCAGAGGTTTGGGTATCTGTTTAGAATAACGAAATTACATTTAATTTTAATGCTCAGCTCCCTTCGTTTACATTTAATTAAAATTTCAATTCTTTAAGTACACTTCAAGCTTTTTTCCCCGGTTACTTTTAACCATGCTCATATTGGATCATTTATTACCCTTTTCTTATCTTGTTGAAATTGGTACAAACTGTGCTTAGGGAGAGAGGTTTGATAAAGTTCAGATTTTATAATAAATTTTTACATATTATATTTAACTCTACGAATTTAGATAGGTACACACTTTTATCCCAACCATTTCTTTCATCTTTTTCGAAATTTCATCGTGAAGTTAGAGGTTTTGAGGTTTTGGAGATTTGAGTAAACTTTGAGTATTGAGAATCATTAATTACCCAATGCCATTGAACCTGTTCGGCGCAAATTGAGCAAATATCTGTTCTTTAGTCATGGAATATGTCCTGAGAAAAACCTTGATCATCAAGCAATAGTTCATTTATACGACATATTTTTTAGACCGGTGCTTACTTTACCTATACGGCTATATAATTTTTAACTTTTTTTCTTTATATATTCTTATATTTGTTAGATAAGCAGTATTTAGAATAACTTTATATTCGTATAATGATAAATTCTCCTTTATATATTTTAGTTTTTGGTTGTATAGAGATTATTTTTAGTTTAATGCACACACATATGTTTATTTCTTGATTATTTTTAATCTTCTTATTGCTTGTTAAATTTAATTTGTTTTGTAATATGGCTTTGTACAATAAGCGGACGTACATCTGTTGGGCAAATAAATAAATAAATACTATTATCGAAATTATCAGGTGTAAATTAAAAGTGAGATTTTAAATTGTTTCCCAGATGGATAGTGGTTTTGGTTAGGCTACCTGCGCCCGTTCTTATACTAAATGACGTATAATAAATCAGCAAACTTGTGTTTTTTAATTCATGTGGGAAGTTATTCTATCATATGAATAATTAGACACCATAGTCTTCGGATATGATCCGCCAATATAGGAGTTAAAAAACCACAAACTAGTTAAATGAGGGTCAGTTACATTTCATAGTATGATAATGAAGTTCTCAGGTGTCGAAAAGGGAACATTAGATATCATGGGCAACATTATTTTTTGCGTTCGAACTGTCGTTGATAATAACGGGTAGATCAAGGTTAAAAAAATTGTTTGTAAAGATTTTCGAGTTTTTCACCGGAAAAGTTCCGATCGAAGTAGAGGAATTGTTGTTGATAATAAGAACATTTCAAATGCTCCACCCGTATAGTTAGGGGAATACAAATAATAGTTATTTATTATACAAGACGATAAAGGGATATTTTAACCATTAAGTGAAAGATGTTAATTCACGAGTTGGTTAGTTTCCCTTTGTCGTCGTGTATAATACAAAACCTTATTTTATAGCAGAATCCATATAAACCACTGCAAAGCTTCTGACATTTCTGAATTTAATATCCTCACGACAGTTGACTAAATCTTGGGAGAGGCAGCAACGCCAGGCATATGTCAAAGTTTCAAGTTTCAAAAATAGTAAGCTTAGATCCTGCTGTCATGATCGTTTCCATAGAAACAGAATTGTCATGCAGGGTGTTTCGAAATTCGCGCACACGGACTATGGGATGGTGTTATACGACAAAAACTGAACAAAAAGTTCCTCTACCAGTTTTCCATCAGACCGCTATATTTTGAGCTACCCACAGGTTAAACTTAATAATAACATATTTTTAAAAACAAAAGAAAGTTCAAAATAAACTATAATTATGACGAGTACGTAATTACAACAGTTGTTCAAAATGTCCGCCGTCTACTAGTAAACAAGCTTCAGCACGCCGAAAAAAAAAGTGCCGGTCTGATCAAAAACTGGTAGAGAAACTTTTTATTCAGTTTTCGTTGTATAACACCATCCCACAGTCCGTGTGCGCGAATTTCATAACACCCTGAATGTTTTAAACGTCATTTTATAACGTGCATTTGAAATAAGAATGACAGATGTCATTAGAATGCACAATCGTTTGTTTCACTTTATCTACCCTTACGGTTAAAGTGATCACTTTATCTATCCTTACGGTTAAAGAACGGCTTAGCCTACTCATTCAAACGTATTAAAATTTCATTGTAACATATGCTATAAATAAATAAATAGAGACTATTACCGGTCGAGAGGAAATACCCTTAGTTAAGAGCATTTGGTAATATTGTTATGCTATATATTATACGTCACTAAGGCTGCGATTCCGCCTATGTTAAATGGAGGGAAAACATGCTTCCGTATTTCATGTTCATCTCAAAAAGTCCTCAATATTTTTTGTATATCTAGTGGAAACACATTTCGTCTCTACAGTATGAAGTATTTTTGGAATCCTTACCTTTTTGTTGCTGTCAAATATTGAAAATAATACCAATTTTTTTAAATCATTTGATACAGGAACTGGAGTGATATTGAAGATAAACAACGTGTAGAGACATGTTTCAGGAATTTAAGTATAAAATTTCATAATCAAATTCCTACTCGTTGCAAAGAGGAACATTAAATACGGAAGCATGTGTTCCCTATATTTAGCATAGGTGGAATCCCAGCCTTAAACACTGTCGTAATAACGGCTAAAATATCAACAAAAACTTATTTGTTAGAATGTTTATTGAAATTATGTGTGCAATGCTGCAATCGTGCCTATTGGCGAGGTCTCCTATTATACTAAATAACTGAATAACTGTCGCTTGCTGGTAATAATAAACAACAGAAAGTAGCTGTTCGAGAAAAAATATTTTTCATTGGATGCTAAAATCCCAAGGTTGCCGTCGGATTCTTAAATGCACTTGCCTGGAGATAAATTTCCATATTGTCCTTAATGTAATTAGGCTGCCCCTGTCCGTACCTACACCGGATTCGAACCATTCATCTGCCAGAATATTCGTTTTACGAAGTTGGTCTCGTTTATTGTTAACATATCCAATTAAATAGTTGAATCTCTTTAAGAACCAGTGTCCTAATTAATCATTGTTTGCAGGTTTCACAGAAATATCTAAAGTAAAATTTAATTAGTCCGCTCTTAAAGAATTTAAAGGATAAATTGTTGAGCCTTTTATTTTAAATGTCACTTGTATGTTTATGAACCTATTGAAATTGGATTGTATATAAAACAAGTCAGTTTTTCTCTTAGATTTTATTCAGGCTCGGTAGCGAAATGCTCCTAACTCATGGGTTCATTTAGGGTATATTTCTTTTAAATTGTGAATTATAAATTTTCCTATATAGATATACATTGTTGCTCATATTTGGAATTTAAGTTAGATGTATGTTACAGGGCACATGACTACAGTAACGCCTTATTTACATTTACAAGGGTTGAACACCCTTGTAAGTATTAAATAAAAATGAACCTGTACGGCACAGGTGAAAAACTTACTAAAACAATTAATTATATTTTTTGCACAGGCAGCTCTGTAATACAATAAATTTTATTCACCCCTTATCTTGCGGAAGTTTGGCCTTTTATGTCCTTATATACATCTGAAAATCAAAACTTTGATGCTTCGGTTCAAGTACCGACCACATAACTACCAACGTTAAATGAATTGATTGAATATATTCGGAAACTAAAATCGCTGCACTTTCAATCTCCTTTACATTTTCTTGGATTGAAAATGTTCTGGTTCACAAAAATACAAATAACAATATAACTCCTAAATCGTGATCACATATCAATGCTACAGTTGTCCGCTGACCTGTAACTATAATGTTGCTTATATGATACATGCTTGGCAGGTTCTTCACACAAAATAATTACGCATGCCTTAAAACTAGAGAAAATTTAATTCAATCAAAGAAATCCTCGAAGAAATCCTATTCTTGAATTGAGATATAAAATCTTCCAAAGACTGAAAATCGACCAATTCCTGTGTATGAATCCAATAGTTATTTACATATAAGTCAGGAAAATGATACATTACTGTCGAAGAAATATTGAAGTACGAGGCCCCGAGTACTTTAATTTCCGAGTCAAGTATTGTCACACGGACAAATCGCGCCCGGATAAATATTCCCCGGAAAATTCGCCCCCGGAAAATTCGCTCTTCGGCGTTTCGCAGTGGGACAATTGAAATGGGAAAATTCTAGCGTTATCACGCTAAAATTGGTTATATTAATTATGTAAGCGTCTTCACGCGAATGGAATAAATCCTCTTTTGGTAAAGTAAATGTGAAGTTATTTTCATAAAATTCCTCTTTGTTAATACTTGCTTTTTAGGTTATGCCGTATATGTTAATATAATTACCTATCTTTGTATTACCTATGTCGCAATCCGAAACCCATTTATTAATGGGGTACGTAAGTTCGCATTAACTGCAATTAGGTCTTATTTTGGTATTGTAGTTTTTGGATATATTTTTATTTGTTATGAGCATTCGGGTAATCGTATTAAAGACGTACCGTGTTTGGAATGAAATACTGTTACCTGTCAATTAGCTAGAACTGATGTATTGCATTGTATCTAAGGTTGAAGAATCGTTAAGCAAATGTTGATCACTTTTGTCGTTGGTGTAGAATTTGTTTATCTTTCTGTATGTAATCGAGGTTAGATTAAGTTATACCTACTAGTATATGAGTTATTGTTGTGAGAAATTATTAATTATCCGAGAGCAAATTATCGGGGCGCGAATTATCCTGGCAGCGAATTGTCCTGGGTGCCAATTGTCCGGTTGAGAATTGTCCGGAAGCGAATTATCGGAAAGGCCTTAAATTTTTAATTTTATTGAAGGCGATTTTTACCCAACCTGACCGACCCAATGACTTCTCTGCGTGTAGCTACCATTTGCATGATTTCGTCGTTATCTGAGGATAAATTTGCGATTTGTGTCTGATAGAAGGCGTCTTGTAGAGCATCTTTTCATTTCAATGTGCTCAGATAGGTTCAGAAATACGGTGAAAATTGACGACTATCTGCCCAAGCGCTAGTAGCAAGAATGTACACGTAACGTAACATAGCGGTAAATTGCAATCTCTTATCAGGAAATTGCATCTACTGTTCTAACGTAACGTATTGGTATAATCCTGCAGTTTAGTTTTCAACCGAGTACTCGGTGATATTACCATCTCCAGAGAACCCAAGTTCTGTAATTCATTGAAGTACCTACCTGGAAACGTATAATTGCTTCAGACTCCACATTCTAAATAACGTATTGAATGCGATGTGGTTAGTTCAGTTTACATAAATTTAATTAAGTAATTACGTTGGATAACAATCCTTGCTATTTCACAAATTTAAGGCATTGAGAACGAACAGTAAGAAAGAAAATTCCAAATGAAATTACAAATTCTTGTGCTTGAAGGTGGGTAGCAGCTTCGAACTAAAACAAATATCGTCGATATTTCTATTCGTGATAGACACCCCGTTGTTTTGTTGGTTTTTAAGTTGAAATGTTTTAAAAGAGACATTTGTATTGTATTGACAAAATGTAATTAAAGTGCGTGGGAATCAACGGTAAATAAAGTTACACCTGAAACCCTGCCTGAAACTTACAAGTGTCTACCATAAAATAATTAACTTTGCAACATTGATATTGTATACTCACCAAGATTACTTGAACTGACCGACGCACCAATTTAAAAAAAAAGCATACTAAAATTTTAATTTATGGTGGGGTAATACAACCATTAGAAATAGTCAATATAAACAAATGTTTAATTGTGCGTCGCTAAGCAACGAAATCATACCTTAGCTCCTATTGGCTATTCCTTAATGATATAATAATAGTGCACTAATGATAAGGATTGTATAATCCCACCCTTAAGGTTGTGTTTTCGCGTTTGTGTGTTCACAACCAGCGTTGTCGAAGTTTAAAGAAGATCCGTCATGAGAAATCTTGCGTAAATTAAACTTAATGACTCTGATAGATGTTGTCAGATCTGCAAAATCGTGCCATTAGTATCGTTCGCCTCATAAAGAGAATGAAATATTTCCCGTTAAATGCAAATGCATCAAAAGGTTCAGTACAGACTTGGTGCGCCACTTTATGGAATTGGCATAATAAATAATAAGCTCGGACAACTTATCATTATTTCCCGCCAATTAACGTTCTTTGTTCATTACAATAAAAAAACGTCAACAGTAGGCTTTAAAAGGCTAATTAGATTTTTAATTCTGCGTTTTACAATTTACCTCAAAGATAAGAGGGGTATTTATTTCTGTCAGTTTTCGAAAGTATAATCCACGACAGCCCATAGCTATAAAAAAATTGCTAATCTTGGAAATAATCCTTCTAAATGAATTCTTTCCTGGATTACGTAGAGGGCTTTTAAATTTCCATCAAGTTGCCTAGAGCGTTCAGCGCAAACGTTACGCGCTTTAATTATTGAATGTGGAATTTCATAAAAATGTGTCGATGTTTTGCATTATGATATGAATGCATTTTAGATTGTAGAGTATGGTTTGTGAGAGTGAATAGTCTAAATCATTTCCATTTGACGTAGGAAGCAATCCATAAACGAATTCTATTGCTTGTCCTTTAATGACAAATTCCGCATGTCGACTTGAAAACTCATTTGAAGTTTTTTACAAAGCGATTTCATAGAGATTAAACTGTTATAGTCAGTCATCTTTCTTTGTAAACGAAAGTTATTTTTGTCATACTACGCTCGATATGGGCCACTGTTGAATATCTACGGCTATAAGCTTTCCTCTATAGTGCTCATCCAAGATTGAATTGCTTGAATATAAATTTAGACAACATAACATAATATAAATGTCTACTGTCCCTCGAGAAACCGAAGCACTAAAAGTATTTGAAATTTATAGGATTCATAAATAATTCTCATATGAAATTTCAATATGCCTCTCGGAAAGTCGATGTAAAACAAATAGAAAAAAAAAACAACAAACCATCGTAACACTATCTTATAAGTCCTCTTTCTTATAAAACTTTCACATCAAATATTTATACATTTTATGTATCATAATCAGTTTCCAATTTTTCAGATGTCTCAATCTGTTTACTGTTTATAAATTTTAGGGTTAATCAAAATGGACGATGTCATATCGATTGTGCGATGTTGGTGTTACTAGAGTCTAATTATAATGTGAGAAAAAGCGTAATGTGGTTGTGTGTCTTTTTCTTTATCTTATTATGCCAACCCCCGGTTATGCGGGTTATGAACGACGGATCACAGCAAGAATTCAATATCAGCATTGGAGACGTAAGGGTAGTATATACTTCAGATACATATACGCTTATATAGACTATTGGCCGACTTATTTGTTATGTAGAAGGCAGTAAAATATGAATAGGTGTCATTTTCATCAATGTTGGCGTAACGTGCTATTGGATGATACAGTGACATTATTGTTATGTAAACAACGTTATGTGGACGTTTGTGTTGGTATTGACACATGTAGTGATGGTGAGTCTCCTTGTCTAATTTAAATTCCAATTTTTAAGGTTCGATGTGTTACTTTGAATTAAACGCAAATTTGATATTATTATTTAAATTTAATGGTGGGATTTCGCGTATGTTAAATATAGGGAAACCATACTGTCGTATTTCATGTTCATCTCTGTAAGGAGCAGGAATTTGATTTGAAATTTTATACTTAAATTCTTGACACATGTCTCTATATAATGACACGTTTTATATCGTTAATAGCACTCCAATTCCCGTGTAAAATGATTTAAAAGAATAGTATTATTTTCAGCATTTGAAATCAAAAAAACGTATCAAAATGAACATATTTCGAAGGTATAGGTTTTTGAGATGAACATGAAATACGGAAGCATGCTTTCCATATAAATATCGAGAGGATTGTAAAAGCGTATTTATCAACGTAAATATCCTCACATTACCGCCAATTTACATTCAAAGCATACTCTATGTTCATAACAACTTGAATGTATATGCAACAAATAAAAATAACCAGCTGCATTGCCATTCCACTAGACAAAAAAATAGCGTAGTAACTCTTGTTTTAATATTAAACAAAATAAGGACTGGTGTAATCATATTATTAAATTGTACAACGCTCTGCTCTTACACACAAAAGAATTAGACTGCACCAATTCATTCATTCACTTACATTACGATAAGAAAAATTAGGGACATTGGGAGAGAATTGCGTAAGTTTTTTTTTAGTTAATCCGGTCTGGTGATATGGAGTTTCTTTATGGCTTCTTTAAAAGATAATTCGAAGATAAACAGGTGTTCTCCGTAGTTAACATGCGACGAACTTCGGACTAATAATTACCATTTGCTTAGTAAAATAAATCAATGTACAAATTTAATAGGTATACTAAAGACCGTCGGCGGCAACCTGTTTTGTCCGCTGAACGAACGGACGGGCGGACGAACTCGAGTACCACCAAGCGAACGGCCTCGCGCCTGCTTGAGGTCGGCGGTAAAAGAAGTCTGGCGGGTCGGTTTCGGAAGCCTTGGGTGTAACCTCAATTGGGGCAGCACCAGAAATCAAACGATTCCAGAAAATGGCGGCGATCACGTCGGGAAACTAAAACAAAGTTACGGCAAACTCCTTAGCGGAAATGAAGGCAACAAATAAATCAATGGAAAAGCAAATGCGGGAAAGTACACAATATACCCCCCCCCCTTCTAATTGGTGAAACGGAAACAAAACTCACCTTGAAGTTAACGGAGCGGTAATTTAATGCAAAAGCGGTGTGGATGTAAAGAATTGTAACTAGCGAAAGTGCAAAAATGCCAAAGATTTAAATACGATTAAAATACCAAAAGCAAAAGATGAACAAGGCAAAATAGTTTACGTTTCGGTTAACCACTAAAATGGAAAAGATCGATGATTTAAATACGGGACGGTTGCAAATTTTAATTTAACGGCGAAGCTAAAAAATTTCCGTACTTACAAAACGGAACTTGCGAAGATGCAAAAGTAAAAAAAGTTGATGGTTTAAATACGTCACAGTTTCGCAAAAATTAGCTCGATAAATTAATGTATCCGGCAAGCAAAATGGCAAAAGATTTAACTTACTATTCAGTCAAACGCCAAAAGAAAAAGATATACGGCCGGTATTACAAAGTAGGGTTAGCTGTAAGAGCTACGGCTAACTCTCAGCTAAACAAAAAGTAGCGTATTACAATACTGAGCTAGCTAGCGGTTGTCGAGATAGCCGTCAGATAGCTTAGCCGTCACCAAAAGTGCCTGCTATCTCTGAGCCAACAGATCGTAGCCAATGAGACGCCGGCAATATTCAATCAGAATAATTGTTGTCATCGAACGCATTTCTGTCAGTTAATCGATTTTTAATCGTTTCGAATCGAATCGACCACTAAATGGCGTTATTGAGACATTTAAATGTAAATAGTGATAGTGATGATGAAATGTTAGAAGGGTTTTTGCAAAAGACGAGAGCGCGAAAACGATTCAGGCAACATATAACATTCGGCCCTATGCTGTATCACTATCGTTAAGAATAACGATATCGTTATGCGGCGTTACCATAATTTTTTAAAAATCGGTATGCTGTATCACTCGTAGCAAGTGTGGGATAACGATTATCGTAATTCTCTATCGTTATTTTGCAACCATAACCAGAAAAACTTAACGACAGGGTTCATGCTACCCGTTTGGGGCGTAACGGTCCTGTCAGCGATTCGTTTGGAGTTTAAGCGGGTGTTAAAGAGAAAGAAAATGAATAATTTTCAAGGATTTTTGCAAGTAGCTTTGTTTGGGCAATTGGAAAATGTAATAAGGAGGTAAGTTCTGTGTCTTTTAATACTCGTAGATTATGTTTTTATTGAGACATGAGGAAAACATCCAACGAAGAATTTTACGAGGCAACAGCGATCCGTTTCAGCTGGGTGAAATTGATTTTCAAAAAAATTTTCGAGAATCTGTAAGGCATTTGGTGGTCCATTTCCGCTGGCAAACTCCTGCTACAAATGTTTGATTTTGTTTGCCTCCAACGGTTTTGTCTTTCCGTGGAGGATTATGTTATTACTTTCAATAAAATATAACAGTCCTCAAATTGTTTCCTAGTGGTTTTTCTCCGCCTCTTATTATTCTCTTCGACATTCGCCATGTCGTGAAAAAACAACTAGGTATAGGTACACGTACAATTAATAATACAAATAATTTTAAAGAAACGTCTGCATTTCCAAATCTGGCGGGCAATTGTTTAAAGATAAAGCGCGCACCACAACGCCCTCTTATATTTTATCGCTGTGGTATTTCACTCTTACACGCACTGCCGTTGCGCAGCGTTCCTTGTCTTCTAGAATGTGACACTTTTTTCCGAAATAGCCACTGCGAGATACCGGGCAACGTTACGATACCGTTAAAATATTGATACAGCATATCGCGTTTATCGATAGTCGTTGTGGTCATCATAACCTTTGATCGTTAATCTGCGATAACGATTGATCGTATAGAATAACGAGAGTGATACAGCATAGGGTTGATTGTTCGACGAATATAACGACGACCTAGTATCTAGTATCCTTCTTCAACTTATCGAATTTCGATCGCAATTGCTCAGCGGTTCTCGGAGTGCCGCTGCATGAATTGAAATCAGTAGCTATTACATCCCATGCCTTTTTCTAAAATGTTGTGCTTGTATGCACTTATTTAATTCACAAATATATAAAAGTTGCACCAACCTTATCTTGCCAACTTTTTGAATTCGTCACTTTATTTTCAACAACATTTTGGTACTTACGGACCAGGTCCACGAGTAAGAAGCACTCTTCAGAACTGAAATTTGCGGACCTTTTGTTCATTTTCGTGACTCAAATCTATAACTCAATTTTATATCAAATTATGACAGCGCAAGGCGGAAGTTTGTACCTAACTATTTGTTTTTAGTTCGCTTTACTACCAACGTGCTAAAACACATCTAGAAAGTTACTGAAAACATAATGCAGTCATGGCTATCGTTCAGCTAGCTAACTATGACTTGGTATGATGTCGTATGACACCTTATAAGGTAGCCGATAGCTATCTTCCGGCCGAGAGATAGCTAGCCGAAACATTTAGCCGCCATATGTAATACCGGCGGATAGTGCGTTTTCTATTTAGCTAAACGTTCATTTGGGTACGGACAACCAGAAATTTCCATCTAGTACGCTTGTACCTTTGATACGTTCAAACAAATTAACTGTTTTTAAATAATTACGACTTTTCCCGACATCGGAAAAATATGAGACCGATGTCAAACTTCGCGCTTCTTATGAGAAAAGGTCCATTTCAATGGACGGATTTCTGTAACTCATTTAAATGTCAATCCTTAGTTATGCCTACCCAATTAGTCGGATTGAAACCTCCAAAACATTGTCCAGTCCAGCAATGCCTTCTTGTTTCTTGGAATGTGAGGTCAAGAGGCGCAATTGGTTATCACATTGATACTTTTAAACTGCTCAACCTTTCCGGTTTGAGTCCTTAATTTTCGTATACCATTAGAAACCTAAAATCAATTAATCGCTAACAAAATGAAAACACACAAAGCTCATTCCTAATTTCCCAAAGCAAATAAGTAAATTCAGAAAGTGCTTAGTAACGAAGCGCACTTAAACGTTTCAAGATACCGGGTGTTCATCAAAGCGGATCGACTCCATAGATATACGGTGAGGTCATAACTTCGACTAAGGACTTCAAGGCGGAAAACGGGTTCTTCGTGAAAAACAGACAGATGCGTAGTTTAATAAAATGTTAGAGAAGTAGGATCGGAACGTCTAAGAAGGAAAGAATGTTTAAAAAAAGAAGACGGGGCTTTTTGGTGAATGACAGTCAGTCGTGGTAGTTGTGAAGTATTTGTAGAAGACAGTTTAGAGCGTCTATTTAAGAGATTTAATTTATCATTATAACAGTGAACAGTCTAGTTCGAGTTAAAGCCAAATGTTGAGTCACGTATTCAGAGCAGTAGTTTGAGTGCTTCGTCGAACGGGCAGTACCTATCCGCATGAGGCTTTTTCCAAGTACCCGTTAACTTGACTTATCCACTACCAAACAGCCACGCCACTGTAAATGATTTTTGAGCATGTAGATTTACTTTTAATGATTTTTGTTACAATAAATTTCTTTCGCATAACTAGGAGGTAGAAGTTCGTCTTTCATGGCGAACGAACGTGTTTTGAGCGAGCTCCGGCCTTTTTTAGTGGTTTTTTGTGTTTGTATAAGTTTAAAAATGTATGTCGGTAGCGTACAAAATTTGCAATTGTTTAGTGCTTATTTCATCGAAATCGGTCCAGTGGCTGAGATTTTACGAATTTTTACAGTTTTAAGTTTAATCTCAAGATTCATAACGCGCGAGACTAATTAAATCGTGAGAAGACAGGGCAGGAACCTCCAATCAACAGGACAAAAAAGAACCAAAGAACGTAAAGCTAAGATAAGTGCTTACTTGCTTACTTACTCACTTACTTAGAATTAAGGCTAAATTTAATTTAAAAGTGAACAAAGGGGAAAAGATAGAATAAAGCGGCGCAAGTCACTGGCAGCTACATTGAATATACCTACTTCGAATCGGGGTGGAACAAATTGACCCTTGGGAAAGGAAATATAAACTTGTCAACCGGAGACATAAAGAAACTAAGCCATAAATTACAATATTTGAGCTCTCAAATTTCGGTGTAATAGGCATGATTGACAAAAAAGGAAACCTTTCTTACCAAATTACAGCGGCTTTTTTTTCCTGTTTTTTTTTGCGCTTTTTACTTTCGTTAGTACCTTTAGTTTAGAGTCTCCCAGACACAATAGAATATATGGGGCGGTCAAAGATAGACTGAAGGGGCACGTCTCGGTGACTTAACAATTAACTTAACTAAATTATCTCTCCTAGGTATCTCTTTTAGCGATCAATAAACAGCACCAACCACCCAAACCAGGATTAAGACCTTAAAGACAAGTACTCGTAACAGCGATCAAATAGAAGTGCGATCAAAAGAATACATCCTAGAATGCATCAGTATAAATAAGGATGGGGACTGCCTGTTTGGAGCGATTGCGCACCAACTGAGGCGACTGCCAGTGACATCAGAGCCTCACAGGAAATTAACCAAATGATTAAAAAAGAAATCAACGCATACATCAGGGAAAACCTGGAAGATTTCTACCCACAATTGATAGGAGACGTAGAAGGATACGTCGAGGGAAGAAGGAGAGAACCAGCAGGGTTGCGGAAATCGTAATCAAGAAGCACCGATGCATTGAGGCGGAGAAATTTGAAGGAAAAGCAAGAGTATATCCATGGCCCAAATCAAGATGAAAATAAGAAGACTAACAATCATAGGATGCCACATCCCCTCGGACAAAAAAGGGCAGGCGGAACTCAGAAATCGAAGTGAAACAACAACAAAAAGTGCGAAAAGAACCGAGGTATCGTACTAGGCGACTGGACTTCAATGCACAACTAGGCAGACTGGACGGAAGTGAATAGGAGGAAGGGAACGGCAGCGACCTTTACGAACATGGTACACCTACATGGACTGAGGGTAGAAAACATATTCGGCAAGTCCAAAATGGTAACATGTAATCAAAGGAAATAAGCGTCACGAACACAGCAGACATATGGGCAAAAACAGTAGGATCGGACCACAAAATGGTAAAGGGGAAAGTAAAGAGGGGGGAGGGGAAGAAGAGAACAGGAAGGAAAGGACAAGGAGCACAACGGGGAAACCGATGGGCGGAAGGTGAAACTTCTGTCAGGGGAGAAGAAAAGAAAGGAGTACCGAAAGCAGTGGTAAAAGATTAGAAGTAAAAAGGGGATGGGATACCATATGGAAAAAGATCGGCGAAACGATCAAAGAAGCAACAAGGAAAACACTAGGGAAACACAAACCGCCCATGTGACCGAACAGAAAGCGGGCCAAAACCAACACTAACCTGAAACAAAGAAGAAGCTAAGGGAAGCCAAGGAAGAAGAAAACAGAGCCTATGAGCAACACGAAATCAAGGAATTCGCCGAGTTCGCGGAGATCACCAAACTCAGACCAATGGAGAGGAATACGGAAATGTAATGGTATAGGCACATCAGGAAATATAAAAAGAGGAAACAAGGGGGAAACAGAAAATATATACCAATATACAATGGTTCTGGAAGAAAACCGAACACCAAAAGAAAACCAGGGGGATCAAACAAGGATCTCCGTTTCCCCAAGGCTCTTCGCGATAGCACTAGACCACGCTATAGAACAAACAAGGATGGTGGTGAGGAACCTTAGCATAGGCGACCAATTACAACTACCGACATTACTGGCGTACGCGGAAGATCTACTCGTAACCGCGGATAATTTATAAGACACTGAGGACTTCGTCCAGGCCATCGGGATACCAGGTACACCAGGAAATGGTGGACCTACAAATATACAACGAAAAGAGCTACATGATGACAAGAGTGCCAGCAAACAACACCCCCAGTACAAAGAAGGAGAGAAGACCATAGCCGGGAAGGAGATAACCATGAAGCACAAGATCAAATATACGGGAACGTATGTACATAAGCAGCACCCTCAGCAGGCACAACGCAGTGAAAGGCAGAATAACCAACGCATTCAGAATCACACACGGAATCTGGAACTTCATACGAGCGAAGAAAGTACCGGACAGCTTGAAATGATGATTTACAACACGATCGTAGCACCGACAATCTTATACGGAATTAACACTTCAGCGCCAACAAAGAGCAACAGACGAACATTGAGGAGGACGGAGTGGAAGGCACTCAGGATACTAAAGAAAACAGCAACCTCACAAGAAAGCAGAGAAGAGAACTATTAGAGGAAAAGACGTTCGCCAGGAGACTGAAGATGAGGCAGATGAGATACTGGGGACATACCAACAGGAGGAACAAAGACCATATCATTCGGGCTGCCAAGATTCTATGTGCCTCGGAATGGAAGGTAGGCCGACCCTGCCAAACATGGAACACCACCATAAACCAAACGGTAGAGGTCTCGGGGATTACTATGGAAAGATGGGAAGAGAATAGCAGAGACAAACATCAAAGGAAGAAAGAAAGCAGAAGAATACTGGAGGTGGAGGAAGAATCAGCCACAAAGACAAGTAGCCAAGGGGAGGAGGAAAAGGGGACAGAAGTAATGCGGGGAGAGGACAACAATAAAGAGAGCCTAACACGAGGGAAAACAGGGAAGGGAACGAGACCAAAGGATAGGAACATCGGAAGCCAATGAACGCCCGGAGAAGAAGCTATCACTAGAAAGCAGAGTTCCCTCTAAGGCAGAATACCAGTGGCGAAGCTGTGGCCGTACCCGTTCGGGTCGGATAACACCCAGTTAGCCGCCCCCCCACAACCCCCCCAATCCACAAAATCCACCACATTGTTTGGCATATGTCGCGGCCCAGCGCGATGGCAACAAAGTAGTGGAGAAACGTCCCTGATAGTGTCTACCAGGGACGCATCCTCACGACAGTTGACTAAATCCTGGGAGAGGCGGCGACGCCAGGCATATGTCAAAGTTTCAAGTTTCAAGTTTCAATAAATTTCTTTCGCATAACTAACAAAAGAATAACGTTTTTGCATCGCAAACTAGTAATTGTTGCGTGTAGAAATGAATGTTAATTGTATATGACATGGAATCTAGTATGGAATGCTTTTGTATAAGAAGGATGTTGAATGAACATCGACATGAATGATTGACTTGATTAATGAAAATACAAATGAAAGTACTTGTTGTTGTTTAATAAACAAATGAAGGTGATAGGCGATGGCGGCGTTGGTTGTCCTTTTACGGCCATGAAAATTCGAGATAGATTTTGGATAGCTTTCGACAATATTGTACATACGCAAATATATCTTATTCTTCTAATTGATCTCCTTGTTCTTTCACGCGAATTCGCAGATGTTGAACCCGGCGACGGCCGGTTAAATCAAAAGTATATATTCGCGACAGGTAAGAAAGAATTAAACATTTGCACCCACCTGATGGTAATGGTCGGTCCATAATCCACAAATTATTATTAAGCTTAGGCGGCATCCTAACTATTACCGTATATTAGTATAAAATCATCCCAAAACGACAGAATGTAATTATATTTTTTGATTACGAGTGTCTGAATCACGTAGGGATTGAAATAGAAAATGGGCGTGGGGATGGGGCCAAGTTTACTATGTCTAAATGTAAACGAATCATTACAATTATTTGTTGTACGGCACCATCTTGTCTTCGATTGATTGCTGTTCGATAACTGCGCATATGAAAGATTAATTCTAACTTTGGTGGCTCATGCACCGCGCGTATCAGGTGGGAATATATACAGGGACAGGCGAAATAGTTATATACAGGGCGTGGTTAGGATAATTTCTTTGAAAGGATTTCAAAGAAATAACCAAAAGGTAATAATTCTAATTTGAGGACTATTTTGGTCACGGGAATTTAATTTGGAATTGGAAAAATTCTTTCATTTAAAGTCAATCAACCCTAGAAGGGGAAACCATCTGGAGGCACTCCGTGATAAAATTACACTGCAAACCACCCACAAAAGGTATCTTCATCGTAAAACTCCCATTATAGATTCATTTCCAAGATAATAAAATGTTAACAGTCCTGTGGTTACATTCATGAACCAGTAATGTTCAAGAATAGTAAAAAGAGCCGATAGTAAAGCATCAATGTGTCAAGCCCCGTTGCTATTAACAAAACCCCATGGCCAACGGATATTGCGTTCGTGTTCCATTGAGAAGATGAGAATCGCTAGTTTAAAGTGCACCTTAAAATTTATAGGACATTTATCGATTTTGGAATAAGTAGGCCAATGACAACGCTTTAAGCTTGTTTTTAAATCCCGATTGTAAAAGATGGGTTGTAGACGAGAATCATAAGAAGATGTGTCGGACGAAGTTTTTTTACATTTATCTCTTATTCTGTGCGATGGTTTGATTAATCCAGGAGTTCTGGAATCTACAATTACAGTATTTGTGCTGTTTGCATAATCTCATGGCAAAGATGCAAACAGTAGAGTTTTTGCCCAATTGAATAAATCCCTTAAAGTTGGTTATCACTGAGACTGAAATGCGGGATTAACTCCAGTTTAATGTGTTTTAACAAGGCGCAAAATACGGATTGCGACACTTTTCCAATGTGTTGCAGGAGAAAAGTTATACAAAATATGGTTTTCAAAAATTAGGACTGGCGGTAAATAGGTAATTAAAGTTGCAAAGAATTAATGCCACAGTTTTACTTAGGGAGAAGAACGTTAGATGTTCGGATATGGTGAAATGTGCAACCGAATACAATTTTTGATAAAGAGAAAATTCAGGCAGCATCATAAAAGTTAACCTGTGTCTTCATTCTGTCAAAACCTTTCTACGACGATACTGCTATCACGGTTAATTCCTGGTTTAAATACGTGCGCGTAAGGAACAAAGCTACACTAAGTGGTCTAAAACTGACTGTAATGGATGACATTAGCGTAACTTTAGTACTTCGAGTAATCTCCGATAAGCCCTTTCATAAACTTTAATCCATTCTTATATGATTAAATGCATAACCAATCAAAACACGGCCTAATCTATCCCATCGCATTTCCCTTACAACTTTTCCTAAACATGGCGTTCGTATTTCATCCAGCGTTAATTTCTCAAGTAATCGAGACTTACAGCAGTTGAGTAGAATGTAAGGAAGTTCGAAACTATCTTAACGTCATGTGCAGGAGTATTGAAATACGCTATATGCAGCCTGTCGATGTAGCTCTAACTAGGATATTCTATTGTTGGCGCGTTGGTGACGGAGATATGTAGTTGCAGTTTCTAAAGTGTTTATTTTCTACCGGTGACGCATAAGGGAGGATAGATTACGAAGAGTAAACGCTTTAATGATAATATGGTGGCAACATTACACTTAAATCAAGTTCAAACACTCAACATTCTCATGGATAATATAATTAATGAGCGTTACGTTATAGATAAATCAATTAAATGTGTTTTCGAACCCCAACTTTATGGCGGCAAAGCAAATTGTTGAGTAACTTTTCCTGTAAATGAAGGGCTGCATGGGTAGATAATGCACAACCGTTTGCATTCCGCTCCATAATCTCGTTAATAATTGCAAATAAAGTAGAAAAGTAATTAAACATGTTCTACGCTTAATCCGTTAAATTGCTTTCTGATGGTCGTTGTTAATTTACGTCATGATGTAGTACTGTTGCAGCGCACATACTACCGAATTTTAGAAATGTGAAGCAAATAGTTCGATCACCGCAATAGTACATTTTCCCAAATGTATTCGGAGGTAATCTACGAGAGCTCTAAACAAAAGCGGTGTTTTTTTGCATTTCTCTATTTTTAGAAAAAGCTCCGTAAATTAAGTGTTATTGATTTATGGTTATATAGGGATTCGAATCTCTCGCTAAACATTTGGCGGTTCTCAGGCTCTAATTCTTTGTAAAAGATGTACTCACACTGCGTTCTTCTTTAACAATTATTACACATCCACGCATAATTTATAGGGGTACAAATTGCACAAAAGTAATGTGTGTTCAGGGGCTAATTGAGCTTTCAAAATCGTTACGTTTTATGCGCAAGTAGCTTTCTGTCTTCGACAGTTAACCGATCTGAGAGATGTAATTGAGTAAGTTCAACTTCGAGTTCCCATTACGTACAATAGTCAAACGAAGGAAATTTGGAATAAATCGATATCCAGTGAAAGTCGGAGTTTTTCAAGACATCTCGCCAGTTCTATATTATTCCGCCGCTATTTACATTTACAGCATTCTCGACTTTGTTGAAATTTATCAAAGCTATAATTGTCACAAAATCATTATTAGTGTCAATTTGTATTCCAAAGCTGTGCTACAAAACGGCAAATATCGTTGAATTAAATTTATACGATGCGATATAAATTTGATTGTGAGCTGAGAGTTGGTCTCGGGCCAATTTTATTGCCATTAAATGTTTTATTTGAGGTAATTTGCAAGATACGAATAATAAAATGTGGGTATTCTGATTTTAAGACTTCCAGAGTCACTTTCGCGGTTGACAATGGAGTACGTTATTATATGGTGTACATTTTTTTATTGTTGCCGGTATTCTCCATATAAAAACATAGTGTAATTCTATTCTTACACTATGATAATACTCGTAATAATCAATACCACTCTGTGGTTATTACAAACTGATTTGTGATGTAAGCAAAAAACGAATTCCTTGGTGCAAATTTGGAAAACCCTAAATATTTAGGTTTTGTCCGTGGGAACGTTGTCAAAAGAACGAATGCATTGCATGGTATGAACAAACTGAAGTACCAAAAACCAAAACGAACGCTAGGTATCTCATAAACATTTTTTTGAATACTTGGAACAAATCTACAAAGGAAAAAGTTATAGATAATTATGTCATTGAAAGAAAAACATAACCATACATTTTATGAAGCCACAATTTTGACATGTTTTGATCAAAATCCACGTGGTCGCCCAAAATGCATCAAATTCATGTCTTGGGCATTGAGATAATGCCCCTAGTCTTTTACCCATCGATTTTGGTGCATAAATTTATTTATTTATTTATTTATTTATGAAATAAACAGGCCTGAGCCTAGTTACATATTTCCCTTACACATAAATGAAACGAAAACGTGTTTTGTGTGGATGTGCGTGAGGGTGTGTGAGTGTGTGGTCATGGTCTGAGCTTCACCAAAGTGTTCTCTTCGTGCTCTCCAAAGTCCGCAGTTTACAGCTACCCTCATATGACGTTGTCATGGCGATGGTCATCAGACACTCTCCAATGTGAGCTATTGAAAAGGAGCCCAGTGTCAGATCAATGACCTCCTGCCTCCACGCTGTGACGAAGGTATTGGCTGTTCCCTGATTTAAAACAATTAAATCAGTTGTTTGCAAGTACTCCAGAAGATGGTCGCCCGTAGAGTTTGTGTTAGTGCTGCCCCACGCAACATGGCGTGCGTTTGTATCATAACCAACCACAAGAGGGAGCCCGCCATTTCGACAGTACTCTGTCAACTCAGCTAGCTTCATGGTATGTGGAGCCTTTTCCGTCGACATCTCCCTCTACATTTAAGGGCGCCGTCAGTAGTATTTCCGACGCCTCTTGGTGGTCGATAACGAAGGATGGGGCTCCTTACCTCCCTTACCTGGCGCAGCCGAAGCACTTGCTTTCGTCACACATATGATGTGCGAGACACCAGCGTGTTCATGAAGGTTCTTCCGCTTAAATGCCCTACCAGGCTCCTCCCTGCGGAAGAATGTCTTCCATAAGCTCATCCTTAAACCAGGATTTTGCCTATGGAAGTGCTTCAAATGGTGGCCGCGTCATCCCCGAGCCCGTATAACACAGCTATCACCTAGGTTACCTCAGGTAGGTGTCTCTGCACTGTCAGAGACGCGCCATCACCGGATCTAAGAAGAGGTACGGTCCAAGGTTCATTGGTTCTCGCATTTGGCGGATTTTAGCGGAACCCTGACAGATGAGAAGAGGGCCACCGTCTTAATCTCGTCAACATCTCTTCGTCTAAGGTTCAGTGATGTTCGCTACCCCCTGGTGCGACACGGGAACAATGGCCACCCTGAGCCGCGCCGACTTACCCATAGGTTCGTGGTGCACCCGCAACTGTAGGTGCTCTAGAACCTCTGGAGTACGTCCCTCCGATCTGAGACGCAAGGTCCCAGATGTCAAGTTCCATGAGCCAACGGCGCAGACACAGCCTTAGGATTTGACGCAGAGCTCGCATGACCCCAGGTTTCTCCGTAATTTAAAAGGCTGGACTCAAGACCACTCGCATATGTAACAATTTATAGAACCCCTCCCATCCCCCATGACTTGCATGACGGCGCAACAACGAACTCTGAAAAAAAACCACATGCTGTACCAAACCAACCCGCGAAATGACTACCGAAGAAGGCAAATGTCCTACAACGTCATGGAAGCGATCGATGCTGCAGATCACAAAAAGTTGTTCCTAAGGACGCCACTCCCTAGATACCCAGGTAAGAAGTATTGTACTGGAAAAGGGAAGATAATTACCTTCAATAAAATATGGGGTGTTCCATTTACAAAAAAAAACGCATGTTGGATACGCCATCGGAATACAGCACGCCACTGGTGATCAAAAATGTATTAGAAACATAGCGAAGGTAATTGTGCACCATTTTGCTAATACATTTTTTTCGATATCTTTTATGGTAAAGGAATTATGATCCATGGAGTCTTAGATGTAGAATAATAATTATGCTTGATGGAGTAGTTTGAAACTTAGTTGGCGATAATTTTCAATTAGCATGGTGCCACATTTTGTAATCATAATTAACTTCTGGGATCACGGATCACACGAAACTTGTTCTGTTCTCATTTTAACTACTAAATTCATAAACACTTAAAACTTTTACCGTGCCATTTGCATATCTCCGCAGGAACAATAATTTAAACTGAAATTGGTATTCTAAATTCAAAAGATACACCCAGGTACCTACAAATAAAAATGTAGCGTAAGTAAATATTTATGTACTTGGGAAAAGTTTTCTTATAAACCCCTGCGAAAAGTACGAAACTTTCATTGAATCAAATTTAATAAACTTTACGAGCGTTGTGGGGTAAATGTTACAATTCTCCGCCGTTTCGTTGTTTTCTTTCTTAAAAGCATGACCCAACATTTTAGTTGTATAACTTTTTAAATAGGCTCGGAATGTTATTTTTGCATTTTTAGCGGCATGTAACAACAAAAGCGAGAGGTTTTTGTAAATATAAAATTTTATTAACGTGAAAGTAGCTACGCGTAAAAGTTATCGCATTCTCGTGCTGCTCTCTCAACCCATTCAAAAACATTCGTATTTTTATGATTCCCAAATTTTAACTTGGAAATACATTTCCCTGCCGTTTTGAGCAGAGCGGAGGAATTCGTTCATTTAATTACTAGGGTGTACTTTCCGATGTTGACTTGGTTTTGAAATAAGGGATAGATTTTCAGTTTATTTCCCAGGCTTATACGATGCACGCGCTAAAGGGAAATTCCCTCAAGGTTACTTTCTGTGCAAATATTTACACAAAGACTGTAGGCTACGTTACGTTGTTACGTTGTTTGATTTTTAAACACCGCAGACATTTAAAGATTTACATCTCAAAAGATAATTACAAAAATATATAAAATTAGGAATATATTTTCGATATCTTAGCTACATAATGTCAATTAACAGTTATTTATTATATAAGACGATAAAGGGATATTTTAACCATTGAGTGAAAGATGTTAATTCACGAGTGGCGCAGCCACGAATGAATTAACTTTCACGAGATGGTTAGTTTCCTTTTATCGTCGTGTGTAGTACAAAACTTTATTTTATAGCAGAAGCAATATAAATCATTGTAAAGCTTCGGACAATTCTGAATTTAATTTAGAAAAATAGCGAGCTTAAGTTCCGCCGTCGCAATCGTTTCCATAGAAACAGAACTGTCATATGTTCTGAACGTCATTTTATATCGTGCATTTGAAATAAGAATCACAGATGTCATTAGAATGCACAATCATTTGTTTCACTTTATCATCCCTAACGGTTAAAGAACGGCTTAGCCTACTCATTCAAACCTACTAAACTGTCAATTTAACATGTGCTATAAAATAAAAATATCTAATACATCTTAAATTAGGTGTTGTTATATCCAAGATACGTGAAAACCAAAAATATTCACAGACGACAGATATTTGTAGGTAAGGTAATTTTCACGGATACCATTGTCGATACCATTTTTGTTTACTAGGCTCTTAACTTTCCGATAAATTAATTTAAACATTAATAAAAGACTTGCGTACAGGATTAGCCTTTGTCAATCACAAGAAAACCTCATTTCAGCTTTACAAAAATTTCTTTCCACGTTTTATGACAATTGGTCCATCATCTAATATTTTCATTTCGAATGATTGCAGCAATAACTTTTGTTTTCAATACAGTTGAAATCCCAATTTGGAAAGGCACGACCATTTAATTGGCACATTTCTGAAGCGTTTAATAAATTGCTATACGTGTTAACATTGGCGTTTTATAATCGATTGAATGAGCAGTCGTTAATCGTGGTAGTAAAACGAGACTGTCAGCCGCTATCTTTTTAAAACATTTACCAATACTCCCTTTTCCTTCTCACGCAATCCTCTCACATTTCATTAGGCACGTTTGGTGCTTAATTGATAACTTCGATGTATTGACCAAATCGTATTCATATGGCAAGGAAGTGGAGGTCGTGCGAGTGCCCGCAATAAATTCGCCAAGAATTTAAGATTGTTGGTATTGATTTACGACCTGACCCTTCACCATTCATCGTTTACTTCATTCAATAACATATTTTATTTCTAATCTGTAGAGTGTTTCGTATTTTTGTATCATAATTTTCAGGAAAATTTCGTTTTGGATGAAAAGGCCTTATCTAAACAAATGCAAAGATAGGCATCTTTTTGTCTCGGTCCAACGAATCAACGATGATAAAGTTCTAAGTTGATTTAATTAAAGTAGTTGACGCATTTTATTAAAAAATACTAATATACGCAGTCACGAATTTACTTAAAACGTCACCTTTACCGATGAGTAAGAATCTTTGGTAAACGTTTACAATGAAATACAAATAAATTTACTGAGTCTGGACAAATTAGGTATAGGTATGCACGTAATGCATAAACAAATACTGTAAGGTAATTAACAGACTTTTAACTTGAATTGATGAGTTGTTGACATTCAAGTTTGATATTGCGGCCATGAATTAATTGCTCCGGACTTGGTTACTGGCTGCAAGACGGGTAGTCTTTTACGTGGTCACAATATTTTTGGCGACCGTGACACGACAGTGTTTCGAGTACTAACCTGGGAGCGGAAAGAGTATTATTGATCTTTTACGCGGGTAGTATATCGATTTTTTGTATTTTTTTTATTGAATAGAAGCAATTTACCTTCACAACTGACTATCGTTTTGGACTCAATTTAAAAAAGTTCAGATCCAGACAATTCAGGCTACCGTCCCGGCAGTCGTGCACGTCAACTGATCGAAAGTTACCCTCCCGTTTCTGGAAATTGTGTCAAAATTATCGAAGCGTTAACTAACTGAGTTGGACGCAAGGAGCTACAGATCGAAGTTTATCTCCGGGAACTGCTGAAACTAATTTTATAGAATGCAGCGTCTCGCGGAAAAATTGACATCTCGGTTTTGTACGACCAGCTCGAAACGCATTTGCCTGCTTTAGAGACATTGGAAATTACTTCCGATAGATGTTCCGCGATGTCATTTCCTCTAATCGAGTCATGTCTGCCAGAAGGTGTGCTTCAAGTTTGGCAAAGATCGTCGGTATTTACGTGCGTGCAAGGTTCGAGAGACAAAGTGAGCATAGAGAACCGATTGTATTGTAATGGTCGATGTGCTTTTTAAAGAACGAAGCGGAGAATGAGATTGACCCTGTATGTTATGACCCCTGCACTTGTGAGTTAGTATTTGTTTGCCCACCATGGACTTCGATCCCATTGAATTATTGTTGGAGGTGGATATCATCCAACAGTTGTATACGGGTCGACGACACGTTTTGAGATGCGGCTTGGTACCTTTAGAGACGGCCTTCGGTTGGACGTTGATGGGAAAAATCCCTTGGATAACCGAGCCTTCTGAGACGAACAATCGCGACGAAAGTGCAAGTATGGCTAAATAACTTTTCCTTCAGAATGTTTGCAAGGATGAAGAAGGAAGGCACGAAATCAAATTGCCCTAGCTGGACGGACATTTTATCTTGCTCACCAATTATGCTATTGCATATTGAAGAGGTTGGAGTCGACTTCCAAGAAATCGAAGGACGGCCTTATGTATGGTACTTATGATGGCATATTTCGAGAATGGAAACAAGAAAGAATTGTGGAAGAAGTTCCAACTGAAGAATGTCACATTCCGGAACACTTCTTGCCACATAGGCCTGGTATTAAAAAGGAAAGTTTAACGGCAAAAGTGAGGTCCGTGTTGGATGCATGGGCCCTTAGATTAGGAAAGAGTATGGATACCGCGTATGCCGTACATCCCGTGTATTAATCGTGTTACCTTTTTAGACAAGTCGGCCATTTTATATGTGGCACAAATGTAATTTAAGTAACATCGGTTTTTATGAGTTTTTGCGCTTAGATTGAGA
Source organism: Photinus pyralis (assembly GCF_008802855.1). Classification (NCBI taxonomy): domain Eukaryota; kingdom Metazoa; phylum Arthropoda; class Insecta; order Coleoptera; family Lampyridae; genus Photinus; species Photinus pyralis. Next base: position 3,346,123 of record NW_022170510.1, read on the forward strand.
GGAAATACACAAAAAACAACTTAAAATCATGGTGAATTGTGCAGATTGTGGATGCAAAAGCCGAAGTGAGAAGGAGGAACCAGGGATTTCATTTCAGACGTAAATATTGAAAATGTGCCTAATGCCGTTACCACGTATTTTCCTATTGTTCATCATAAAGCTTTTTCTTTGAATATTCTTCTTTTAATATGTTAAAAGTCAAAGCTTAATGAACGATTATACATAATTTCGTACAACAGAACCAATCCGATGCATTCAAATTTTCATAACAAACGTCTTCAAGGACGGAATTCTTCAATAAACTCCATAGGCGTAGTCATTAGCACTCCGCGTTTTTCAAAGAGAAAATTGGTACGGAAACAGCTTTTACGTGAAAAATCAAACAGAAAACAATGAAGATTCATATTTTATTACATTCTTTAGCTGGAGGGACAGTTAGTTTGAAAGGCATTCCCGAAAAAAGAAAAGTAGAAGTTTCGTTTATACCCGTGTCTGATTAATAAATAGCGCAACGCACGAAGTTCATTCGTATGTTCAACGTGTTTTATTATTAGTTTCTAGTTTGTTTTTTAGGTACGTCTGCTACTATTCGCATTTACGGATGCTACGCCACTGGCCAATTTCATTATGTGGCAGGTGGTAATACTATCGCTTGCGAATTATGCGTCCATATTCTTTCCTTGTCCTAAGCATGAGCCAGAGAACTAAATAAACCTAGGAATAGCCGTCATTTAATCTAACCTAGAATCACTGCCTTGAGAAAAATTGTTAAATGCAACTTTCTGTGTGCTGAGAAAAGGAAAAGAAACGTAAATTTTATTACTTTTACGGGTGTACCGTTCAAAAGAAACATTCAATACAATGGAAAATTAGGTAATTTGCGAAACAATTTGAACTGTACAGTGTCAATGTTTAATTAAGTGGCGTTTTCACATGAAGTGAGAATATATAGATTCCTCTACTAGGTATATTTTTATTCTTTACACTCCCTCTCCTTTTTTTTTTAAATTTACACATTATAAAAATGCCCTACCTGTACATCTTACAGAAGAATTAATTCTATGGAGGAACAAAAAAATCTCAAAATGCAAGTTTCAAGGTATACCATAGCGAAATGCTTATTTATTGATTTAGTGATATCCTTGCAAATCTAGAAATATATGAAAACCTTTCAGTAGGATTGACGAGTTCGTGATAGCATTCAGTTACGATATTTTCACTTGAAATCTGCTTTCGAGTAGGTATACACATAATGTTCCATTTCCTCGCGAGCGTTTTTCGACGGATTCCAATACCTATATTTTATACTAACCGCTTGTCGATATAAAATTAGATACCTATACCGTATAAAGAATGGCTATAAACGTACCCACCTAGTAGCCAATCGTATTTTATCCTCAAAAATCAATAAATAAGCAGACAAATCTGCTTTTTTTTTCTTTCTCTAATCAGGACAAGTAAACGCTCAGGGAATGTACAAGAAGAGATGCGCTCGCCAAGCTCACGTTCCATTTCTCTCGAGGAACGTATCTTTCGTTTAGTTAAAGATCTAATGAGAAATGTTAAGCTTTTCTGTTCCCGGCGGGTTATTTTCTTGAGATATTTCTAGATGATACCTACATTTTCAGTAACTGACGAGGCACACAGACGCAAATAAATCTTGGTGAACGATTTTACGTTTGCTCTCAGACATAATTAGTACATTCCCAACGACATCTGACAACAATATTGCACATCACTGAACTATATATGGCTGATTCGTAGCGACCATCAGGAAAATCTGCTCTGTAGAATGGATAAAAGGCAATAATGGATATATCATTTAAAAAGGCCGAGCATAACCCAGAAAAAAATATATCGGACTGCTAATGGACCACTCTTCCAAACTGGTTAGACACTTTGTTAATCTGATAAGTCGCTAACTAAAACGTTTACTAAACCTGCATTGTGTCAGATGTATGGCACGAAAAGTTAGCTATGCACCATCGATTAGCCATGCCTTATTATAATTGAACTGCCATATTTATGTTTCCTAAGTACAGTAAGTGTAAGCTCAGTGTATCTCAGCAACAAACGTAGCTTGTGGTATTACAAGTTTCACAAAAAAGTGGCAAAGGGTCTCGGAAAACGCAATTCATTAACTGAGATACCCTGCAGTCTCAACATAAATAGGACACACGGTACATATTAAATCCTTTATCACTACCTGCAAATTCAGGTGGCGAAGTCATGGCAAGTGCTAATTCCCTAATGGAGCTTCTTCGCGGGAGTAAAATAGTTACTAGATTTCTAATCATATAAATATAGTTAAGAATCGTTATTTCACTGATGTGTACTCATCCCAAGGACATTTAAGACGGATCTCGCTATTCTTGAGATTGTACGATGGTCCTATTAGAGCGAGGGGCGCCATTGTGTAATTCTGGTGTACAACCTCATGGAATTCATGGAACTATGGAATTCTTGGAATTATGGAATTCAATTCATGGAATTATGGAATTATGGAATTCATGGAATTATGTAATTCATGGAATTATGGAATTCATGGAATTATGGAATTCATGGAATTATGGAATTCATGGAATTATGGAATTCATGGAATTATGGAATTCATAGAATTATGGAATTTATGGAATTATGGAATTCGTGCAATTATTAAATTATGGAAATCTTATGAAAATAATAAAATGATTTTAGCTATCTTAAGGTTGTCGTTTAATTTATAATTAATATAAATATTTTTGAAGTGAGTATTTCTTATCGCTCGGTATGACTATGTTTTGCACGGGATTAAATTAATCTCGTCCGTCATAAGACGCTCCATCAGGAGACGATTCAAATATTTATCTCACCGTCTAGAAGACGCTATGCGGAATGGTGATATTTTTATAGCGCAGTTAAAAGGAATTATCGTATTAAAATCGTCGATTTAATATTTAGAGAGTAATTTCGTCGATTTGTTATCATTATACAGAAATCAAAAGAAAACCTCAAAAACTTGTAAGGTGACGACGTGAGACGGCGCAGCTGCCGAAGCCGAAGATGTGTTCGCGTGTTGAGTCAAACAAAACCATCAAATTATATACGATTCAATTGAATTAATTCCTTTCGGCTCGTAAGGCGGAAATTTGAGGCATAAGATTGAGAACCAAAGATTAGAGGGGGACTCGAACTGTTTTTTGGAGATCGTGGAGAATGTCGCAATTTATTAAAGTTAAGGAGAAAGTGATAGGCGAGAATTAAGAGGTTCAATTGAGATCCAAGTCGTCCACTTTTTATTTGAAAGTTTGTTTCATAAAGGACGTACTTATCCCTCGGAATGACTGTATCTTTTGCATGAGACAAAATTCATCTACAAGAATATACTTACTCATCTACTTATCTCTATAATAGGTCCCTGCAATCCATTTTTGGAAGTTATTGGAATTCAATAGAATTCTTTGGAAATCAATGGAATTTTTTGAAATTCAATTTAATTATTTTGCCATTTTGAAAGTCTATGTTGAAAGAATATGTGGAGAACGGAGTAATGCTCTATTTTGTGTTGAGCCATTATTTAATCAATGAATTATATTTATAGGCTTTTGCAGATCACTACTGAAGTCCTGGTGTGGGGTAATGTAGCCTATGGGATATTCTTTTAGCATAGGAAATTCAGACGAGGCAATGCTCGTTGCCATACAGAAATGCGAACTATATATAACTATTGAGAATAACATATAACCCGACTTGAAGAAGCGCAGGTCTATCTCACATCATGGACCACCAGATCTTTGGTCCTTTGAGACTTTTTAGACAGAAGGATGGGACATATAGTGAGTCTTCTACTGACGCTTGAACAACTCAGGCATATTTGGTGCACAATACCTCTAAACCAATTCTACCACCCGCTGGAGTCGATGCCACGAAATGCCATGAAATATTATATTCTGTACTAAAGGACTAAAGTGTGTTTTTAATCCGGAGGGTGCAGTTTGTTTCCCGAATCGAAGTTGAGGGCAACAAACCGAAGCATTGGGACTCACTTTAGTCCTCTGACATATATGCTATTTCTTGTGCTGCGGTAATCAGCTACAGCAATTTCAATGTTAAAGCAAGTCCTATTTGGAAGAAAACACTTTGTTTGATGGTAGAATGAAATCCAAAAAATACATGGATAATGGTATAATGATCATAAAATATGGTGCAAGAATCAAAATGTATATTTGAAAATGATATTTGAACCACTAATTACGCACATTTTGTCCCGTATTGCCTTTTTTAACCCCTTCAGAGGAGTAGTTCAAATGGGCAGTAGGCGCAATGTTTAACTGACACCTTTAAATCTACCGACCTCCAGATAAATGCTGTCTAAAGCGATGAAAGTTGAAATTATAAATTTATACAAAGGTCACAACAGTGCTAGACAAGCTCGCGATTTACTTGTAGTCCAGTATCCTGATTAACCAACCTTCCATTTCAACGTATGTACATTACATAAAAATAATTAAAGGCTGGTTCAGTTACGACTCGAACATTATCCAATACCTGTGTATAGTTGTGAACCGCACATATTCTATAGGTTGATGCGTTTTTTTTAAATGGAACATAAGGAAACACCATTGCATGCAAAATCGTATTTGCGACATACACACTTCGCGTTCAAGCAATCTGAAACATCGGAGTTTTGTTTTTGGTAATTACTGTAATTAGGATGTAACCACTTTAATATAGGGTGCAGCGATCCTAATATAAAATGGTCTTTACCCATCACATCCTAAATATTTGATAAACCCGATTCGGAAGAAAAACAAAAGCTGCATTCATTTTTATACACTCGTTGTGTAATGACATTTTTACTTCAAAAGACGCAATTTTCAAGTACACAATTCTTGTGTGAATGGATCTTATACAAACTTGTCACTTCGGCTGCTTGCTCCCCAAGGCACTCAGAAAAAGATAATGCGTCCCGGGTCTACCATTCATCAGCTGCAGGCGATTGAAATCGACGTTTTGATATTAGGCAATATTGTTACCAAGTTTCTGGAATTGGATTGAGCAACAAGATTTTAGTGTCATACCTGTCGTACCTTACACGGCGGTTTTTGCCTATTCAAAAAGGATTGACATGAATAATTTATAATTCTTCTCGTAATTGAATTTTTAAAGACTTGAACGCGTTTTATTTGGTTAAGTACTAGTATTTTAATTAAAATTTTAATTTCGGAATCAATTTTTGAACAATGTGCTGCACGGAAGTATTCTTATTATAAACCCTTATTTTTAATGAGAACGTTAAGAACCGAAGAATGCACAAAAGAAAAGTTAAACGATATTGCTTGAAATATTACAGAAGATGTCTCGCGATTTAATTTCCGCGAGCATAATTGATTATAATAAAGGGCTCGGCTTATATCTAATGTGGGAAGATGCAATTGAGTTACATTACAGAATGGTTTTGTTAGTATTATTACATTATTGCGGACCCTTTTGTTTATTACGTTTAAAGTTTAAACACGCATACGTAACTAGGTTAGTACGTTTCCATTCTTATTGTCGCTTCACGTTTAAGAAAATTTTGTAGAAATAAATAACAATTTATTAGCGACAGTAATAATTACGTAAATGGCAATTTAGGCAAGAGAGAATCCTTAGCACTGTTTATCAATTTTAACTCATAGGGTGTAATTTGTGACCAATTTTCCTGTAGGAAACACGCAACACATCTGAAATGCGTTGAATGGTGTTAACAAATACATCAAAATAGTACATTGAAATACAAGTGCAGAAACGGTATTATTGAAAAACGAGTATAAATGTAGGAACACGAGCGCCAGCGAGTGTTCCTATTATACGAGTTTTTCAATGACCGTTTCGGCATGCGTGTTTCATACTATTTTTTCTACGAAAGTGAAAAATTCTTCTCTAGAAATTAGAAATTTCAACTAGCCAAATAACGACAAAAAATCGTATGTCTGATCGTAGTTGGATGTTTCAATTGTAAATGATCCAGTAAGCCGGTTGCCATGACAAAACATAATTGTTTGAAAAATCGTAAATTTAAGTCAAACAATTTGTGGCGTAGTGAAGAAGTGTTAAGATAGATTTTGACGAAACTGAAGATGAAGAAGGTATGTGCACCCCGCCGGACGTTGCGGAAATGGCTAATGCGGTTTCGCATGAATTGCTACCCCAAAAGTCTAAGCAGCGTTTCGGAAAGGAGCGTTTTCATAAGAGAACAAATCGCTAAGTTTTTGAGAGAAGCGCCTGATGAAACATTTGTAATGATGAAGGTTTGTGAATTTCTTATTGTATTTTTAAATCATAAATAAGCATAATTTAATTACAGGTTGCTCGTCCTTGGAGTGGCTGGAGCTTGCCGTCGGAGCGAACGTTGTAAAATGACTGTAACGGATTTCACAGAACAAGATGCAATTTTATTGATACCTAACGATTCCTGACTCCAAGAATCATGCCCCAAGAACGTTTTCTGTAGCAGAAGGCAAAGAAAATTCTACCATTGTCTGTCTTATATAACGAAACTGTGAATAAAGCAATACAATTACAAAGAGTTACTTCGCATATGTTTATTAGCGTGTAGAAAATGCGTGCAGAAAATATTTTTTTCTATTTCGATGTGGAAACAATACCGAAACCGTACTTGATTGGCCCAGTTTGCGTGCGTTTCTAGACAGAAATGATGCTGAAAGAAATAGAAACGCATTATTTTTTTTATTTTGTTGGATTGGTACCCCTCGCTTTTTTGCTGTCAACGGTATCCGTTAAATCAAAACTAAACATAACCCCCAGAACAAAAAACTTAGAAGGGAAACGTAAACGGGAACAACTGAGTGCAGATATAGTTAGTTTGGAGAACATTCAATAGATGGCGCATAGTTAGCGGGCGTGTTAAAGTTACTAAATCTAGTGACTTTAGTGCTTGTGCGCCATTATGACAGTTGAATTTTGAATTTTGATTGACGGCTTATTGTGCTTTAAGTATAATTAGTATTCATTATTACAATGAATTATGCATATACAAGTCGAGAACGTAAATGTTGTGTGACAAATTGTGAAGACGTTTCCCAAAAATGGAGCCCGAAGTTTTTAAGAATTGGTTTAGAATATAATGTGGAAGAAATTTACACAAAAGTTTTTGGTTTGTGAACGTCATTTTTCTGGCTGCGCTTTAGAACCTGGAACACGAAGAGATTTAAAGCGTATGGCAGTTCGCACATTATATTTAGCAGGTAGCACTAATTGAATTGTAATAAATTGCTACATATTTTGTTTTTAGAACGATCTCGAGAGCATCATACAGTAGAGTTTCATGAAGTTGATCTTGTATCTTGTATAATCATATTAAATTAAATATAACTCCTTGATTGGATTAATTGGAGTTGTTACTTATAAAACAAGTGCTCTGTACTCTTTGAAGGCCCTGACTGGTGAGGTGCATCCGCATTAAACTGAATTTATTTGGACCCCTAACAAACAAAATTGGACTTCACTGGCTGGATTCATTTACCTTTTAGGTTTCAGTTAGTCAAATCCAATGTTATTGTTACAGATCCGGAGAAATTCAGTATCATGCGGACGTAGCTTACATTTTAATATTTAAATTTGGCGCCATTCACGCAAAAAGCTGCTGAGAACATACACGAGATGGCGCGTCATTTTTACATTACATTACAGTTTCCATTCTAAGTTTGTTGTTCTATGACATAACCTGTAAAGTGTAAATAACGTACGATGAACTTGACCGATTGTATTAATTCCGATTAATTTTGAATATATACTCCAAAGGGTAGAACTTTTTTATTTTTACTTAGCGTAGTAAAATATGCCAGCAGTACATTCTTGCTTACTTTTTGAACTCCCTTCTCGGCCAGCCAGTTTTCAAAAATTTTGTACTCGTACTTTACTTTCGATTTTACAGGCAGTAAATTTAACGTCGCTTCATTGGCAATCTCTTGGGTCTCTGGTGGGGTACAAGAGACGTGTTTGTCATCCGTATTCATCATAACTGCCGCAAAATGGAATTATGACCAAATAATTAAAAGTTTGAAGTTTGAAAATACAGGAATCAGGTTAACCAACGTGAAAATAAATGAACTGTGTCTATTACCAACATACACTGAATGATAGTTTAAAATTACCTAACAACGCCTAAAGGCAATATTTATAATTTGTATAATTTGTTATTTAAAATAAAAGTCGAAATAGAAAAAATAGTATAAAGCACACGTGTCATTTGTCTACTTGTCGCACTCGGCTTTTGCCGCATTCGCCGCTACGCGGCTTATGCGGCAAACTACCTCGTGCGACAATCTTCGTCAAATGACACTTGTACTTTAATACACTATTGCCGCACTAGTGTTTCAAAGACCTGTTTTCACAATCAATTTACCTACAAAAACAATCGTGTTTCTACACTTTCGTAGAAAAAAATACTTTTGCTCCATAAATTGCAGACACCTGCAAAAAAATGGTTCAAATTGAACCACAATTTGTATAATAATTATTTTTAACTTCAATTTATGTTGTAAAGGTGAAGTAAATATATTATAAAAGTAAGTACGACACCACCACCACCATTATACGACAAATGTCCTTATAAAAGTCCACATTTTATGTTTCCCGGCCGGATTGGCGTTGGGGGTGAGGGTTTACTTACTTTTTTTCGATGATTGAACCCTTAATTTTCGGTCTACTTATTAACGAGCGATAAATGGCAGTACTTGAGACCGAAATTCGGCGCAACGCGGAACTGGTATCAGGGAATGCAATGTCCTGCATTTTACAGAACCGAAATTTGAAGGCTCATTTTTGGTCACACTAACAGTTGCAGTACAACGAAAGAGACTGCCCTAATTAATTACTACAGAAGCAAGCAAAAGGAGATAACTAATCCTTCCAGTTAGATTTAATATAAAGTTCTCACATTAGACAATAAGAACGTTTATATTATGAACGCGTATACGCATTCACTATTTATGTTTTAAAAATGTAACTGTTTTAACTGACCCCAAACAGTGTCAAATTTGTTGCAACAATCTTAAAACTTAAGGTTCTTGTATACGTTTAAACCGCCTATGGAAAATAATGTATTCTTTGTTCAATTCCAGAGCAAAAGTAAATGTTAGTTCACGAAAGTTGGTACAATGGTTAAGGGCGATATATACAGGGTGGTGACTTGCGTAACGCATCATAGGGATTTCAATGTAAAATTCATAACATGCGATTATTGGCTCCCCAAATTATTTTAGAGCAAAAATGTATTAAGGTTTATTATAGGAAAAAATTTTTTACGTCAATCAACCCTATTAGTTTTCAATTTTTTGCATAATAAAGACGGAAAATTGGAAAATAAAACCCCCATCTTTTTCAATAATCTGTGATGCCATGGAATTTTATAATACAAAGACTACGCCAATATCCGTCATGCCATGGAATGTCCGCTATAAAACAAATCAAATTCTATCAAAAAGTATTATATTTAGAACAGCGAATTCAACATAAAGAAAGACCAAATTACTAAAAACGGTTTCCTAATATAACAATTTACAATAAATGTTCGAATAAGTCACCATTAACTGCAATACAGTAACCAAGTCGATCATAAAAGCCATTTCGAACTGCTGCTAATTGATAACTGGATATCTTTTTGTTTTAAAAAATTCCATGGCATCGCAGATTATTGAAAAAGATGGGGTTTTTATTTTCCAATTTTCCGCCTTTATTATGCAAAAAATTGAAAACTAATAGGGTTGATTGACGTAAAAAATTTTTTCCTACAAAAAACCTTAATACATTTTTACTCTAAAATAATTTGGGGAGCCAATAATCGCATGTTATGAATTTTACATTGAAATCCCTATGATGCGTTACGCAAGTCACCACCCTGTATATGAGTGAACCATGTTTACATAAATTTAAAAAAATAGAAATTTTATTCAAAAAGTGACTTTGAAATTTATGAAATCGTAAATAATAAATAGGCGTAAAACAAAAATTTAAAATAACGATTTTTACACATAACGACATAGAATTGCATAAGATATACGATTTTTAGCAATAATTGTCAAGAACATTTTAATAAGAAACCATCGGAATTGAAATTCATTTGAAGTCTACGCCCCTCATGTAGATCATACGGATACCTAGAGGCATTTATTATTGATTATTACAATAAATAAATAACCAAATAGACATACATTTTGAATGTAATGGTAAATACCTACCTATATCCATAATAAATACCCACTATGTATGAAATATAGTATATATCTCGGTAAAAAAACGAGTGTATAAATTTTTCTATATAAAAGTTGTTTAATATATAATTTGTCATAATATGGCAGTATTCAGTTGTTTTTTTTAGAAAACAAATGAGTAACGAAAAACAATTGAATTTTTTTAATTTGGCTCATTGGTAGAGATTTTTTTTCTTTTCAATGACACCCTTATACACACCTTTACACCCTTATACCCTTACACAAGAAATACCCTTGAACACCCTTATACAAGAAATTAATTTTTGTTCAAACTTTTCATGATACGTTAGGCCACTCCCTTGCAGTGGTGAACGTTTTGAACATTTGCTGCGGTAAAAACAATTTCACTGCTAATTTCATTTTGTCATCAAGGTTTAATAAGAAACGTACACGTTCTATTGTTTTATTTTGGTGTATAATACCCAGATTAATGTTAATGATAAAATTAATTCATAGTTTTTAAATTTTTTTGAAATTTTATCGAGATGTTTCATAAACATGGCATCATAATTATTAACGCTTTCATCGAAATGATTTATTTACCTTATCATTAATGCAATAATGGTAATTAATTATACTTGGTGTACTATCACTTTCTTCAAAAAAAATATTGGCCCGAGGACGAAGATCAAAAAGATGAAAAGGAAGTAGGCTCAAATAAGTTAAGATCGAATGTTATATTTGTCAATACCTTATAATATCAGGAGGTTTCTATTAAACGGATTTGTGAGCATAACCCGTCAAATTGAAAGAAAAGAAACTTCACAAAATTATCACACTATTAAAACCCTTATTAATAGTAATGATGAAGTTTGTCATAGCACCATGTTCTACTTTCTTACAAGTCACGATCCAATCTGTTCTTCAGTACAGGGCATGGGCACGCAGAAGACAAAAAAAGGATATTTTACCACAGAAACTACATATGCATGACCTCTAGCGGGAAAATAAAGAACTTAGAAATAAGAACTCTACCAATAAAACGTAACGGTTACCAAAAGGAATATAATATAAATGTTGAATGTAAAAAGTCACGTTTCAGAATTACAGCTGTTGAAATGTGTCGTATCAAATGCAAATAGTTGCAATGCTACACACTTATATAATTTGTGTACATTTTGTGTACTTACTTCCACAAAATGCTGGAATTGTGATACAAATACCTATCCTTAACCACTGTATACTTTGCTTAAACTTGGAGAATAACTAAGAGGATTTTTAAAACAGAATTTGCAATTGAAATACAGTTGTCATACCTCATAAAACTAAAAAACTAAATTTAAATATTTTTGCGCAAATAAAAACTTTTGCACACGTATAGCTTAGAAACTTCCATAAATTTCAAGCTAACGTAATTAAAACGGTTTAGTTATCAAATGCAGTCCCTGGCCTCTAATTAAAGCAATTTCGACAGTTTAACCTAACTTTGAATGAAAAATTAAAGCCTTTATTAGAAATTTAAACTGCGTTCGTGTGGTTAACGTTTCTTATACGAGTTGCTCTAGCGTGATGTTCAAACTTTAGCCACTAACTACGCAAACTTCTAATCTAATGTTCCCTTTTCTCCAAATTTCATTCTGAAGTGTTCCCTTCTTTTCGATTACGTGGTGTGATTTTTGTCTACTTAGAAACAAATTTTGTAACAACTTAACAAGTCATGCATGTCGGGCACTGCATTGATAAAAAGACGTGTATAGAAAGTGGAAGTTGCGAGATTCTTTTCTGTAGTTGTTCATCAAAACAAGAAACTTTTAATTTGATACATAAATCTCGATCAGAAATCACACAAATTAGAAAACTTGAGCTTCCCGCAAATAATCTTCCAAGCAATCCTGATACTTATACTGATAAAAACCCGTTAACCGTGTTTACCCCTAGCATTGATTATACTAGTGTGTATAATCAATAAAACTGACAACAATAATCAATAAAACTAACACTAGTGTGTATAATCAATGCTCCTAGAAAGGAACCCAACCATACGTCGAATTAAATGCAATTCAATGAAATCACTTGCATAGGTGTAAGTATAACAAAGGAAAATACGGGATGCCGGTTAACATAACCGTGGATGAAAACGCGTTTTTATGCCATACCAGACAGTTACTTTTCTGATTACGCAAAAATCGCCTCTCGTTAGGAAAATGGAAAATGTCATTGCATGATTCTTATTTGCGTAGTTTCTCATCAGAAATGAATAATTTTCTAACTTTTGTGGAAATAACAGCTCTAAATATTTTGTGTTAGTCGTAACATAACAACCGTAGTCTACTATTACCTATTAATGTCTCCATTTCCCACTATAATAGTCTTATTTAGATGGGACCAAAACACATTAAAAACTTTGGAAATTTAATTCATAACAATTTCGATTGCGCGTAAACTTTGATATCCGATATAAAACCATATTGTCTATTAAATTTAATAAAAAGTGCCTATATTGCTGCGAGACACTTTTCTGGCTTCATTGTAAAAATTCGCTTGTTTCCATTTTAATATTGACATAAAAATTTAGAAAATTCCAACCAACCAATCTATTGCTACTTATATTTTAATTGAACGCCGCCGTATAGGTTGGAAGAATTGCAATATGCTTGCGATATAGGATTTTATATACATACAAGAACGAAATGGTTTTTTTTCACTTTTGTCCTCTCTGTGTTTATTGATAAACATCCCCAACAAAAGAGAAGGAATCTTATTTCGAGGAACATGTGTTATATTCCTGTGCTCACAAATCAATATACCTCGCATAAATCTTAAAGAAACCTTTTATTCCTTTCTAATATATTCGTTTTATTTATTTTTGCTCGTGGAAGCTGTCTGTATGCATTGTAAGTTTGGTTAAACATTCTTTGAAAGAACAATAATCTGGAGATTCTGTCTAAATTTTCTTTTTCTTTCATTTCAGACATACAAGAATTTTACGAACTAACGCTTTTGGATGAAACTAAATCAATTCAACAAAAAACAGCGGAAACCATTCGAATCGCTAACAAATGGGAAACCAGCGATGGTCCAATTGCAACACCCTTCGCAAGTAATGATGTAAGTTTTTTTTCATTTCCTAGTTGAAAGATGCGATTTTTAAACTGAAAGAGGGATTACCTACCGAATTTTTGTAGCATCTGGTACTTTATAAACGTTTAGATCGGTTGCTGAAGTTTTCAAATTATAAAGTTAGAACCCTCATTTCAAACGGAGTGTATGAAAGAATTCTATAAACGACTCTTTCGCAGATCTACAAAGTATACGCTTCATTTCACATATATACTGAATCCGCCGTCCACATTCTCTCATTATACGATTAAAAAAGAAATTTATAATATTATATACTTGTAGCTTAATTAATTGTAATTTAATGATCAATTACATTTATACACGGTTAATAGTATCGACTATAAGGTTGCTTATTGAATTTGTATTTAGTGTAGTTTACCACCTCTGCGAAACTGAGTGTTTATATAGTGGTGCAGCATAAATTTGAGGCTTGATAAAAGCGATCCTCCAGAAACCACTATTTGCAAATTTTTCATGAGCGAGGGTTAGCCTTTATATCGAATTTTGTTTAAAAATAGATTTCCTGGATCTGTTGCGTTTCGAATATTGCTCAGAATCCTTACATCACCTGTTTCTGATGAACAGACATGTCCCCGCCACCATAATCGGCGATCGAATTTTAAGAAATCGACCTTGAACACTCTATGAACTCAACTAATGCCATCGGCCTTGAAGGTAGCGCATAGAACTGGCGGCATCTACGTTTCACCTTCACATTAGTTCAGGAAAATACCTACCGTTTAGTTTAGACAACAACCACGATTATCTTCAGTGAGTTTAGACAACAACTACCAGGACCTTCAGTGAGTTTAGACAACAACAACAACGATGACCTACTTCAAATGACCTTGGAATTGGCGCACGCGCAGAACTCAAAGTAAGCCCGGATCGCTGTTACTGGAAATCTCCTTCAAAAGAACGACGAAGAGTGCGAGTTCCAACAAAATATCACTGGATAAAATTCTGATTTAGGCGTCTTGAAGAGTGAAAAAACGTCCCTACGATCAATAATTTAGTTAATAAAATGAAAGAGAAAATTAACTGCATTCCAGGTAAACAAACAATAAGAAGCGGCTGTAAACACAAAAAATGCCACAATAAAAGAAAATTATTGATGGAATGGATTGACTGAACATTTCTACGTCGCAAACTGATAGTAGGTATAATTACGATTTTAGTGTATTTATAAATTCGGTACACATTCTTATGCTAGATATGTGGCTTGGTAATTTATTAAATACGTATAAACACGCTTATAGGCCTCAATACTGGCGTTAAGGGTCCACACAAAAAAAAAGAAAGTTAGAGTTGCATATGTGCAATACATTTTTGATATGATATACTTCAATTTCAGTTTAGAAGAAGAATCCTACTCCAAAATTTTAGAATTGGTTCACAAATAACGAATGTGGGTCTGGGCATGCGCAACAATTATTGTTTTGCGTGTTTTTAGTGGGATCGCATGCGCAAAACAAATTTATTCGAATAGGCATTAGTTTTACCTCTATTCGAAGTGCCTCCATACAAAATTTCGTTTAAATATTTTAACAAAGGAAAATTGTATTGTTGCGCAAATACAAAAGTTATCGTGGACAACGCACAACTGCACACGGACAGACAGACGGACGGAGAGACAGACGGACAGACAGACGGGAAGACAGGAATAAAACATTACAAACGATCTCGAGGATCGTTCATAAACGGCAAAAGTAAAATTATGGTACATGAAAAACACAGATTTTTTACCATAACTTTCTTCTTGAGCAGCACAGAAAAAATCCCTTCCTTGGTGCAAGCCTCGACACCATAACAAACCAAATAACGAAAAAAGTAGAACAATAGTTCTTAATATAAAGAACTAGCAGCGACGGACGGACAAATGGACAGTCAGACGGACGGATAGACAGACGGAGGGACGGGTGGGCAGACGGACGGATGGACAAAGTGGCCACAATAGCGCATTTTTATAATTGTTGTAGAAATGCGCTAAAAATTAGATTGCGCATGCGCAAAACAAATATCTTGATTCGGCCTTGGAAATGTAACCTGACATCGAAAAAAAATAGGTACATTGACCTGGGATGGCCTCGACAATATAATTAAACACAACATAAAAGTGAGCTCATTGACTTTGACTCACTTTGATAATGCAATTACGCACTACATAAAAAAATAAGGCCCTTGACCTCGGATGATCTTGAAAATATAATTTGACACGGCAAAAATGGGTTCATTGACCTTGTATGCTGTTGAAAATGGTATTTGACACCGCAAAAAAGGGACCATTGACCTTGTATGCTCTTGAAAATGCTATTTGAGACCTCAAAAAGTGGGTCCATTGACCTTGGATGACCTCGAGGATGTAATTGGCACCAGGAAAGATTAAGTCATTGTGCCCTCCTGTGGCCTTGAAATTGTAATTTGTTACCACATAAACACGTAGCACGCGATTTTTACCTTGACCTAATTTCCAAGGTCACGACCACGTGACACGCGATTTTAATCTTGGCCTAATTTCCAAGGTTACCGCCACGTGACCTTGATCTACTTTCCAAGATCACCACGCCATGTGGCGGGCGACCTTGAAATGGTCCAGGATCGCCTCCTGTTACTGTCAATAATGACAGAACTTTTTTTAGGTCTCTAGTTAGTCATGCATTTTTGTTTTCAAAAATGGAAAAGCTTATTAAATTTAGTTGGTAAAATTGCAATTTTTCCCCATCTCTACTAGTTTCGACTAAACATAGGAAAAGCTAAAATTCTTCTGTACCTACGTGTGTTCATGACTGAACCCCTCGTAAATGAGTGGACGGATTTTGAGGAAATTTTTAATGTGACTCTGTGTGTCCCCGGATGGTTTAGATTGGGCCCGATCGGATTATAGCATTTTTGCATAACTTCTTTTTTCGTTTCGCGAACTGCGATAAGTACAGGCCCCCAGTCACTTACGTGGTACGCGTACCGTGCTGTTGTGTTTACATTTTTACATTCTGTATGCTGGATTTCAGTTGTATAAATTACACCTTCCCAACTCTCTGGGTTGCTGTGAGACAAAGGATACAATACAAATTTGAACATGAAAAAAAAAAAAAAAACAATTTAATTATATAAATGATTTCTTAAAATTGTAAATGGAATTTTTTTATAGTAGTTATTGCTATAATTTTAGCAATTTTGATGGTAATCCAAAAGTGTGGGAAAATTGTTTGAAAAAAGTGGTAATTGATCCGCGAGCACCCTGGCGAGCACCAACAAGTAGTCCTATGATATCATAATAATCATAATCATAAGTTTATTAGTAAGTAGAATTGCAATAACAATTATTTACACTTCAATAATAAAAATAGTAGATATATAAATATAACAGACACAGACACACAAGTAATTACAAAGAAAACGAACACACATAGCCGTAACAAATTCACGCTTTCAATCAACTTTTTTTAATCCATAAGAGGCTGTTCTTTTACATAATTACATACCAAGCACGGGTTTTATGTAAAATTTTGTGTATTTGACAGATATGAGCTAAAATTAACCTATGAGTATAATCGATTTTTTGTTAAAAAACCGTTTTTTATCTTGTAAGGGGAGAAAGACAGCGGAAAAATGCATAATAATTGTTTTTTAATAAGGTATACGCCACAAGGTGCGTTCAAGCCATAAACAATGGGCACACGTAATCTCAAGCTTTAAAATGCTTACTTATTGCAAAAAATCGGAGAATTTTAACAGATTTGAAGATAAAAGTGCAAAATTGTCTGGTACCTACACCTTGTTTTTGCGACTTGTCAATGACGAGAATTAGGAATATGAGAAAATGTGCCTTCGCGGGTAACTACCACAGTGGCTTGACTCTTACTTCATACCATATGCCTATTTAGTATTGTTTGTTCTAAAGAGGTTTATTCTAAAGTACCATCACTGCAATATTGAGTATTAATTTTATACTTTGGAAAGCAATCAGCACCATTATCTAATGTTATTGCATCGTCTCTCGATGATGGCAGCGAAACTTTCATTTGCGAGTCTTAAATCGAATGCTTCCATAATTTCCTCCAGTATCCTGCCTTGCCTTCTTGTGGAAGTGCATTCTCACACCGTTCAAGCATCGCTCACGTTCCCTACGACAAATACCTTAACTGAAGGCTTTTTTGCACTCATATTTTTGTTGTACGACTTTCACACATTCCGCGCTTTTCCATGCTTCTTCTAATATCAGCGTGACAGACACAGTGAAGGAAGGGTATACTAATTTCAAATACAGCAGTGTAATATTTTCATTTAACTCTGAAAATGGATCATCCGATGTGTCTTAAGGGATCCGGAAGAAATGTTTCAGAGAAAAAACGGTCGGCCTAATCACCCTAAATACGAAATACTTTCCCTTAACTATAACACTCCATTATAAATATATCGTTATATAAAGGTTTCAAAAGCATAATATTTTATTGCAGAACAGAGTTTCGAAGTATATTTTTCACTTACGCTTTCCTGCTTGAAAAGTTTCGCATATTTTACTTCTTCCATGTCAAATGATGTAAGGGCAGAAAATAAATTTTCTCGTCGATTACTTACGTTACATCAACGTTTATTGCCCCTTCTTTCACATTATTGCCTTCGCAATCCGTGATGTTTTACTTCGACCATTTGTAGACATCATTCGGTTCCTTGCGTCTGTTCTTCTAATTCGACTTTATATCCTAATCCCCATTATATTTTGCACACATGTTACCTATTACATTAAGCAATTTGTTTTCTTTATCCTAACCAGTTCGTAATTTCCGCAGAAGGAAATAAATCTGATGGGAAGTTGTTACGTTAGAGCGACCTTTATAAATTGTAACAAAACCACTTCAAGAATTGGGTTAAGGAAGCGGTTTAGCGAGTTTAAAAATGTCTCTCGCTCAGTTGAATATGAACATGTTTTACAAGTGCACGTTTATTTTATTTTGCATTTAAATACCGAAATTCGGTTGAGGTGGTTTTGTCTGGGTTTATAAAAAGCACGTTTCCTGTAGGATAAATGTCACGGTCACGACAGCAAACCTGAATGACAGTGGCGAACTTTCAAAAACTGCACTAAACAGTAATATTTATGTTGATCGTTTATAATAAGAGATAAGTAGACCAAGGTTTATGTACTTAAAAGTTGAAATTACTCTCATTATTATTCCCTAAACAATTTACCGAGTAGAAACTTTTTGTCCTCGTTCCGAGTTTCTAATTAGTAGAAGCTGTTAGGGGTGAATCACCAAAACTAGGGCGCAAGTAAAGGAAAAAGCTGCTACAAGTTTTTAATTGACTGAGGTAAGACATTTGTGGGAAGTATTCTGGAAAGCGAAAACTTTTTACTAAAAACTATATATGTAATCATTTTGTGATTCAATATTTAACAATTTGGAGGTCTGCAGTGTAGGCTACCCACCATCCAAGATAATTAAATCGATTTTTGAGAATGCCCATAAAATATGATACTTACTCAATCTTTTTTATTATACCTGAATCACAATCTCCGTTTTAAACACTCAAATGCGTGCGAAAAAGGGCCTTTAAAACACACGTGCTTTAAAGTTGCTAAGTAACGATACATCAAGTATGACTTTTGAAACTGTCATCTGGGTGAATCTTAGAAAGGCCACCGCATCCCGACTGCCTTCGCCTTTTGGTTGTAGTTTGATATGAATTTTTATTAACTTCCCTTTATATTGGAAAGTTTATAAAAGCACATTTTACCACTTTATTAGAATTTTAATGATTAAATTCCACCAGTCACAGGGAAATGCAGCTCTAGTTTCAAGTTTAAATGCAATCTTTGCTTTTTTTCATAAGAAAATTGCTACTTGTAGCTTTAAGTAATGTATTATATATAAGTTTAGTTTGAAGCGAACGTTTTATGCGCGTTTGCGTTTGACGTAATCGATCGAAGTAATTTTATTCAAACCAATTATGGAAATTTCGTATGTTTAATTAAAATTATCTTTTTAATTTTTTTTTAATAAATTCTATGTGGTGCTGATCAAAATTACACGGCAATCCATCATTGCGCCATATACTCCTTGTTTGCCCATTGTTAAAAAAACAAATTTTTGCTGTTTTAATTTGGTATTTATATATTTCGTTTGTGTGTAATAATCGGCCGGAAGAAAACCCGATTTCGGTTAGATTAAATATCTTTATTTCTATTCAAGTATTTATATTACATTGTTACTATTGGTTAAGTTGAAGTTGAAGTCATAGCGACTAATCGCGCGTGTCGCTTGATGTGCGAATAACTTAATTGTTACTTAAGAACTAACTTTGAGGTTTGGTTTTGCAACCCTAGAAAATATGAATTGAACATGATTGGTTATCCCACTTAAAGATAGAAAACGTTTAACCAGTGATATTTCTTTCTATAATTACATTTCTTGGAATATTGCAAAAGATGACAAATGACTAAAATGACTAAAGTTTCCTCGAAAGGTCTAATCTTATACTAAGAAAGATTTACTTTACTAAAATAAGTGTTTGTGCAAGGATTTGTGTACAATACGAAGATTTAAACTGAACAATGAAATTAAAGAGAAAAATCTGGTAAGATTGACATTTACGCTTGAATTAGCAAGTACCTACTTAACTTAGGGCTAAATGACTAATATTACGCGTTACGAATTCCGAGGGTTATTACATGTGTTTTGCTTTGTACATATAACATATGTAAGTTTACTTAGAGCAAAGAGTAACTAATAATTATTCTTTGCTTAGGGTGTAACTGAGATCGAATACAAAAAGCACCACAAATAATGGCAGGGAAATGTATTGCACAAGTCGAATCAAATTCACTGAATGTACGGTAATGATACATTTGTGAACGTCCGCCACGGCGAATTAGATTATCACAATTTCTGCAAGAGGAAGTCTTATTAGAGGGTGCCTTAGTTCCGAATATCAGATAAAACTTTTTTATGTCGCATCTGATTTACATGACACTTTCGATATTGTATCGGGAGGCGATCCAACTTCAAATCTAATTACCGGGATCAACTATGCCATGCAACGCAATAGTATATTGCATAATAAGAGTGTTAAGAACCCTATTCCGCACGAGTATTTTGTAATAAAAACGAGTGCGTAATAGGCATTAGCACTCGAATTAGGGTGCAGTCTTTATTCCGAAGGGAACATTAGTTTATTGACCCTGTAGATCCCTTTTTTCGGTACTTATGGCCTGCAATATTGCGCTATTTTCGTCAACAAATTTTGCTCGGTGTTCTGTACCCTCTCTCTCTCGCTTCCTTTCTTTCTTTCTCTCTTTCTTTCTTTCTCTACCTTCTCCTTTCTCAAAATATAGAAGACCGGGGTCTCGTTGCGCTCTAGGGCGAACGAATCCATTGGTAGCTTGCTCTCCATCGTTAGAATTCGACTTAATTTATCATCGAAAACATTGCCGAATTCCTTCACAAGCGACTTCAACAATTGGTCGGAATTTGCTTGCATGACCGTGACCGCGTGAATTTCTGAGTCATTCAGCGGACGGATCCTGATCCACTGTCGGCCGCAAATGGAGTCGACATCATCTTACACAATGTCCAGTGGCTCAATTATCTCACCATAGTAAGACCTCAACCGGGAAGATGTTGGAAATTGAGAGTTCGGAACACAACTTCAAAAAATTTAGTTAACACATCGTCGAAACTGCTGCCCCCGTGTCCAATTCAAATTCACAATTGCTCCGTTCCACCTCGATGTTCACCATAAACTTGTCACTGTCACCGCTTCTGACGCCGGCGTCTGTCCAATCGTACGGTGGCAATGTAACCTACCTTCTTACACTTCGCACAAATTTTATCTTTCATGGAACATCTAAACGCATGGTGGCCGCATCTGTAACATTTTCCCGTGAAGTCAAATCTTGTAGTTTCTTTCGACGATGTCTGATAAACTTTTGGTCGGGCTCTGTAAGCTTTCCATGTTCGTTGCTCCTTCACTGCATTAACAGACTCACCTTGGGTTTGCTCTGGCTCTCTCGGCTTTCAATTTTTGACGTGTAAATTGCTGTCGCCTCCCGTACAATTTCGTCGAAGTTTGTGTCCTCTTTCAGACACAACAACTTCTGCCTGATATCTTAGTCACGTAATCCACGAATAAATTATGGCCGCAAATGTGTCTCGATGGTCGACTTTCCATGTAAAAGAGCAACTTATGGAGAGGCGTTTCAATTCTTCAATGAACTTCATAAGAGACTCGCCCTCAAACGTGTCCTCAACAAGTTAATTAATACGTGCATCGTAGGTTTGGTAGGTCCATTCCTTTTTTAAACAAAGTCTTTATTTATTTGCCAATTTCGTCGACCAATAGAATTGGGAATCACGAAAAAAGTTATAATAACCCAAAAATGGATTTATTCGGTTTTCTCTGATTGCTCTTCAATTAATCTGCGCATGAAATTGTATTTGTCGACAAATCAATAATAACGCACTGGGGACTGTGTTTTTACAAATCAAAAACGGGAGAGAGATTCCCAGTACGTTAACAAATATGTGGTGATGTAAAAAAGCGATTTCAACCAATTTTACAGGTTAATGGTGTGGAACTGGTTTTCCGATATTTCTTTTGGTTGAAAACAATAAAAGTAAATACAATTTAAATCCCTTGCCGTTACTACTTTTGCAGTTAACTAATTAATGTTTATCGTGATTATGATTATAAGGGTAGACAATTTCATTAGGATCCGATTTTATTTGTGCGGATACTAGAAACTTGTGATTCATGAGTATATTCAAAAGATGTATCATCTCTATCTACAGTTAGAACAGAAAGTGAGTTCAGGCGTTACCCAGACAAGTCAAGCGTCTAGTACACTTTATCAACATAAATCAGTGTTCACCTGAGATATTTCACAGACAATCCGCTACGGTATAATTGAAATGATGAAACTATCAACTTCAGAGACATCGAAAGTTCTCCTACAATAAGCGGATAGACATGGGTAATATTTCGTAAGCTTTCGGTGAAAGTTTCAAAGTTACAATGTAATTGCATGTTACACTTAAAGGATTTTATAATTATACTGGGTGGCGTAAATGTTGGTAACATCAGTAACAATTTTAAGGTAATCAATAAATAAATAATTTATTTATTTTCTTTTCTACATTTTTTTAATTTTGCCAACCTGTAACTATTTTAAATCTTACTTCTCCCGCTTGCAATGCGGAAATTGGCATATGCGCCACCCTGCACATATACCGCTTAGCTTGCTTTGTTCCTGGTAGTCGCGCAGCCATTTTCTCTCGAAAAGGATCTTAGTGTAGTGGCAGAAAGGTATCGGCGTAACAGGAACTACGTATCCAAAACAACCATTTTCCAGTTTTGTGTTAATGAACCTTATTTTGATTAGAAATGCTTAACTAATCACCCAAGCTACCCTTTATTCCATTATATACCAAAATATCCCAAAACGTCAGTCTAAATAACGTTCTATCGATGATTCCGTCCCTAACTGCTAGTAAAACGAAACGCTTTCAGGTGGCATCCCCAATAGAGGGTTAAGAAAAATGGTGTAACGGATGGTTACAAATAGAAGGGTGGTTCGGTAATCCTTCTCCACAGAACGGTTGCTAATTTTGATTTGTATCTTGTAAATGGTTGAATTCTTTTTCAGGATTATGTGCAAAATCTTCTGTTGACCGCTTATATAGTAACCCCCTTGTAACTTGCCTTTTTGGTACGTTTGTTTGCGAAAAAAAAATTGTATTAACTAAGGATAAAATTCAGTTCATTCCGCTTTCACTAGTATCTCATTAATTGATTGTCATCAAAATTTGTAAAAATGCGTATTTTGAAAGTTATATCTCAATATGTTTTGGAGGGCGTATGTAATATTCATTCTGACTTTTCTTTGAAACAAAAACTCCTTTTACCTTCCCTTTTGTAGACAAAGAAATTCTGATATCACTCTTAAAAGAAGGATGCACTAGAGATAAACCTACTCTTCATAAATAATTTACCCTAATAAACATATTCTTAAACTGAAATGAACAAATCTAATTCGCAATAAAATGCAAGTAATGTAAAAAGGCTAATGGAGACTCCTCGCGCCCAACGTCTGCTTTCGGGAAGATTGTGGGTAGCGGTTCTCGGGATATCTTCTCTTTCACTTTTTTAAAGGATATGGGCCGTTATTAAATGTTTCTTTTTGGTGTACATTTGCTAATATGCTTCATTTAATACGCATTTGCGATCAAGGCCCATCTAGTCTAGGTGCTTAGGTCCTAAATTAAGAGAGAGCTCGCACTTTTGATTAAAGTTATGAAAATTAGCACATAGGCTCTTTGACCCTTTTTCTTAAAGTTTTTTTATTTTTTTTTTTATTTTGCCTTTATTTTTTTTAAGTGGGCGGGGTTTCAGCCGAGGCTGCTCTACCAACCCAACCCACTATACATTTACAAATATCCATGCCATGTTTCGGCCACGCTGATTTGCTCCGAAAACCCCTGTTAGGAGAGGAGTGCACAGACCAATGTTGATGACGACTGGACCATTTTTTTTACTCTACTGGTTGTGAAGACTCCTTTAGACTATTTGGGGTCGAACACTGGCTACAGGTAAATTATGTGGTTACTATAGCAACGAAATAAAAAAGGAAATTGAAGTGTGTTTTGCATGGACGAATCGATACTGGTAAATCGCAGGATTAAAAGCATTAATATTACCGAGTAAAGTGGACTTATGGCATTTATCTCGAGAACGAGCTACAATTACCAAAGAAGGCTGTCCTGGCCTAGGGCTATTCATCACGGTGGAATGTGTGGATATCTACGATGTTTTCAAATAATCTGAACTAGAAGTATTGTAAAATTAGTTTTATATTTGTTACCTTATTAAAAAACTGTAAATCATTGCGGTAATGTGTAAAGACTTTCCTATTTTTATGTTTAATTCAACTTAGCTGAATTGGGAAAGATTGTTTAATTTTGTTGAATGAGTTAGATTATAATTCGTCGTCATATCAAAGTTTCGGTACGATTTCAGTATGATCAGTATGATTACATAATTCGTCGTCATATCAAAGTTTCGGTTTTTGAACTTAGTGCATATCAGTTCAAAGCTTTATTTCCACGCTTCTTATAGTGTTTTTATTCAATGATCAAAGTTAATACGATATTAAAGTTAAGTTAGACGTAAAATGTGATCACCTAGGATATATTACCTTCTTTTCTTTCTCTGCGCTACTGAATCCTTAAAATTATTCGTACACTTTATTTTGCGTAAGTGTGTCAATGAGAATTATAATAAGGGGGTTAGAATTTTGGTATTTGTAGATAATACCTGAAAAATTTCCAGTTATTTTAAATTGCAATATATGCGTTCAGCCATTTAGTAAAATTTTGAGTTTTGGTTATCGACCAGATCATACTCTTTAATTAAAATCAGATTTGATGGATCAAAGAGTATTTTACTATGCCAAAACTATAAAGGGAGGTAGAATATCCATTCCATTGAGCTAATCAATGCAATTCACATTTTTGATACATTTTATGGTATCCATTTCAAATTTTAATTAACCATTACAATTGCTGCTCCACTACAAAAAGGAACTTTTACATGTAGCAATTTAAATCACGTTTTTACTTTCACTGTACTGAATATCACCTATAAATTACTGTAAATTGCGAAGAGATGCATCACCAATTTGATTTTAGAAAATAAAATCAATATTAAATTAATATGGCCCCTACGTTCATTGTTGCTTTTAAAACGATAGAGTAACGTATTGTTCGAAATATTCAGGATTATAATGATTGATACAGCAATGGGTTTCATAGGGTAAGTCGCGTTATGTAGGATTATGCGGTTTCTGTTTCCATATGTTTCCAAAATTAATCCACGTCTAAATGTAATATTGATGACAACTTCCTACCGTTCGTGCCGAATACAGAGTCGAATGTGACAGGTGGAATTATTAATTGCATCTCAGCTTTGTTTTTGGAAGAATTTGCTTCCTGCGTTATTGAAATATGTCACAAACCTGTTAAGGCGGTATAATGTTGCAAGATGAATGTTTTAATTTTTGACAACCCGATTTTTATAGTGGGACTATTTAAGTTTGTGTTCGGCACATGAAACTGTGCTGTAAAACGATATTAATTCATTTTTTGGAAGCTATTCAGACCAAACATCCAAATTGAATTTGAAATATTAGGCGTTTTGAAGCGCCAGGAATTCGAATAACACAAAATCTCAAGGATATCGGTCTATCTGTCTTTACTCTTATTTCCGGCTAAACAGCTGAAACGATTGGAACCGATTTTGAGCATAATCACACATGCGCAGGTGTGTCAAAGTAACAAAAAAACTGTCAATTTTTGACGTTTTTCCGTATAATGGCTAAACTATTGCATAGAATAAAACCAAATTTGATACATAAGACACTTTTCTAAGAACTGAAGTACATTTATACTTTACTGTTCATTTTAAGAAGGGATCGGTAGAAAGCATAGGAAAGCTTGGAACTTCACTGTGATTGGTTAAAACACGAGTCAGTATTACGCATAATTTGGTAGCGTTTTATATTTTTCCCGTGTTTGCTTATCTTCAAAATCGCGATTTCTCAAATCATAATTCTCTGCTTTCATAATTACTTAATAACGGTGCGACTGAGCTTTCCTAATTACGGATAACAGTCCAAGTATTTGCCCGTACCGAGTGGTAGGTATTTGTGCCAGCCACAGCAAATATTTAGTTATCCTTGTAGAATAAACGCCCGTCAAAGCCATTTCTATTTACATAGGTTATAGTTAGCCTTTATTTTACATAGCGTTCGTTTATCTGGTCATGTTTGCGTTATTATGCCACTCTAGACGTTAAACCTAAGCTACCTACGTATAGAATCGAAAGCTCTTAAAATGAAACAAATTAAAGGCTTCATGGCACCATTAAACATTTATGGCCACTTACATATTTATGTTTCTTTTTTTCTTAAAAGGAATTGTATTGTACGTTGAGTTTATTATCCTTTTCCGCGACTATTTAGATTGTGGAACTAACCTCCACCATTGTAAAGTTCAAATTCGTCTCCCATGGGATATAATTTCCCGAAGGCACGACCCTTCATAATGTACGATCGGTTATTTGAATTTACGTAACACGAGAAACTTTCTTCGAAACCCAAACAAAATCCCGATAAAACTGATACCGCGAGGTGCGATAAAATTTATGAAGTATCCGCACAATTTTAGAAAGTCTCTAGAAGAATAGAGCATACTGTTAGATACTGTTGCTAATTTGTAGGTAATTTACTTTAGCTGCAAAAATAAAAGTGAAAACTACAGTTTTTTAAGTGGTGAAAATTATTAAACTTGAAGAGTGTAAGAAACAAGTCCTGTCATTTCTATATTTATGTATAGAGTGATATTTATTAAGTAAACATAGGGATTTACGTGTATTATTTTTTCCTATGTTTACTTTAAAATGACAAAAGCTCCTATGAAGTGCGTCTAATTTTATGCAACCAAAATAACTTAAAACAAGTAAAGATCTGATTGTCACATTAATTAATTTGATAATTGTTGCTTTGGTTTCCATATTCTTAATTTCGTTCGTATTCAACTGAAGAAAAAGTTGCTATTGGCATTTGGTATAGTGCACGTAACAGTTTAAGGAACGTAAGAGATTTATTTACTGTGAAGCCAAATCAATAATATTCAAATTAGAAGCCCTGCAGAAGAGATTTCGTTATTTAAAACTAGACATAGGGAAAAATAATACACGTCAATCTCTATGTCTACTTCTTAATGAATATCACTGTATACTATCATAATAGAAAATATCAAACTTGGTACGTGTTTTGGAGAATTGAACAGATGGATGGACAACTGAAAATATAGACGCGTTGAACTTTAGGGTTACACTAAAAACCCTTACTACCCTGCGAGCTTTACTATATGTAGCTTGCGTGAATGGTGGCATTAAGCTCAAATGGACCTCAACCATTTTCTGTTTTTTACCACTTTTATTTATGTTTGATTGATTAGTTTATTCAAATTCATAAGTCTTCGTTGATCCACCTTTGACGATTCATTGGAAAGTGTTACAATAGCAATTTTGTTTTATACATTAATAATTAACTGTGACTTTCGAAATAAATGCTCTTTGTCTCTCAGTTCACTAAGAGATACCGCGCCTGCTTTAAGCAGTGACTTGTTTCATGAGCGAGGTGACTATGAAACATCATATTTTAAAAACTATATTTGAATTTATATTTTGTTAAACATAGGGAAATTTACACATATACCGCTTCATAGCGAACGTGAACGAAAGTATGTCTGGCGATAACAAGCGATAATAAGAAACGTATTGGGAAAAATTATTATTGCTGGTTTATTTCGTGTCAACACAAAAGGTTTTCGTTTTAACTTCGGGAGTGACCACGTATAAATATCGGCTTGTGATACAATTATTTCGCGCTCGGTATGTATAGCTGGGTTGGAAGAAAGATCATCGCGTATATGTGAAGATTCGTGGTTCGATTTCAAGAACCCAGAACGCGGTTTTAGTTGATAAAATTTATTTGAGTCACGGTAAAGTTAGCAGTTTCACGTCGAGTAAAAATACATATTAAGGGGCGAGACGTCCTGAAGAAACATTCAGGCAAGTCCGCATTTGCGAATAATCGTGAGATGCCCTCCATTTTATACGTGTGCGAATAGACGCATTGCAGTGGTTTGCAAGATGAGGAAAAACTTTTTAGCAGCCTGATTCGCACCAAGGCTTTTTATTTACAAGTGGTAAAATTTACGCAAAAGAGCATGTTCGAGTCGGAAACCGCTTTTCAAATATAAAACGGAACCAAATGAACCGAACTTGAAACTCATTGTGATAATCAAAGAATCTTTTTTTCGGATTGATAAGTAGTAACGGCTAGTTAAAAGCCAGATTACTAAACCTTACATTAATCACGAAGATCAATTTTACCAAGGTGGTGCAAAAAGCCAACTGTACCATCGAAGCGATCTGTTTTCATATTTTTAAAGGAAGCGGCATTTTCTAAGGAGGTATAACATTAATTGTTACCAGAAGAAAATATTATCGACACCAATAATTACCGTAAGTCATTTTTTTTTATTTGTATAAAGTAGTGGCCGGAGATTTTTAGTACTTTGCATAAGAAATTTTGTTTGAAGTAATTTCAATATTCCCAAAGGAATCAACGCGTCAAATATTTGTATGAAACAAATTTTGTGTTGTATTTATTAATAAGAATCAAATCCAAACAAAGGAATTGGGTGATTTACCTTCGTTGATTGGGAATTGTGTACTTAATTTCGGTGATACCATTCTTTTGGTTGGATTAAAATTTTTGTCGCATTAAGAGGTGTGTGTACAGGGTGTTTTTTTGGGAGCTTTAGTTAAAAGTTTAAATTGGGCTAAATTAAAATCGACACAGTGGAACATTGGCATTTTATTCCTGTGCATAATTACGATTTTCAGTATTACCATCGCAAAATTGAAACTGAATTTGCTTGGATTTGCGATTCATGCGAACTTTTCTTTTACTAAACCTTACATTAATCACGAAGATCAATTTTACCAAGGTGGTGCAAAAAGCCAACTGTACCATCGAAGCGATCTGTTTTCATATTTTTAAAGGAAGCGGCATTTTCTAAGGAGGTATAACATTAATTGTTACCAGAAGAAAATATTATCGACACCAATAATTACCGTAAGTCATTTTTTTTGATTTGTATAAAGTAGTGGCCGGAGATTTTTAGTACTTTGCATAAGAAATTTTGTTTGAAGTAATTTCAATATTCCCAAAGGAATCAACGCGTCAAATATTTGTATGAAACAAATTTTGTGTTGTATTTATTAATAAGAATCAAATCCAAACAAAGGAATTGGGTGATTTACCTTCGTTGATTGGGAATTGTGTACTTAATTTCGGTGATACCATTCTTTTGGTTGGATTAAAATTTTTGTCGCATTAAGAGGTGTGTGTACAGGGTGTTTTTTTGGGAGCTTTAGTTAAAAGTTTCTGGGAAAGTAAAATAGGTAGGTTTTTGAAAATTTGTACTTAGGAGTTACTCTGAAGGACGAATCGATGTAAAATATTTTCAAAATGGCCGCACTTCCGGAAACACCGGAAGTAGATAGTAACTTCGTTATTTTAAATGGCAACCCCTATTTTTTTATTGCTTTTTTGGATTCTACGTGAAATTTCACTTCTTTTGATACCCATATGTCGATATCTACCATTTATGGTTTTTAAGTTATTCTGACTTTAAGAAAAAAAATGGCGGATGCAGATGGTACCTTGATAATTGATTACTTGCAAACGGTTGTAGTCATGGCAACCTATTTTTATCAGTGCATAGAGAATGAATAGGTCTTTCTTTTAGTGCACTTAAAAAAAAGTTAAGTTGCGTACGACCGCCCCTATGGATATCCAAATTTATGAAACTTCAAAGACTAAAAACTCAGTTTTTTTAATGGAATGACCATGTTCTTACTATTCCATGAGATAGAGAATCGAAATGGGCATATTTTGACAATACATGTTCCTATAGCTATCTTTAACAGTTTCTGACTTATTTCCCATTTTATTGAATTGACACTATTTTTTTCGGATTTTCTTTTTAGTAGTCGGCAATGATTCTATAACAATTGAATTTTAAACAAATCTAGTGACACTAATCCATCATACACTGTTATAGGTTAACATAAGTTTTTCAAAAATCGAAAAATGACTCGTAGTGGTTTCGCCTATTTTGGAATTTAATTGTTATTTAAGGTGAAATGGGCAGAATCGCGGCGCGTGCTTTCCGTACATTCATTCGAAAACTGGAACGAAATTGTATGAATTTTGGAAATTTTGTACCCCTAATGCACTACAAACCGTTGAAGCACAAGTTATACAAAGCTCTACAAGAGAATATTTAAGAAAATGAATTGAATTGCAAATGCAAGTTTAACAAAATAAATTCAATGCAAAATATAAAAAACTTTGTTGAAACATTTTTGGTATGGAATTGTTGCTAGAACAGATATCGCATTACCTCTCTTAATTTCCAGACTTATACGTTGTTTAAGAAATTCAGTTGAACGACTCTGTTTAGATTTTTCAAAAATTGTCTGTCCTATATCCTTATTAAATGAGTTATTTATTAATGAATTATTTAGACTAGAACTAGAATCAGTGGTATTAAAGAATCCATTCCTTGATTTGTTTAAAATTCGATTGTTATAAAATCATGGTCAACTACTAAAAAGAAAATGCGAAAAAAAATGGCATCAATTCCGAGATCAATTCAATGAAATGGGAATAAATCAGAAACTGTTAAAGATAGCTATAGGAACATGTATAGTCAAAATATGCCAATTTCGATTCTCTATCTCATGCAATATTAAGAACATGGTCACTCCATTTTAAAAAAAACTGAGTTTATAGACTTTGAAGTTTCTTAAATTTGGATCTCTATATAGGTGCGGTTGTACGCAACTTAACTTTGTTTTAAGTACAGTAAAAGAAAGCCCTATTCATTCTCTATGCACTGATAAAAATGGGTTGCCATGACTATAACCTTTTTCAAGTATTCAATTATCAAGGTACCATCTGCATCCGCCATTTTTTTTTCTTAAAGTCAAAATAACTTAAAAACCATAAATGGCAGATATGACATAATTATGGGTATCAAAAGAACTGAAATTTCACGTAGAATCCAAAAATGCAATAAAAAATAGGGGTTGCCATTTAAAATAACGAAGTTACTATCTACTTCCGGTGTTTCCGGAAGTGCGGCCATTTTGAAAATATTTTACATCGATTCGGCCTTCAGAGTAACACCTAAGTACACATTTTCAAAATCCTACCTATTTTACTTTCCCAGAAACTTTTAACTAAAGCTCCCAAAAAAACACCCTGTATACTTTGAACAGGAGAATGTACCACTAGTTTATCATGTGGTAAAGATTAATTTTAGATCAGGATCAATTTTAGCACGGAAATAGGCATTGCATTTTATGTAGGTATTTCTTTTTATGAATCTAATGGATATTTTATATCCGACAGGAACATGTAAAGAAAAATGGACATTGATCGCCTTTCTTTTTAATAATATATTTCAATCAACTAAATCCATATGCGTATTTATTCAAAATCAATAATACTAGAGCATTGGATTTTGAATTTCAGGTTTTAAGAGAAGAGGCCAAACTCCCGCAAGATTACCGAACTAGCCGTGAGTAAAATAAAAATGAATTGCCCTAGAAGTCTCAATTTGTGTTTCGTCTTAGCCAGATTTGTTGTCCCAGTTAAATTTATCGAACGTAACAAATAAGAAATATAAGAAATTATATACAAAGAGAAACACTTACACCTTTATCATTTCACAATGTCTGATGATCGATTTAAATAAGTAATAATTTTGCATTTTATCTTATAATGACCTAAATTTACTTTAAATCAAAGACGAAGCACTCACATCGTAGTCAGTGTTTTTAATAAACTTAAAATAATTATGCAAACTAATATCATGCGTGGTATCGCAATAATATAGGACGAATATTGGTTTGATTGTCTATTTGTCTTTTATATATTTCCACACCATGAATCCGATTGGCATGAAACTTCGCGAAGTTGTCGAGTACACCCACGCGAAGGTTTCTGGCATAGCACCTATGCCCTATAATTTATACCTACATAGAATTAAAATAATATTCTGAAATGTTTTTCGGACAAAAAAGTTTTAATACAGTTTTACTTTGCATTTTGGATTTTCATTTCAAATCATATCCAAAACCCTTAGTGACGCTCCATTTTCTAATCTGTTAAGTTTCGTGAGGAATAAAATAAAATAAAATAAATTTTAAGAGTTTTGGGGACGCTCCGAAGTGGAAAGAATTTTATTTGAATAGTAACCAAATTGGCAGACATTTTTTTACAAGAAATGGTATGAAAAGTGTTACTTTTTTTCACAAAACGTCAGGCAGATTCTCATAAATAAGAAACTTAGCATTGCGCAGTTATGGGTAGATCTGATGTTTAAAATATGCGATGTTTGCCTTTACTAGAAGAATCTTTGGATGAAAATTTAAAAATATTTCTATAAAGTTGAGATTGCGTTGTTTGCGCATGCGCACATCTTACTCTTATAATATGCGATATGCGTATTTTTATTAGATACATTTGTGGTAAAAATAAATATCTCTATGAATAAGAAAGTGAACACTATGCACAGTTTGTGCATGCGTAAATTAATCGCCAAGAAATCTTAGCTCAGGTGCTAGAGCTACTGAATGTAAAATGAACGAACTAAATATTGAAAACTGTAGTAGCAGTTAAGGCGTCGGACGGACGGACAGAGGAAGTGGCCATAATACCGCCGTCCAACAAGTGCGCTAACAAATTGTAGTTACATGCGCGTTTACGATGTTTGCCTTTTTTGTGTCAATATTCACTATCCTTTTTTCTCAGGTACAAAATGAAGTTGCCTAAAATACAACTAAATAAACTAAACTAAATTTGACCGTTTTTGAAATCTAATCTGCCACATTAATTTACAATTGAATGTTTCAGATACAAACGATTGGTTCGAATTATATTTGAGCGCTTCTGAACTCAGCTAAGCACTCTAATTTTAAATTCCCACTTACAAATCTGTTACTTATCGAGTGACTAGATAAGAATGGCAAGCGGCTGTACCTCAGAGGGTCACAAAGGTATTGAGGTGATGTTGAAAATTGTTTTGTCACGAAAGTCAGAAAATGAAAAAAAATTCTCCTATCCATTTTTATCCATCTTTTATACAAAATCCTGTTCTGTTAGAATGTCTGGGTTTTTGCTAAGACACACGTACCTGTTATGTTAAACCAAAGAGTATGTTAAACGAATGCTGGAACAGTTTTTTCCCCTTCAGTTTACCATTTCCATTCCTTCCGATCTCGCGTTGTTAGACTGAACAGGGTGTGGAAATCTTGGGCTAAAGTCAAAAGTATGAGAGGAATGCAACACGCTTTTTACTCTTTTTTTTTACCTCTTTTGCCTGAATCTTCGTTAACCTGGGAAACAATACTTTGTTTAAGAATGTTACAGTGGAAGCTGTAACATTCTTGCCATCTTTGTAGTAATGACCACGATTTCAATTCGCCACCCCCTGTTTTTAATAATGACACTTATGAAAACGTCAATTTCAGTGTGGATTTTGCCTTGCTTAATGCGTGTAGGAAACCTGGAGCGTATTCGTTTTCGTATCCATTAAAAGTTCCATTAAACCCATTGGTTGGCAGGTACAGTTTATGAATCTTTTAGTCTACCTTATACAATTTGCTCACGATCGATTACAAAATAATAATGACTGAATGCAACGAAAACTCGTAAAGTATGTTGAGAATTACACGTACTTCGTTAAGCAATTCACAATTAAACTTAAATTAAGTTCGCCCGGTTATTTTCAAAATTGTAAACGGTTTAGTTTAGTGGTAATACTGGATTGTCGACCCCATTTCATGTGATTACCTAAGATGTTTTTGGATATATAAGGCACAATTGTCATTCACATCTCAGTACAGATCAAGTGATCGTAAGAAAGTTACAAACATGAAAGTAATCATCATTGCAAGCATACTAGTCGCAGTGAATGCTGGGGGCCTCATTGCACCTCTCGCTCCCGCACCATTGCTAAGAGGTCATCTGGCACCCGCTCCAATTCTAAGGGCCGCTCCTATTGTTGCCAAAAGCGTCGCCGTTGCGGACGCCGACTTCGATCCAAATCCTCAATACTCCTACCACTATGATATTCAAGACGCCTTAACTGGGGATTCTAAAAACCACTTCGAAACAAGAAACGGCGATGCTGTGCAAGGAAGTTACTCGCTGAGCGAAGCAGATGGTTCCCGTCGTATTGTCGAATATACTGCTGACCCAATTAATGGTTTTAACGCCGTTGTGCATAAAGAGCCAGCTCAGGTGGCTTACGCTGCACCTGTCGCCAAAGTTGCGGCACCGTTGGCGTATGCTGCACCGATCGCTAAAGCTCCATTGCTTCATGCAATTCATTAGACCTTGTTATTAAAGCAATTAAGTGTTGAAAGATCTAATTGTATATATTTATAATTTGCGAAAGACTTATTTATACGATCAAATAAAGCGTACCATGATTCTTCATCCTAAATTTACATGGAGGAAATCACTACACGGATACTATTAAGTTTCTTTTTAAGTACCTGTATCTACATTGAGCAATTACAAAATAATATCTCGGTTGGAGTTAATATTGATAGAGAACGAAAGAAACCATTTTAGCAGTAATAAACCTGTGCAATCCCCTTCGGAATTAAGAAATCTCCCCGGAAAGGATTACTCTGTATAAAAAGCGTAGTTTTTTCCTTGTGCGTTTCTGCAGCTTACGAAGTATGTGACGGCTCCTTTTTAAGGCTTATAAGATTATTAAACTCGCGTGCTTATTTTCACTGAAAAAAAATCATCTATACCTACTCAAAAACGTAATAAATTGTAATGCAATCTATGGTAGTCTTTACTGTCAATAAAAAAATAGTATAATGATTGTGTTTTCTTCTTTGTTAATTTCTAAAATATATTCTGTTTAACAGGCACACAGGGTAACTAAAAGTTGCCAAGATAAAGATAAAATTCCAACTTACTTCAATTTTTTTTAAATTTAGCTGAGAATATTCTAGATTCTCCTTTGCTTGTCTAATATATACGTTAAGGCTATTCAAATATATAAGTATTCAATGGCCGATGAAATATATAGATATTGGGGTATATATTCATGTAGAAGTAGACATAGGGATTTTATATAGGAATTTCCTGTCTACTTTTAAATGATAAAAAGTCTTCTAAAGGACGCCTAACTTTATGCAACCAAAATAACTACCTACAACAAATGAAGATCTAGATATATTTTACGGGTGCGTAATTATAACACAAACGGCGCCCGATAAAGAAGTCACCCTGCTAAATATTAATATTCATTATTACTCGGTTAGGTTCAACTAAATCGTGCAAGGCGCATTACGTTAAATAACATTGCAGCAAAGTAAGAAACATGTCGGTGGCTGTAATTAGTTATAAATGACGATACCCCTCCCCCCTCGCTCCCCCGGTGTTTGCCTAATGCTTCATGTACAATGACATTAATGTAGCAAATAATGCAATGCAATCATGTAATCACTCGTTGTGGAATTAAAACTTTATACGAATATGTCAAAGAACTGAACGTACAAAAGAATAGGCGAGACCACTGCATACTGATGAATGTGTGTAGCTCAGATTATCACATGATTTGTTAATGTTTTATGGTGTTCAGTACATAGTCTCCAAAACAATACATTAAAAGCTTTCGGTACTGTAACATAAAATTCTCGGAATACTCTCGAAAACAATCTCATTTGTTGTGTTATGTTGATGTAAAATACAAAGTAATTACCTTTCCATCTCTCTTGGTCAAAATTTTTTCGTTTACAACACAAACAAATATGTATTTAAAAGTTTAAGATTTTTTGCCTGCTTCGTAAAATATTAACCAGTTCTCTGGCGAAAGCTTTCATTAGACTTTTTTCATTGTTTGCGTTTACAGCGGTTCGTCACCCTAGACGTGTTCAGAATTGGATTTTACCTTACACTTTATACTAATTTAGAATGCATAAATTTTCCACAAAGTTCTCAATACCCAAGAAAGCCACTACTACCCCAATGGTTAGCGCATTAGAGAATCAGACGTGCGTTATAAGTTGTTCCCAGAAATTCAAGAACTAAAAATTCTTAGCATACTAATGTATGCTTAATTGTGCTTTTAACCTTCCCTCTCATGCCACCACTGTGATCTTTCCGCTGTTCGGAATGGAAAAAGTTGTGAGTAACGAAAAAGATTTGTGGATAACCGAGGTATTCGACACTCTTAAGTGATTGAGAGTACGATACAATAGTATATTATACGGAGTCTGTAGCTAGGCAAGTGTGCTTGGAATAAGCGAAAGAGTTCTCTTGGTTCTGTCGTATACTTAAATAATCCTAGGTTGACTGCACCCCGTATGGCTGTGTTAAGCGGTAACAGGACGTCAGCAAGAGTAGATTTTAGGCGTTACTTAAACTAATTCAATAAATTGTAGTCGATAAGCCTTCTACTTTAAACTCTGCAGATTTTACCTTTGAGCATTTTTTAATACTATTAAATTGCTTAATGCAAAAGCGCTTTTAGTACAATAGGCGCGATGAAAATAGGTTAAAGTTGCGGTTAGTAGCTATATCTTATTTTTGTAGATGTCGATACCTTACGTTGTGGCCGTTCTTGGAAAATTCAAATGAAATGTGTCGCAAATGACGCAAACTAGTAAGAGAGGCATTTAGTCGACCTCATAGTCGATAAGACCGCATACTGCATCTGGAGGTGCGAACGCAGTATAGCTATAGTCTTAGAAAAAATATAGATGAGCTTACAAAGCAAGGTAGTGTAAGGTCATTGTACTCAAGATAGCAGTTTCTCATCAAGAATTGAAGATGTTCCTAATCCAAAACCGACACTCCGTACCGTAGTGAATCAGCAATGAACGGAGACAGGGGAACAATTTGTCAAATGTAATTTAAAAAAATACTGTGATACTAAAAAGTGTTCTGAAAAATAAGATTTAAATTTTCACATTTAATTTTATATTCTTCAGGCTCTCTCTCAAAAATACATAAAACAATGAGAATGAAGTGGAAGGGGTGGCAATTTTCTAGGTGGGGTTTAGGCAGTTTTTGATAAAGACTTCCCATTACATAACGATCGGCCACCAAGGTCGTATGATTGTCCGATTGAATTCCATCCGATTCCTTTATTTGGGGTTATATCATTAGTTTACGTCAATACACTCCAAAGGATCCACGAATTAAAAGAGGAACTTCGACGAGTGTTTGGTGAAATCAAAATAACGGCCAATCAAGAAAGGATTGACGTCGAGTCGCCTTTGGAAGTTCAAATTAAATAGGATTTCCCATGCAAACAAAAATTCCAAAGAGAGAGTTTTGGAATGGCAGCAAAGTAGAGGGGGTCATATGTGCGATATTATTTTCCATGCTTAAAATGGGAAGGTTTGTTTAACAAGTGTATGTCCACGTTAAAGTGTTTTTTAAGAATAAAGTTATTTTTTTGATATATCAAAACTGCGCCATTTTTGAATGCCCCATTATCACCATTATCAGCTTACTGTCTAGCTTTTCTAAAGTTTTCGAAATTGTTATTAATAATCAATTAATTAGTTATCTAACAACATTTAAGATCATTAATAACTCTCAACATGGTTTTATAAAAAACAGGTCGACTGACACAGCGCTATGTGAGTATGTTGCCAGAGCTGTAACAGCTGTCGATCGTCGGCTTTTAACCGTAGGTGTTTTTGTTGATTTTTCTGCGGCTTTCGACACTGTTTGCTATGAAAAGTTGATTAGTAAGTTATCCCATTACTGTATTCGAGGAACTATTCTAAAATTGTTTGAATCCTACTTACGGGGCAGATCGCAGCTAGTTGAATTCCCTAATGGGCAGCGCGGTGTAGCAACGCCAATTTTGTCAGGGGTCCCGCAAGGATCCATACTGGGTCCTACTTTATTTGTCATTTACAGTAATGATCTCGTACCTTTTGTTAAAGAGAGTGCTGTTGACGATAGTATCTTTGTTATAGATTATGCTGACGATACAAACATCCTAATAACGGCAAACAGTGCACTAGATTTAAAACATAAAATTACTCACACGCTAGATCAAATAAATAAGTGGTGCAATGATAATAATTTGATCCTTAATTCCAGTAAAACTGCCGTGATCCCTTTTGGTGCCACAAAAATTGAATCCAATATTTTGAAGTGCTCTGAAACTACTAAAATGTCATGATCTCACCTGGTTTTTTCATACTGATAATGTTTGTAAACTTGCACGAAGCTGTTGTTATACACTGAATGCGTTAAAAAAATTATGCAACAAATCCACATTGCTTACTGTGTACTACTCAGGCTTTCACTCGCACATTCGATATAATATCAGATCAGAATGATTTGCTCCTTACCATGTAAAACTCCATGTAGGATATTTTTTAAAGAGTTGTTGTAGTAGTTGACACATACATATATCCTCGAAATATCTTGCTACGCGTTTAAAAACAAATCAAGTTTCATAAATCCCGATCATAGATACAACACACGTAAAAAAACTCATTTGTATCCTTGTAGACATAGGACCACACTCTTTCAAAAGAATTTGTTATTCCGAGCGTGTCCAATTTTCAATGCCTTACCGAGAAATATTAAAGAAATTACTTCCTTTTCGAAATTTAGAATAACGCTCAAAAACTTTTTGATGGAGCAGTCATATTACCACTTGAACGAATATCTCGAAAGATGATTTTATTGTTTTATTGTTCATTGTATGCTTTACCTTAACATTATAATTTATGTAAAATATTTATATTTATATTTACACGTGACACATTGTTACGTACGTTCTGTTCTTATACAAGTATATGGAATGTACGAGTATTTTGTGACAAATAATGAATATGATATGATATGATAAGTGGTCGCAAAGTAGAGGGGGTATCATATATTCAAAAGAAACGTCAATACATAACCTTGATAAATACTCACGATGGGTGTGCAGGTAGGTACTCTATATAATGTCTAGGAATTGTATACAACACCTAGGTAAAGTATATATTCTATGTATACAGTGAGTTTTTTTAAGACTGGCCATAGGATTTTGCATCTTAATTTTTCAATAAAAACTCACTGTATATTGCCTAGGAATTGTATAGAATACCTGAACATACAGACTGCCGAAGGGAATTGATTTAGATTCCTGTTTAAATGGTTAACTGGTTAAATCGCATACTAAACACAATCACAATATTAGAGCATAGTTGAGGTTGTAAATGTTGATTATTCCGCAGTTTGCAATGGATCAACCAAATTTACGATCTGAGCTACCACTTATAATAAATGTGAACACTTCTCTGGCCTGAACCACTTTTAATAAAAAATCGTAGTTGGCATTATGGATTATTTTCACCAACAACTAAAACATTGTGTTATCTACTATACTGAACGTTATTTTATTTCAGTAAATTTATACTGATGTAAACGTAGTTGTACCAACTATATTGTCATGTGATTTAAACTGGAGATATTTCGAACAAAAGATTGCCGAGTTTTGCTCTTAAAATAATCGAGGAGTAAATCTCTTACCCAAAAACCCGAAATAATTTATGTACGTTACTGCTTTAACTCTTACAAGCGTGATTTATGAAGTTATTGGTTTCGAATTTACATTTTACGTATAAAATCTTACTGCAGATCGCGTTTTAAAGCTTTTTTGAAAGAACTCGAGCTCTCTGAAACGAACGTAATATACATCAAAATGTAGGTTTCTCATCGATTTCATGTTATACCTCATTTTGTTGTAATTACTCCACTTAAAGTGGGCCATCAATCACACCTTCCGTTTCGTGTCGTGATAGGGTGGCATAAAAATAAATTAACTTTTATTCTTATCGTCGTCGGACTTCTCTGTAAAGTAATTCTTCAGTTGAGACATACAGGTTGAATTACTGTCGTAATATCTGGGTATGTGAACTTGAGCACCAGTGTAGGCGCCGTTGTTACAGTTACACTTATGCAAGATGTCACTTTCGAAAGTGTTATGGGAGCCACCCATACTAATGATTGATGATGACCGTGACCTACTGTGCTGTTGTACCTATATCTGCGAGGATACTTATATACGACTAGTTGCCAAATTTTATATTTATGTACAAATTAAAAATAAACAAGTAAAACAATAACATTCAAAATTAGTGATATTTCGCAATCGCAATTGGTGCGGCAGCCAACTTGGCAAATGGGGCGGCGACAGCGACAGGTGCGGCGGCTACTTTGGCGACTAAGGGTTCCTTGCGTACAACCGCATTGAAACCGTTGACAGGATCGGCGGTGTAATCGACGATTCTTAGGGTACCATCAGATTCGGCGACGGAGTAGCTTCCTTCAACGTAATCTCCATTTCTAGATTCGTGTTGGCTTTTGCTGTCTCCAGTAAGATGGTCTTGGATGTCATAAGCGTAGGAGTATTGGGGGTTGGGATCGTATTCTTCAGCTACTACGGCTTTAGCTAATGGCGCTGCGTAGGCTACTGGTGCAGCCACTTTGGCGATGGCTGGTGCGGCGTAAGCTATGGGGGCGGCTCGTGCATATGGGGCGGAATAAGCTAGAGGTGCTGCTAACGGCGCGGAATACCCATGATAGCTTACGGCTGGTGCCGCAATAATTCCGGCATTTACGGCAGCACACAAAACGGCGAGAATTACTAACTATAAGAGAAAATATCAAACAAGGCTGTCTTTTGTAATTAACTCACCTGAAGAGCCATGCTGCTGTTGTGGTAGTTCACTTTGTTAAGTGTATTTGGATAATGAAATGGATTGGTTATGGGTGCTTTTATATTCAAGTTGGTAGCATATCTAGAACACATTTCGCCCGGCACGCCCTTCTAAAGGTCGTAATATACCGTCTACGCTCATTCTTAAATTACTTGAGATCTTTTGTAATCGTTTTTGTTCCAAATACTATCGACGTTATTGGTAGTCTTTATTTAACAATGCAAACTCGAACACGGTGGCGTGTAATGTAGGTGTTCATTAAACATTAACTTGATTTAATAACCAATTACGGCATTTCACCCCAATTGCGTTAAGCTTTCATATAATTCCACGTAAACATATCACGAATATACCCTTGTTATAACCTTAATGCTATACGGTATTTAGGTATAATGCAAGAGTCCTTTTGTCATTAAGTGTATGCTTTATCCGTCGGCTTCCCAATGATCAGGATTATTCGAGCCTTCAATTCAAACGGGCCAACGCAAATACTCAGAATACATGAAATTCAAGTACTTTGTTCTATTTAATTATATAAAAGGAACTTGCAAATAAGCAGCGGTACTTGAAATCGAAAAAAAATAACAAATAGATACCTACTCACTTTACGGACGCTTCAGACTATTGCTCAAGAGAAGCAAAAGCTATCAATTCATATTGCCCGTAAAGATTGTTTTCCACAAGTCTCGTCTATATTACAATGCGTCCATTAATGGGACCATGAGAAATAGAATTTATAAATCATCATAAATCAAAAATTAAGAGGTATGCAGGGTGAATCAATTAAATACGGGGAGTTGTGAAGGGAAGGGGAACGCCAACGTACATTTTTCAAAATAAATGGAGGGCCCCAAATGCTTCATTTGGATATTACGCCCCAAAAGTACCAAAATTCTGGTTTCTCTTGTAAATTGTTTTCCAGCAGATCTAACATAGAAAAATTTGCAAGTAACGGCTTTCCCTAGATTTTTTCTTTCCGATATTGCAAACATTTTTTTTGGCTGCTTTTCATTAGGGTCCTGTACCTACCTATGACTCCGTTGATTTGAATTTCATAGTCTTTCAAAAATGTGTAACATGAAATTAAATCCGTGCAAAGAAGGCTACTGAAGTTTCTCTCATTTAAGTGCCATGGAGTTTACCCTTCTCAAGGCTACGATAACACTACTCAACGCACGGTTCGAACTTCTTTACTTGGAAGTTCGGAGATTAGTTCTCGGACTGACCTTTCTATACAATTTTGTCTCGAATAAGGTTTAGTTGATTGCATTGAGTGATTGAGTTGATGTCTTTAATAAAGTTTTCGGTTCTGCATCATGCTACTGGGGAGTGTTACTACGTTTTATTGTAAGAGCGCCCGGACATCTTTCACTTGTGCAGTACATTCAACAAAACTTCTCGATATGGTGATATACGTTATAATAATAATAATAAGTGCCGTTTATTAGACTTCTAAAATAAACATAAAGCAATATACAACGGTAAAAAAAAACTATTATAATACCCAGGGAGTTAAAGGAATTGATATTTGTGAAATATGATACAATACGATATTACTTTTTCACTTTGATTAACTTTGTTTTGATTTTGGTTATTTTGTTATTTAACATTAAGGTATTATTATATTTAAGATTAAAGATATTATTACATCTGTGTACATTCTATTATTTGTAACTTCATATTGTTCTGTAATTGGAATGTTTGTTTTTCTGTTGGACAATAAAGGAAATTTAATTTAATTAAAATCAAAAATACTTGACTTGATGCTACATGAAAATGATTTAGATTTTGATCACCCTTCTACACTCTACAGGGTGCTCTAAAACTAATGGTCAATTTTATTAACTTCAAACCTTAAAAAGTTGTTCCTTCAAATGAAACCTTTCAAATGTCGAAAAAAATTCTGCATCGATCAATCAATCAACTAATTTTAAGGAATTGGGGTTCGATTTAGAGGATCGAGGCCAAAATATTGCAATCTCTTGGCAGCAATAATAAAAACAATTTTTTCGACATGTGAAAATACAAAAAAATAAAGCAGGTTTCATTTGAAAAAATCAACTTTTTAGGTTTGAAGTTATTAAAATTGACCATTAGTTTTAAAACACTCTGTAGAAGGGCGATTAAAATTTAAATCATTCTCATGTCAACACGTCAGTATTGTTGATTTTGAAATGCTTTTTGAAATTCAAGCCAACGGAGCCATAGGTACAGGGCGCTAAAGAAAAACAGTCAAATATCACACATTTTGAAAACGCTTGAATAACCTGAAAACCTTTGATGCTGGGTATAGGGAAATGTAGTATGGAACGACATACATTTTTATGTAGATTGCGAAAATACTTACTTTTACTTTCGGGTAACAGTTTGCGCGAAACCGCCTGAATAACAATGATACTTTTTAAAGGAAACAAAAAGAACAGAATTGTGGTGGATTGTCACATTGTACCGTTAGGAGTAAGATATCATGGTTTCAGGACCATCAGACTTTTATTAAACCTACAAATTAAAAATTAAACGTCCATCCAAACGATTCAGCACCCATTTGATTCTGAGCCTCAGAGCGAATTTAACGTGCTGTCATTTTTTAGAAAACCTCTTTACTTTCAACAACTTAAACATTTTCTTAAAAAAAGGCCCGAAGTTGTATTTTTTCCCTTAGGTGTGAAAGAATTTAAAATCTTGTCCTCAATAAGCAGGAAATTTTAAACAGCTTTACTGGATTGGGAAAGTCTTTTATGGAGTAGTTGAAGAAATTTTGAAGAAGTCTGGAAGAGGTTTTGAAGACATTTTGAAAATGTTTTGAAGAGATTTTGAATATATTTTGAAGAGACTTTAAATTCATTTTGTAGAGATTTTGAACATATTTCGAGGTGATTTTGAAGAAATTGTTGAAGAGCGAGTTTGAAGAGATTTTAAAGTGATTTCGAAGAGACTTTGAAGGAATTTAGAATAGGTTTTGAAGCAATTTGAAGATATTTTGAAGGGAGTTTGAAGAGATTTTGAAGAAATTTTGAAGAGATTTTGAAGAAGTCTGGAAGAGGTTTTGAAGACATTTTGAAAATGTTTTGAAGAGATTTTGAAGAGATGAATTGAGGGTATCCATGTTTGCATGAGACGCATGGGGAAGGTTTTGAGTTATTAATTCTCCCTAATTTCTTCGATGTGCACCCCATTTTGAGGTCAAGGAGACGCATGGGGAAGGTTTTGAGTTATTAATTCTCCCTCATTTTTGGAAGAGATGTTGAAGTGATTTTGAAGAGATTTCTATAATAGTCCATGCTACGCGAACGGTTATTAGGGGTGGCATGCGGATTACTAATAAACAATTAACGAGGGGATTCCTCGAACTGCTCTCTTGGACGTCCAAACACACCAATTGGGGTAGAATTCGTTATTGTAGTCTTGTGGATGGCATGTTGGAGGGATAACATTCAGCTCAAAAAGCCAGAACTGGTAGATAAGGGGTTACGCCGCGCATGGGTGTGTTATTTAGAAATACACACCGCTTCGTCCCTCTGATCAATTGTCAGGTCAATGCATCTCATTTTGCATTCCGCCAAGC
This sequence comes from Photinus pyralis, assembly GCF_008802855.1. Classification (NCBI taxonomy): domain Eukaryota; kingdom Metazoa; phylum Arthropoda; class Insecta; order Coleoptera; family Lampyridae; genus Photinus; species Photinus pyralis. Next base: position 3,390,409 of record NW_022170510.1, read on the forward strand.
CTGCAGGTCGAGATCGCTCCTTCACTGCTTGTGTTAGGGGGCCTTAACTTTTGCGTATTGGGTCACCACCATGGCACTATGGGACCGCGTCGTATCAATATACTTTTTTCCGTGCCGTTTCCTCACGGCTGAACCAAAGCGTGTAGTATGCCTCCATTTGTGCACAAACGCGTATCCTTAACCAGTCAGCGCATTATCAAATGGGGGTTAACGTTTTAGTTTTTGATTATACTCCTAGAACGGGCGTCAATATTTACGCGCGTTTCGTGTGTGGCTGTCTGCATGATTTTATAATATGTTCTAAAACGGTCGTAGAAACGCTTGCCGCGACGTCCGTTTAATAAGCGATCGTGTGACCCTGGCCTAAGGATCACTACAAAATATCATTCTTACACTTTTTAAATTACAAGAGGTTCCAAAAAACGTGAAGCTTAGTTTGGAGAATCTTGAATTAAACTTGAACTGAGTTAAATTATCTAGGCTTGACTTTCACGTTCGTCAAACTTCAAGAGTAAGGTACAAGAAGATGCAGATGGCCTAAAGTAGAACTTGTTCCATTCGATACAGACCTTACCCAAGAATTACATTTGGAATTTATTTTTGCTCCTACTGCAGTTATTTTTGTCGTTAGACTTAGGGGCAGCGAGATGAGTTTGAAGTTCTAATTTTATTTTCAAAATTATGTTTGTGATTGAATTAAAGTGCACTCACTGCTGGAATGGTACAGAAAGTCACAGAATACAATATTTAAATTTGTGCTTTTCTTTACATTTTATAGGTACACGCCGAAAGTAATTGAGAGGATAAGCGGTGTAAATTTCAAATAACGAAGGTGTCCCAATTTCGTTCTATTCTATATTTGAAATTATATACTTATGAGACAATTTTTCTTTTAAAATTGACATTTATTAAAGATAAAAAAAATATTAACCTCGTTCAGTGTAAATTGTGATTGCCTTTCAACATGTGTGTGCCCTAGAAAGTCGCTAAAAAAAGTCGACCAAAGACTTTCGATGAATTTATCTTATTTGTTTGCAGCAACGCGTAAAATAGTCTCGAGGGTGGCGACAGTTACAATTATATTCACGTGCGCCACTTCCAAGTTCAAATTATATTAATAGACGTTGCGAATAAAGTTTCCGTTCTAAATTCGTCATCCCACTTCCGCCTCGTAGTAATTAGAGGAATACTACTTAAAATGAAATGAAAACGGCAAGACGAATTTACATTATACTACCGAAACAATTCCAGAATGATTAATAGCTTAGATTTACGTGCTGCGTAGCAATGTCTTCGGGACACTACAACGAGGGATTATAGTTGTGCGTGTTCTTCTAATTTCTACTCTTAGATGTGTTAATATTCTGCATTCTCATCTCATCCGGATAATAGAGATATCAAGGGAGTCGCGTTGTTTTATGTTAATCTCGTATTTATTCTGATCGTTTTGCGGAGCACTTTATATTTAATTGTAAATTGCTGCCATTAGGAACCTAAAAGTGTTTCCACATAAATTTTAGTGTTTGTGGGTCGATTGCGTAGAGGTATAAGTTGTCTCGATTTATCGCAATGATAAGAGATTAACTACCTAGCCCATGTATGCATATGATGGGAAATTTCGTAGTTTTGTAGGTAATTAGTGTAAACGTTTAGTTGAATAAACTTTAATTCTGAAACTTTATTCATGCCTAACTTTCAATACCATCTCTACATACAGGATGAACGGTTAAGACTATGATTTTGAAAGCATAAACCTTACATCCCAACAGGTCACGATCAATGGATCGTTAGCCTTTTCACTTTCTGTGTTTACATTCCACTGCATGTTTATTTTTAGCGACGTTACTGTTTGGCACGAAGGTTGATAGAATTAGAACTTCTAAGTAGGATTCAAACATGAGCAAGAACAATCTGGTCTCTGACGCAATTTCGACATCTAACCATTGATTATTTAGCTTAGGGACCTCAAAGACGTTTGTGTAAATGTTATTTAGGGCCGATTGTACCGCGATAGATAAGCCAAATTTTACTGGACAGTTGTTGAATTTTATTCAAATTTCTTCATTAACTAATGACTCAATTGGATTAAGGTTCAAGTATCGTTGTTCAACGACCCATAAAGTACAAACCACGGTTTACCTAGAAACCAATTTCGGGAAACACTTTTTCTTATTAATTTTGGGGCGTAGAATTACCGGTCGATTAAAGTAGAAAATCAAACGGATTTCACTCGTTGGTCTACTGGCGTGAAGTTGGCAGGTCCCAATAAGTCAAGTTTAATTTTGAGG